>NC_089840.1:205983292-206292711 GCF_035609145.1 Eleutherodactylus coqui
CAAACATCCCCTGGGGCCCTGTCGGTGGGTATCCTGCAGGGGTGCCCGAGAAAGCCATGGTGTGTGAAAATACTGTATTGCAGTGTGACAAAAGTCCTCTCCTTCTATTGCCAAGTCGTTCCTCTTCCCCTCCGTCTCGCGCTGAGCGCAGGACCAGCAAGGGAACACACATGAGCAGGGTTTAGCTTCTTGAGCTGTGAATGAACAGCACTGTGTGCCACGGGAAGTAGCTGCCCATAGGAGGGGTTTGACTGGCTCCTCTCTGCGTTCCACTGTAGGGGATTTCGACCGCCCTACTTTGACTAGGGAACTGTGGGTTTTTTCCTGGTGGCAAATTTTCACACACTTAACAGAAGAAGAGCGACAACAACACAGCAGGAAGGTGCCATCTTGAGTGGCCATGGTGCAGCATAAATTTTCCATTCTGTCCCTGCCATTTTGTTTATCTTTATCGCAATAGAAAAGTGACAAACAGTTCTTTTTTACTGTGTAAAACAATAAAGCACAAACTTTCTTCAGCAAAATGACAAAGACACTTCCAAGATGGCCAATTAAACCCCTATATACTGGTAAAATTTTCAAAGTAATTTTTTGGGGCATAGAAACACCTTTTCTATGGCAGAAATTTCTGTTTTGAGGTCCTGTGTAGTGTGGTTCCTCAATGCAGATGTTGAATGGTGAGAAGGGACTTCAGGAGGCAGAATTAAATGTGAAAACATAGAACGGTTTAACTCTTCACAACCATAACAGATTTCAGCTCTTAGTGCAATTCAAAGTTACTTTACGTTCTTAGTGCAAATTCAGAGTTATGTTACTTTGAGGTAGACTATTGCTTAGACAATTCTTAGTACAACTAGGACACAATCAGGCATGCAGTGTAGACTTTCCATCTGGACACAAACAGGCATGGGAATCCTTTCTGTTCTCTATCATTTAGCTATCTGGCTCACTAATAGAGATGAGCGAGCACCAAAATGCTCGGGTGCTCGTTGCTCGAGTCGAACTTTCCGCGATGCTCGAGAGTTCATTTCGAGTAACGAACCCCATTGAAGTCAATGGGCGACTCGAGCATTTTTGTATATGACCGATGCTCCGCTTAGGTTTTCACTTGTGAAAATCTGGAAAACCTCAGAAAGTGATGGAATGCCACAGAAACGGATAGGGCAGGCGAGGGGCAACATGCAGGGCTGCATCTCAGGCTCCCAGGTCTCACTATTAAGCCACAATAGCGGCAAGAGTGTGCCCCCCCCCCTAACAATTTTTACTTTGGACAAACCCTCATTAGCAAGGCACACCTTAGCTAAGCACCACACTACCTCCAACTAAGCACAAGCACTGCCTGCGGGACACACCGCTGCCTCTTCTCCTGGGTTACATGCTGCCCAACCCACCGCACGACCCTGCATCCACAGTGCACACAAAAGTATCCCTGCGCAGCCTTCAGCAGCCCTCATGCCACACGCTCGCTTCATAGCCACACTACCCTCATGTCTATTTATAAGTGTGTCTGCCATGAGGAGGACCCGGAGGCACACACTGCAGAGCGTTGGCAGGGCCAGGTAGCGACCCTCTTGAGAATCAATGAGAAATTGACGTTCGATCTTCATTCCAATCCTGTGCCACCTCCGTCAGGAGCTGCAAATGTGGTCATAAAGGGGACTCAGGTGCCAGCACTTCTACACATCCCCACAATGCAGCAATACTCTGTGTGGGAAGTATGTGAGTGGGCCCTGGGTCTGCCTCTGTCCCAGCAAACACCTTGTGTGGCCCAAGGTGCTGCGAGTGACATAGCAATGGGGAATCTATGTGTCCACACACTACTCATTCTGTTTGGGTGTCGGATACCTCATCGACAACGCAAGGGGTAAACCATTTGCACTCTGCACCCTACCCAAGTCTGTCAGTGTTTTGGGGACAGACAGGTAAAACACCTCTATGGGAAGTCTGTGTGCACCCACAGCATGGGTGGGTCCAAGGAACTTGGAAAGACAGTACAAATAAAGAAAATCAGAGTGCCCAAACATGGCAGACTTTCACTGCGCCGAGGACATAGGCCTCTGCACAAACCCTCAGCAATCGCGGGCATAGAGCGGACTCCGATGCTAGCGTAGCTGTGAACGTCTCATTAGCGCTGTATCGCTCCTCTTGTTTGTCCCAATGCAGTGCCCCGGATAGCTATGGTAACGTGAGAGAAAATACATATTGGCTTCGGCCCACACTCCATGCCCTAGTCAGTCTGTTTTTTTTTTTTAAGTGCCAGGCAGATACAACACCGCTATGGGAAGTCTGTGTGCACCCACAGCATGGGTGGGTCCCAGGAACCCAGAAAAGGTACATAAAGAAATCCCATTGCAGTGCCCTGGATAGCTGTGGTAACGTGAGAGAAAATACATGTTGGCTTCAGCCCATACTCCATGCCCTAGTCAGTCTGTTTTTTGTTTTTTTTTTAAAGTGCCAGGCAGGTAGAATTCCACTATGGGAGGTCTGTGTGCACCCAAAGTATGGGTGGGTTCCAGGAAACCAGAGAAGGTACATAAAGTAAACCCATTGCAGTACCCCGGATAGCTGTGGTAACACAAGAGAAAATACATGTTGGCCTTGGCCCAGAATTCATGCCTTAGTCAGTCTGTTTTTTTTTTTTTTTTTGTGCCAGGCAGGTACAACACCGCTATGGGAAGTCTGTGTGCACCCACAGCATGGGTGGGTCCCAGGAACCTAGAAAAGGTACATAAAGAAATCCCATTGCAGTGCCCCGGATAGCTGTGGTAACATGAGAGAAAATATATGTTGGCTTCAGCCCATACTCCATGCCCTAGTCAGTCTGTTTTTTGTTTTTTTTTAAAGTGCCAGGCAGGTAGAATTCCGCTATGGGAGGTCTGTGTGCACCCAAAGTATGGGTGGGTCCCAGGAACCCAGAAAAGGTACATAAAGTAAACCCATTGCAGTACCCCGGATAGCTGTGGTAACGCGAAAGAAAATACATGTTGGCCTCGGCCAAGAATTCATGCCCTAGTCAGTCTGGGGTTTTTTTTTGTGCCAGGCAGGTACAACAGCTCCATGGGAAGTCTGTGTGCACCCACAGCATGGGTGGGTCCCAGGAACCCACAGACGGTACATAAAGAAATCCCATTGCAGTGTCCGGATAGCTGTGGTAACGTGAGAGAAAATACATGTTGGCCTCAGCCCACAATCCATGCCCTAGTCAGTCTGGGTTTTTTGGGGGGCCAGATAGGTAGAACACTGCGAAGGGAAGACTTAGTGCACCCATAGTATACACAGACCCCTGTAATATTCCTGTAGCAAAGGTATAAGCTGACCCCAGTAACAGTTATGTTGCAGAAGTCTAGGGAGACCCCAGTAACATTTCTGTAGTAACAGTATAGACAGACCCCAGTAACATTTCATTAGCAGAAGTATAGGCAGACCCCTGTAACATTTACGTGCCAGAAGTATAGGCAGACCCCAGTAACATTTTAGTAGCAGAAGTTTACGCAGACCCCCTAGTAACATTTATGTAGCAGCAGTATTGGCAGACCCCTGTAACATTTCTGTAGCAGCAGTATAGGCAGACCCCTGTAACATTTGTGCAGCAGCAGTATAGGCAGACCCCTGTAACATTTATGCGGCAGCAGTATAGGCAGACCCCTGTAACATTTACGTGGCAGAAGTATAGGCAGACCCCTGTAACATTTATGTGGCAGAAGTATAGGCAGACCCCTGTAACATTTAAGTGGCAGCAGTATAGGCAGACCCCTGTAACATTTAAGTGGCAGCAGTATAGGCAGACCCCTGTAACTTTCTTGTAGCAGAAGTGTAGGCAGGCAGACCCCAGTAAAATTTCTGTAGTAATAGTATACGCCAACCTCTGAAGCATTGGGGTACCACGAGCGTAGGCGAAGGCTGAAAAAATTAGTTGGATAAAAGTGTAGGCATGGGCCCGAAAAATAAGTGTACCAAGAGTACAAGTTTACCTCTGAAAAATTTATCAACCGAGAGGGCAGGTGAAACCCATAAATATTTTTTGAAAGATACAGCTCACTGTTGCTTAATTTGTAACAGAGCCTGTAGGCAGCCCTGTTGAAAAAATTGGTTCATGTTAAAGTATCAATACTTTTAAATCTTTGAAAAATTGTAAAAACATTGGTAGATGAGCCTTTTGGGCTGCAGAAAAATTGGCCGTTCAGCGCGATGACATGTTGTTTCTGGAGGAGGAGTAGCAGGAGGAGGACTAATGTCAGAGACAGATTGACAAAGAGAAATGCCCCATTTTCCCGGTGATAGAGAAGAGTGCTTTTATCTGCGGTTGCAGAGAAAAGAATCTTTAGGTTCCGCTGCTCTCCGCCGGTGGAGAAGAAAAGTCTGGGGAAATCGAGGCTTTGCTCATCTTTATGAGTGTAAGCATGTCGGCACAGGCAGTTGACAGGTGGGTACGCTTGTCCGTGATGATTCCCCCTGCTGCACTAAACACCCCCTCTGACAAGCCCCTAGCGGTAGGGCAAGCCAGCACCTCCAGGGCATACAGCGCAAGTTCGTGCCACGTGTCCAGCTTTGACACCCAATAGTTGTATGAAGCTGAGGCATCACGGAGGACGGTGGTACGATCGGATACATACTCCCTCACCATCTTTTTACAGCCTTGACTGGGAAGTGGTGACGCAGTCTTGCTGGGGAGCCATAAAGCTGGCAAAGGCCTTGGAGAGTGTTCCCCTGCCTGCGCTGAACATGCTGCCTGATCTCCGCGCCTCCCCTGCTACTTGGCCCTCAGAACTGCGCCTTCTGCCGCTAGCGCTGTCAGATGGGAAGTTTACCATCAGTTTGTCCACCAGGGCCTGTGGCATTGCATCACTCTCGTACTCCTTTCCTCTTCTGGAATGAGAGTGGAAAGGTACTCCTTATACCGTGGGTCGAGAAGGGTTTACACCCAGTAATCCGTAGTGGCCAGAATGCGTCTAAGCCGAGGGTCACGAGAAAGGCAGCCTAACATGAAGTCAACCATGTGTGCCAGGGTACCAGTATGCAACACATCGCTGTCCTCACTAGGAAGATCACTTTCAGGATCCTCCTCCTCGTCCACAGGTCATACACGCTGAACAGATGGGAGGCAAGCAGCATGGGTACCCTCAGCAGTGGGCCCAGCTTGTCTCTTCCCCCTCCTCCTCTGGCTCCTCCCCCTCCTCCTCCAAAACGCGCTAAGATATAGACATGAGGGTGCTCAAGCGACATACTCTCTTCCCGTGTCTCCTGTTCCAACCGCAAAGCGTCAGCCTTTATGCTTTTCAGCGAACTTCTTAGAAGGCATAGCAGAGGAATGGTGACGCTAATGATTGCAGCATCTGGGGAGACTCCTCAAAGTTTTCAAGGACCTGGCAGATATCTGCCATCCAGGCTCACTCCTCGGTAAAGAATTGAGGAGGCTGACTCCCACTACACCGCCCATGTTGGAGTTGGTATTCCACTATTGCTCTACGCTGCTCATACAGCCAGGCCAACGTGCAGCGTAGAATTCTACCGTGTGGGCACGTCGCACAGCAGTCAGTGCTCTGGCAGATTAAACCAATGTTGCAGGGTCCGCAGGGTGGCAGCGTCCGTGGTGGACTTGCGGAAATTTGCGCAGACGCTGCGCACCTTGCCGAGCAGGTCAGACAAGTGCTGGTAGTTTTTCAGAAACCGCTGAACCACCAAATTGAAGACGTGGGCCAGGCATGGCACATGTGTGAGGCTGCCGAGCCGCAGAGCCGCCACCAGGTTACGGCCGTTGTCACACACGACCATGCCCGATTGGAGGCTCAGCGGCGAAAGCCAGAGGTCGGTCTGCTCTGTCAGACCCTGCAACAGTTCGGGGGCCATGTGCCTCTTGTCACCTAGGCTGAGGAGTTTCAGAACGGCCTGCTGATGCTTGCCCACCGCTGTGCAGCCGAGCCGTGCCGCACCGACTGCTGGTGACGTGCTGCTCACATTTCTTAATTGAGAGGTAGAGGTTGCGTAGGAGAAGGAGGGGGAGGGTTTAGAGGAGGTGGCATAGACCACCGCAGATACCAGAACCGAGGAACGACCCGCTATTCTGGGTGTGGGTAGGACGAGTGTGGTCCCAGGCTCTGTCGTGGTATTCCTTTGTGGAACCACGGCTTACTCAATTTGGAATGTTTACACCCCTCCATATTAATTCTGAATTGATAATGCGCATAAGAAGTTTTCACACTGACACGAGGTTCAGCATGTATAGCTTCCTCAATTCTAACTTTAATGTTGGGCGTGTAGCCTCTTTTAAGAGTTTAACATCTGGGCAGGTCAAAAGATTACATAGATACAACGTATTGTTTAATTATTGGATAAGCATCTTGCAATTCTTCCATCCTCCGGTCATCTGTGATTGGCCATCAGGTGGTGGATGAAATGACTGGGTTGTCTTAGGCCCACGTGTGGTTCCTTCGATATAATTGGGTTACATCATGAGTTAGTAATAGCATAGACCTCCCATGTTATTTGCATATGTTTCCAGTAAAATTGCTTGAGTAATTATTGCGGTAGCTGTTTCAGACTGCGGTTGTCCATGTCTGAGTTATACTGTCTTCCAAAGTTGCAAAACAGATGGAAAATGTAATGTGTTTATACTATATATTATCTTGTCAGCGTTTTGAGAACAGAAGTTTCATAAGAGGATGTATTGCATATTGCGTAAGTGTAAGGACAGAAGGCAAACATGACATTTGGTTATACAGAATGTCAAATTCACTAATGTCCACTACCAAAGGCTCAAAGTCCAAAATATAGAAATATTGGGTTTCCACTACAGCTCTGACTCGGTTCCAGCCTTCACCAAATTCACCCAGTGTGCCATCAGGGAGATATAGTGGCCCTGCCCGCCAGTACTTGTCCACATGTCCATGGTTAAGTGGACCTTCCCAGTAACCGCGTTGGTGAGGGCACGATTGATGTTGCGGGAGACGTGCTGGTGTAGGGCTGGGACGGCACACCGGGAAAAATAGTGGCGACTGGGGACTGAGTAGCGTGGGACCGCCGCCGTCATCATGTTTTTGAAAGCCTCCGTTTCCACAAGCCTATACGGCAGCATCTCCAGGCTGATCAATTGGGATGTTTAAAGCTTGGGCGTGCGGGTTCGTGGCGGCGTATTTGCGGTTTTGCTCCAACGCTTGTGCTAGCGACAGCTGGACGCTGCGCTGAGAGACATTGCTGGATGGGGTCGAGGACAGCGGAGGTGAGGGTGTGGGCGCAGGCCAGGAGGCACTCGTGCCTGTGTCCTCAGAGGGGGATTGGATCTGAGTGGCAGGTTGGGGCACAGGCAGCGAGGCAGTGGTGCGACCCGGAGGCGGTGAACGGCCTTCGTCCCACCTTGTGGGGTGCTTGGCCATCATATGCCTGCGCATGCTGGTGGTGGTGAGGCTGGTAGTGGTGGCTCCCCGGCTGATCTTGGCGCGACACAGGTTGCACACCACTGTTCGTCGGTCGTCCGCGCTCTCACTGAAAAACATCCACACCTTTGAACACCTTGGCCTCTGCACAGTGGCTTGGCGCGAGGGGGTGCTTTGTACTCTTGTACTCTTGGTACACCAATTTTTGCAGGTTATTGCCAATACTGTTAAAGGGGTTGTCTCGCGCCGAAACGGTTTATTTTATTTTTTTTGCATAGGCCCCCCGTTCGGCGCAGGACAAACCCAAGGGATGTGTTAAAATAAAAAAAAAAAATTACTTACCCGAATCCCCGCTCTGCAACTTCTTCCTTCTTCCTACTTCTTCCTTCTCCAAGATGGCTACCGGGATCTTCACCCACGATGCACCGCGGGTCTTCTCCCGTGGTGCACCGTGGGCTCTGTGCGGTCCATTGCCGATTCCAGCCTCCTGATTGGCTGGAATCGGCACATGTGATGGGGCGGAGCTACGCGGTGATGCGTAGAAGGGGGCGGAGCCAGAACACCGCTCCTGCCCAGGCCGACCAGAAGGCAGAAGACCCTTCTGCGCAAGCGCCTCTAAAAAAGCAAGAAGATCCCGAAATTAGACGGAGCCATGGAGACGCAGACGCCAGCAACGGAGCAGGTAAGTGAATAACTTCTATATGGCTCATATTTAATGCACAATGTATATTACAAAGTGCATTAATATGGCCATACAGAAGTGCTGAACCCCACTTGCTTTCGCGAGACAACCCCTTTAACAAACTAATTTTTCCAGGCTTCGCCTATACTCTTGGTAAACAAATTTTTACAGGTGTTCGCCTATACTTTTGGTACACCAATGTTTCAGGGGTACGCCTATACTCTTGCTACAGAAATGTTACTGGGGTCCGCCTATACAGTTGCTACTGAAAGGTTTTAGGGGTTCGCCTATACTCTTGCTATTGAAATGTTACAGAGATCCACCTATACTTTTGCTACAGAAATGTTACTGGGGTCCGCCTATACTTTTGCTACAAAAATGTTACTGGGGTCCGCCTATAATGTTGCTAAAAAAATGTTACTGGGGTCCGCCTATACTCTTGCTACAGAAATGTTACAGGGGTTTGCCTATATTTTTGCTACTGAAATGTTACAGGGGTCCGCCTATACTCTTGCTACAGAAATCTTACTGGGGTCCGCCTATACTCCTGCTACAGAAATGTTAGAAGGGTCCACCTATACTCTTGCTGCAGAAATGTTACTGGGGTACAAAGACTTCCAATTGCGGTGTTTTACCTGTCTGGCACAAATATACTGACTGTCTAGGCCAGAAATGTGGGCCGAGGCCCTTGGCGGGATGAAACTCTGCCATGTCTTGGTACTCTGATTTCCCCATGTGTAATACCATCTTTCAGTTCCTTGGGCTCGCCTATGCTGTGGGTGCACAAAGACTTCCCATTGCGGTGTTTTACCTGTCTGGCACAAATACACTGACTGACTAGGGTAGAAATGGGGACCGAGGCTCTTGGCGGGGTGAAACTCTGCCATGTTTGGGCACTCTGTTGTGATCATGTATAATACCATCTTTCAGTTCCTTGGGCTTGCCTATGCTGTTGGTACACAAAGACTTCCCATCGCTGTGTTTTACCTGTCTGGCACAAATACACTGACTGACTAGGGCAGAAATGGGGACCGAGGCTCTTGGCGGGCTGAAAATCTGCCATGTTTGGGCACTCTGTTTTGATCATGTATAATACCATCTTTGAGTTTCTTGGGCTCGCCTATGCTGTGGATGCACAAAGACTTCCCATAGCAGTGTTTTACCTGTCTGGCAAAAATACACTGACTGACTAGAGCAGAAATGTGGGCCGAGGCCAAGATCCTTAGTGGGGTGAAACTCTGCCATGTTTGGGCACTCTGATTTCTTCCTGTGTAATACCATCTTTGTGCACCCACAGCATAGGCGAGCCCAAGCAACTCAAAGACTTCCCATTACGGTGTTGAGCTATCAGACACCTAAACTGAATGAATTGTGTGGGGACACATGGATTTCCCATTGCTATGTAACTCACGGCACCCTGGGTCACACAAGGTGGAGGCTGGGACTGAGCCTGACCCTGGGTCCACTCATGAGCTTCCCACACAGATTATTACTGCATTGTGAAGATGTGTAGAAGTGCTGGCACCTGAGTCCCCTTTATGCCCACGTTTGCGGCTCCTGACAATTTTGTGACGGAGGTGGCACAGGGTTGGAATTATGATCATACGTTAATTTATCAGCATTTCTCATCAGCATTGTGGGCTATCGCCCACACTTTCAAAGAGGGTCGCTGCCTGGCCCTGCCAACCCTTTGCAGTGTGTGCTTCCAGTTCCTCCTCATCGTAGATGCATTTATAAATTGACATGAGGGTGGTGTGGCTATGAAGCGAGCGTGTGGCATAAGGGCAGCTGAACGCTGCGCAGGGAAAATTTTGTGTGTGCTGTTGACGCAGGGTTATGTGGGGGGTTGGACAGCAATACCAGGATGTAACCCAGAAGAAGAGACAGCAGTGTCACCCGCAGGCAGTGATTGACCCTGGTTGCAGGTAGTGTGGTGCTTAGAGGTGCCAGCGCGTGTGCCTTGCTACTGAGGGTTTGTCCCAAGTAAACTGTTAGGGGGTGACCGCCAGGCTCTTGCCCCCATTTTGTCTTAATAGTGGGATCTGGGAGTCTCAGATGCAGCCATCCATGCTGCCCCTACCGTTTCCTATCCGTTTCTGTTGTGTTTCCATGACTTGCTGATATTTTCTGGTGCCTCACAAGTCATCACCTATGCGGAGCATTGGTCCCATACAAAAATGCTTGAGTCCCTCATTGACTTCAATGGGGTTCATTACTCGAAACGAGCTCTCGAGCATTACGAAAAGTTTGACTCAAGTAACGAGCACCCGAGCATTTTGGTGCTCGCTCATCTCTACTGACGAGGTATCATTCAAATGTGCTTTCTGTGTTTCTGCCATGAGCCGCAGAGCTGCGATTCATTGGGGATGCATCCTGTGGCTATGAGGAAATGTTGTATGGGGCAGAGTGTTAAGGCAGCAGAATGCAGTCTTAAGTTCTCGCTCACAATCTGAAGGTTTCGGGTTCAATCCCCACATGCTTCTGGTACGTCTGCTGTGTGCACTCAAGCGCTACTCCACAGGTAGGATGCAAATGTGTCCATTTGAAACCGCAACCACACAGATATAGTACTTGCATGGACCAATTGCATCTCTTCAGGAGGAAGAATAAACAACTCTCCCTAACTGATCAGGGAAAGAGGGGCACCTCTGCCTAAAAGCGGAGTCATAAAGGTGGTCCCACTGTCTTCTTCTATTGACCTGGCCATCCCTGATCAGGGAGCTGGAGAGATGCGCTAAGCACTCAGAACATGACACTGTTCACACACACTGTACACAGCACAGCACATATAGAACATGTCTGGCACCCTGCACAGACCTAACATTCGTCGCTGTTCACACCAACATATTATTTACCACATAGAACAGTACTGTACACATCACATGTCTGGCCACTTGCACAGACATACAACACAAATCACTGTTCACACTAACATACAACAGGTAGTGCATACAACATGGACCCAGAGCTCACATGAATATCAATGGCAAACCAAAGCAGTCCAAGTGTCCCCACTCCAGGGGAATAGGGAGAGTCTGCTGACATAGGGAGCAGTGTCAGGCATCACCCCTCTGACACACACATAGGACATCAGACGTCTGTGGGCCGCACCTGCCCAGGGATAGGGAGAAACCTGCAGGTCGCCTGCTTCTGTGTGGTCACCATACTGCACACTACACAATGGACTGACCCCAAAAACTGTAAGGAGGGGAGGGACAGCAGGTGTCCAGACTATCTTCAGAGGAGGAGAGAGACACTTCAAACAAGCATGCAACCACTAGTTCTGGGTGGGATAAACAGTGATACATAAGGCACTAAAATGACCAGCAATCTCTCCCAAGAGTTTGCTGGTATTTATCTGCAGCAGACCAGGGGGATTGGCTGCTGGAGGATACCACATCCAGCCAGCTCAATTAACCCCTACCTGTGAAGGTGTGCACAAGGAAGCCTGTAGAACCACTGGTCCCAGATGCACAACTTTAATAGGTTCGGGTAGCCGGCTGAAGGTTGACTCAGCCTTCTATCCTTCCGAAGTTGGTAAAATGAATACCCAGCATGCTGGGGGGGGGGGGGGGGAATTAAATAATAATTATTGGAAAGTGCTGCGGAATAAGTTAGCGCTATACAAACAACAAGTCCCTTTCCCCCCAATTTCCTGACATTTGTCATTTTGGCCTTGCAGCGAGGAGCACCCAGCAATGATCTGATGTTTAGATATGGGTTATGTGGTGGTCCTTCTGCAAGCACTGCAACATTAAAGCATTTATTTACCCTATGTACCTTTGAAAATAGGAAACAGACTTACAAGGTATCATTCAAATGTGCTTTCTGCTTTTCTGCCATGACATGCAGAACTGCGATCTATTGGGGATTCATCCTGTGGCCATGAATAAATGCTGTGCTCAAGCTGTGCTTAATCTACATAACAGTCTGTCCTGGTGGTGCTGCATTTTGAGGTACCTATCCACTGCTGGAATTACATTTGTCATTTTGGCTTTGTAGGGATCAAGGAAGGTGGCCACCCAGCAATGATCTGATATTTAGATGTGGGCTATGTGGTGGTCCTTCTGCAAGCACTAAAATATAAAAGCACTCATATGTCTCAAAGTACCTAAGGGTGGTGGCCACTACTCTTCAGTGTCAGGCCTAAGAGTGTCATCCAGCTGGTCCCCTATCCATGTAGAATAGCTGGGGTTAGTGATAGATGGAAGAAATGTTGCATAGATCCCTCCACTGCCTCTGGACCTATATTATGCCCCTCCTCTTTCTCCTCTTCTTCCTCCTGTACACTTCTCCTATGGATGTAGAAATGTGTTGGAGAAGACACCCCCCTTTTTTGCCCAAAGCCACCCATCCTGCATTGTCGAGTAATGGCAGACTGGGCATAGAGCTGGAAGATTGGTATTCCTTCCTCCTGTGACATCAACACTTCATTGTCTGCGAGGTCATATAGCGTCTGTTCCAGCAGGCAGACAACAGGGATGGTCATACTGATCAGTGCATCATCATAAGCGACAATTTTGGTTGCTTCTACAAAGCCGGCTACAATGGCACACACATCTTTGACCTATACCTTCGCTACAGCTGTCTAGGAACCAACCTCCATGCAGTGTCTGCTAACGGCATGCACCATCTGGTACTCTATGATTACTCTTTGCTGCTGGCTTAGCCTCTGTAACATATGTAACATGGAATTCCACCGTGTAGACACATCACAGATGATATGGTTGGGTGGAAGTCCGAGCACAATTTCTTGACCTTTTCCAGCACTGGATGTGAACCTGAGTAATGGTTTAGGAAGCAGTGCACAACCAGGTTCATCATATGGACAACGCAGAGTACATGTGTAAGATTGCCAAGGCGAAATGGTTGCAGGCAGGTGAGCTGCATTTTCCCCCACAAACTTGCCTGGCTTCAGATTGTTCAATGTCACCCATGTGACAGCCTAGGTCTGTACAGCTGTCAATAGCAATTTGGTTGTGTTGCTGCGCTTCCCTAGACATATGGGATTTAGGACAGTATTTTGCCATTTGCCATGTGCAGCACTGTATGTCTGCCAGGTTTTGTCACATATGGATATCTCTCCCAATGTGGAGGGTTTTGAAAGATGGTATGAAGAGGTGGAGCGAAAGAAGGTTGAGGATGAGTGGGGTGAGGAGGGGACAGACAAGGATGAATGTCCAACAACTCTTTGGGTACCATGTAACGTGGACCACCACTTTTGGCTTCATCTCCCACCTACAGGATATTGACCCAGTGTGCTGTTAAGCATATGTAATGCCCCTGGCCATGCTTGCCGGACTGCATGTCTTTGGTTAGGGGTTTGGACTAATTCGATTCGATTTTGCGATTTTATGGTCCAGCTGATCAAGATAAGCAACACTAAAATAGACTCAAGTAGTATGAAATGACCTGAATTTGGTGTTGGGGCAGTTGCTATTACCCATTGATGGGGATCAGCTGACAACAATGTTCGACCTTGTTACAGAGCGGAGTGTCTGGTTAGTTTCATAGGGGTTGTGGGTCCCCCAGGCACTAGATGTGGTCCTCTCTAGGGTGAGACCTTGCAGGGTTAACAGAAGCAGCAGGAGTCTTAATAAAGTAAAGCTTTAATCTTCACAGTACTAACGCACAGGAACAAAGCTAGAATTAGGCAGAAACAGAGGAGCAAGGCATGGAGATGTTGCAAAGCCGGAGAACAGAACAGCAGAGCTGCATGGATCAAATACCACATGGAGTGGCTAACTGTCATGGACTCTGTTTACTAAGTACTTTTGTTTCTGCAGTGTGGTGTAGTTGATGATATAATGTGTCTATCCAGTATTTCTTGTTCTAGTTCCTGGTACCTAGTTCTAGTGCAGTCTAGTTTAATCTGTTCACACAGTGTATAGTTTGTGGTTTGCCAAATCTTTGATTCTTTCTCTCTGCCTTGGGTTATTCCAGCATTAGCTTCTTTAGCATCTTGTCTGGGCCATAGTGCCCTTCTGTTCTCAGGGATATTGCTTTACATAACCTCATCCATAGGGACAATTTAGGGCTGCTAAGGGACAGCAGGGTCTGGTGTTTAAGGACAGTGTCAGGAATACATTAGAGAAAGCTAGTGTTAGGGTTAGCATTTCTCTGGTTGGTATTTCAGTACCATATGATCTATTTCCGTCTCCACTGCTGGTTTCATTATATTCATAATCAACATCCGGTTACCATCATCCTAATGGTGAATCCCTAGTTACATCTGTGTTTTCACAGTCGTTTTATGTTCTTCATATCTATAGTTCTTGCAACCTCCAGTTGTTACACTATTTGCCTCTATTATAAGTCCAGAAGGGTATGTGAATACTGGGAGACGCTCTTCCCCAGCTTAGCTTCCAGCTGGCATCGTTACGGTAAGTAACCATTTTTAACTTATAATTTTTTGTGGTCTAAGCTCCCTGGTGGAATAATACATTACATGTTAACCAGCAGATAATTAGGCTTACCTAAGCAATGTTGCATCACCACAATAGGAATTGGACGTGGAAGGTTCTATGTTATTGTAAACCATTGATACTGTTGGTTGTGGTTTTATAGCGCTGCTAACTTAGCCACGTTATAATGCTCATGTGAATGAAGCCTTAAGAAGGTAACTTGTGGTTCTCATATGACCAGGTTTGGATTGCGGAATCCGCGATCATCACCCGCACGGATGATCCGCGGTATTCTGCATCCCTTAACAAGAATAAAGCATGGAGATGTGCGCTCACATGAGCAGACAGTGATTCCAATTTTTGCTTGCGGAAATAACATTGTAGCATGCTCTATTCCTGTCCAGTCAAAATCTGTACTGCGCATGTCTGACGGGGACCATCCAGAATACAAAGAATTACCATATGCTGGCCAGGGACAGGGTCGGATTCCATTGTGGGCTCCCGCATGCAGAATCTGACCCGTTTGTGTATGACCGGCCTTATAGTTCCCAAAGGGGTGAAAAGGAAGGACAGGAATGTGAAAATAAGTGTACTTTCATTATCTAGTAGGAGGGACGGCATCATACTTTTTTCAGTAGTAGCTGCTGCCGGGCCACTGGCCTTCGCCTTTGACTGTTACTATCCTGACGATTAGAGATGAGCGAGCACCAAAATGCTCACGTGCTCGTTGCTCGAGTCGAACTTTTCGTAATGCTCGAGAGCTCGTTTCGAGTTATGAACCCCATTGAAGTCAATGAAAGACTAGAGCAGTTTTGTATGGGACCGATGCTCCGCATAGGTGATGAAACACCAGAAAACATCCGAAAGTCATGGAAACATCACAGAAACGGATAGGGAAGGGCAGGGGCAGCATGCATGGCTGCATCTGAGGCACCCAGGTCCCAATATTAAGCCAAAATGGGGGCAAGAGCCTGGAGGGCACCTCCCTAACAATTTACTTGGGACAAATCCTCATTAGCAAGGCACACGCGCTGGCACATCTTAGCTAAGCACCACACTACCTGCAACCAAGGAAATCACTGCCTGTGGGTGACACCGCTGCCTCTTCCCCATGGTTACATGCTGGCATTGCTGTCCAATCCCCCCCCCCCCCCCCGCAAGATCCTGCATCCACAGCGCAAAATTTTCCCTACGCAGCGTTCAGCTGGCCTCCTGCCACACGTTCGCTTCATAGCCACACCATCTTCATGTCTAGTTATATTAAAGATGAAGTGGCAGTATCAAATGGTGCAAAAAAATCAAGTGCGTTTATTTTCCCATAAAAGACTTGTTCTGTCCCACCCTTCTGGGGATTTAAAGTGCTGCTGGTGTGGATATATCTTTGTCTTCATGTCTATTTATAAGTGCGTACTGGATGAGGAGGAACCAGAGGCACACACTGCAGAAGGTTGGCAGGGCCAGGCAGCGACCCTCTTTTAAAGTGTGGGCGATAGTCCACAATGCTGTTAAGAATTGATGATAAATTGACATACGATCATCATTCCAATCCTGTGCCACCTCTGTCACAAAATTGTCAGGAGCCGCAAACGTAGGCATAAAGGGGACTCAGGTGCCAGCACTTCTACACATCTCCACAATGCAGCAATACTCTGTGTGGGAAGCACGTGAGCGGGCCCAGGGTCAGGCTCAGTGCCAGCCTCCCCCTTGTGTGACCCAAGGTGCTGCAAGTTACATAGCAATGGGAAAGCCATGTGTCCCCACACAATTCATTCTGTGTAAGTGTCAGATAGATCAACACCGCAATTGGAAGTCTTTGAGTTCCTTGGGCTCGCCTATGCTTGGGCTCGCAATGCCTTCCCCACATGTTTATTGGCTAGAAAATGGTGCTAAACATGCGGGGAAGGGAAATGGAATTGACTCAAGTACCGCGTGGTGTTCGTCTCGAGTACCGAGCATCTCGAGCACCCTAATACTCGAACAAGCATCAAGCTCAGACGAGTGTGCTCGCTCATCTCTACTGATGATTAATAATGTAAGACGTCTCAGGCCTAGCGCCCCCCCCCCCCCCCCCCAGAAACCCCATCCTTACCTCTGTATCCGCCGCCCGATGTCCTGCATGATGCTCCGGAGCGCATGCGCAGTAGAGCGCATCACTAGCTGGCAGTGTGACACGCCCACAGCATCACATGATCTGCTGGTCGCGTCACATGACGCGGCTGGCGGTAGGCGGGGAAGCGGTTTCACGCTATCTTCCGCTGTGCTTACAGCGGATGATAGCTTGACAGACGGCTTCCATTGACTGCAATGGAAGCCGTCCGCACGCATCACACGCGGCAAAATAGAAAATGCCGCAGGTAAGTACGTATGATTTAATGATGCGGAATTCCACGGTGGAATCCCGCACTATGAGCATTGTGCTATTAGGTTCAATAGAACCTAATAGCTACTAGGCAATGTGGCGGATTTCTGCCGCGTGATACGCGGCGGAAATCCACTCGTGGGGATTAGTTCTTAATAATAAAGTGGAGACTTGGATCATTTTCATTCATATCAAAATAATGGAAATCCATTAAAGTGGATGTTTTGGGCAAAATGATAAGTTGTTAAAGTCTTTCTCATTTAAATACAAGCAGTATATGTACTGAAGTTTCACCTCTGCACGGGAGTCAGGAAGGATAGCTGGTGGTCTCACAAGTGTTGCGTTGACCGCTATCTAAATGCCTGAGGGCGGCTTCAGACGACTGTATTTTTCTGCAATATGCAGAGAATAGAACCCATTGATATCAATGTGTTCATTCTCATGAGTGTGTCTTGGACCTGCTCTATTTTTGTGTGTATCTGCGCACCAAGGGCCCCATAGAAGTCTATGGGACGTGCGCAAATATATGTGCAAATGTACAATACACCATGCAATTCGGGCAGTATGAACTCTAGATATGGAGCTGGCTAAGCTGCCAGATGTACTAGCAGAAGTATGCCTATGAGTATTTATATGTGCTTATATGTGTGCATACACATGTATATTTAGGTGTGTACGTACTTGGATATGTCAAGGGAATAAGGGTTGGGTGAGTATCATTACGGTAATATGGACAGAGCATATAAATATATTTTATGTTGTGATAAAACCTTCATGAAACTCCTTAAAGGGCATCAATAGGGGTAAAAAGTAATAAAAATATTATAGGTAGTAACAATGAGGGAAATAATCAGAGACCCCAATAACGCCGTTGTAGGGAGATACTGCTGAAGAGCCTCAGCTTTAGGCCTTTTTAACACGGGCAACAGCGATATCGCCACAAGAAAATTGCAGTGATATCACATCTGTGTTCTGTGCGATATTGCTGCGATTTTGTATTGCTACAAAGTCACGCATGGCACTACAAAGTCATGATGGCTGTGATTGGTTCATCGAGTGCTGCCATGATTGCCTGAGCTGTGGCACTCAAGAACCAATCAGAGCCAGTGCTTACTGGAGGCGGGCTTTTGAACCCCTGACAAGGAAGCGCTGGGGAAAAACTACAAGCAAATGTGGCAGGGGCCTGCAAGGAGACGTGCAGTGGAGCAGACAGCGCCTCTTAGGTAATGTATTGTGGGACATGGGGCCGGGGTGGGGTGCTCAGAAGACGGGCACTTGCTCTACTAGCAGGGGCGGAAGAGACATCTAATTCCAGCTATTTAACTCTTTACACGTCGCGGTCATGGCAAAATTAGCTAAACAGAAAGTAAATTTCTTTTAAAAAGTGTAAAAAAAAAGTCGCCAATACAGATGAGCGAGTATACTCGCTAAAGGCAATTGCTCGAGCGAGCATTGCCTTTAGCGAGTATATCCCCCGCTCGAGACAGAAGGTTCAGGTGCCGGCACGGGGGAGAGGTGAGTAGCGGCTGTCAGCAGGAGGGAGCGGGGGGGAGAGATGGAGAGAGAGATCTCCCCTCCGTTCCGCCTCGCTCTGCCCCGCAGCTCCGTGCCCGCTGCCGGCACCCGAACCTTCCATCTCGAGCGGGGGAGATACTCGCTAAAGGCAATGCTCGCCTAAGTAACAGGGAATTTTTTGCTCCCTGACTACATTCAGCAGATATACTGTCTAATATAGTCTGAAATAAAAAGCAATCAAACCCTTATATGTTCCCAAAAATTGGATAAATGAAGACTAGAGTTCATCTAAAAAAAAAAACAACCCTTTATAGAGCTCCGTCTAAACTTTGTGTCTCCGGATCGTGCTGACCCCGAGAATAATGTTATCATGGGATGTATTTTGTAAAATATTATAAAAATGAAATCCAAAAAACTAAATGACAGAATTCTCTGTTTTACCCCCAATCCCCCTAAATAATTAATAACGGTTCTACAGTACATTATACATATGTAAAAATGATGTCATTAAAAATGAAACTTGTCCTGCAAAAAACAAGACCTCATACTGCGGTGTCGACTGAAAACTTTAAAAGTTATGGCTCTTGGAATGCGATGATGAAAAAAATAGAAAAACTAGTTGGCCATTAAGGCACAAACAGTCTGGGTCACTAAGGGTTAATGTTTCAAACTTTATACACAACAGCAGCGACATGACAAGCAGATGACATCATAGACATCATGTGATGTCACAATTGGTGCAGCTGGTTAAAGTTCTAATGCTGAACCACCTTGTGTCATTTCAGCCTGACATCCTGAAGAGGACGAATCCAAGTATGCGACTCCTTGCTTAGTGCTGAGGCCTCGTACACACTTTCTCAGCTATACGATGTGTGACATCTGGGCGCGCCCTTAGATTGTAAACTTTTAGGACTAGAGTTTCTACTGCATATTAGTCTGTAAGCTCTTAAGAGCAGAGTTTCTATTGTACACTAGATTGTAAGCTCTTAGGAGCAGGTTGTATAACATGTCGCTTTCTTTACAGGATCCTGAGCTTATAATAATATACAGATACAGCAATAGGCAGCAGGACAGATTAGATCCGGGGTGATATCCGATCGCCACATCTGGGGTCAGGAAGGAATTTTTTTTCCCCTGATGACTTTCCGGGGGTTTTCTTCGCCTTCCTCTGGATCTCGGGGTCCAGGGATTCTCATCTCAGAACAATGGTGTGAACGGGCGCAGCAAGTTCTGTGGTCTCCACCGGGCTGACATTAGAGTCTCTGAGAGCCTTCTATTATTTATTAAAGGGCCGGTAATGTTTTATTACAATGTTGCTTATTGCTATTTCAATAAAGACATTAAAAATATAGATATTGTGATGTTTGTTTTTTATCGTCTTATGTGCTGGCCATAATGAGAGCGATTGCTGCTGATTAGTGTTCCAGAAGTACAATAGACTTATCCTGCATACATAAAGATGTGTATCATCTCCTAAAGACAAGGCGGCAGCTGCTGAGGGACAGAAACTCTGGTGGGCTCCACATACAGAGAACAGAGAACATATCACTCCACCCATAATGCCAAATCCTGTCTCACATTACATAACAAGTGTTATGGGGGTTCAGTCTCTATTCTAGGGTCACTAACATTGTGTGTCCTCCAGTCTACACAACATACTACCTGAAAGCTGAAGGTTGGGACAGGAAGAGTAACCAAGTACAGAAGACGAAGAGGTTTTGTATAAAAACAGGAAACAGACTGACGAGTAGAGATGAGCGAGCACACTCGTCTGAGTATTAGGGTGCTCGAGATGCTCGTTACTCGAGACGAACACCCCGCGGTACTCGAGTCAATTCCATTTCCTTTCCCTGCATGTTTAGCGCCATTTTCTAGGCAATAAACATGCGGGGAAGGCATTACCACTTCCTGCTGTGACGTGCCAGCCCTCTGCCCGCAAACAGCAGTGAGTGCCTGGGCCGATCAGGTGACCTCCGAGTACTTAAAATGGTCCCGCCCGCGGCTCGTCTCAGACGCATGCTGGCAGTGGTTAGGGAAAGTACTGCAGCTGATATGGGGAAAGTGTAAGGCCTCATGTCCACGGGGAAAATCAGGCCCGCTACGGATTCTCCATGGAGAATCTGCAGCGGGTCCCTCCTGCCCCGCGGACATGAGCGCTGAAAATAGGAATTTAAAAGAATTAACTCACCCGCAGTGGGCCGGGAAGGTCTTCTCTTCCTCACGGCCGGATCTTCTTTTTCGTCCGGCGGATGAACTCGTCACGCCGGCGGCACGTCGGGCATGCGCCGGGCACATCCGCCGAGCCGAAGCAAGAAAGATCCGGCCGTGAGGAAGAGAAGACCTTCCTGGTCCGCTGCGGGTGAGTTAATTCTTTTAAATTCCTATTTTAGGTCTCCCGCGGATCCGGACGTCTTCCATAGGCTTCAATAGAAGCCCGCAGGAGCCGTCCCCGCGGGAGACCCGCACGAAAATGGAGCATGGTCCAGATTTTTTCATGCTCCATTTTTTTTTAAATCACTTTTATAGACCATCCGCGGGTATTTATCTACCCGCGGGTGGTCAATGCATCCCTATGGGGTGCAGATCCGCGTGCGGGAGAAGAGTTAAAATCCGCTGCGGATTTTAATTCTTCTTTTGCCCGTGGACATGAGGCCTTAGAGTAGGATCCTGTCGTCAAGAACCCCAAGGGTCCTTCTTAGGGCTACTCCTTATTGTGTGCATTATAGTTGTGGCTGGCTGGGAGCAGTAGTGCACCAATTTTCTTTTTAAATATATATCTCTCTGCAGGGCATTACAGCTCTCCTTCTGCAGTGCATTAGGCAGAGTTGAGGGAAAGAGCTGCTTATATAGGGAACATGTTTGAGTAGGATCCTGTCTTCAAGAACCCCAACGGTCCTTCTTAGGGCTACTCCCCATCGTGTGCATTACAGTTGTGGCTGGCTGGGAGCAGTAGTGCACCTTTTTTAAAATATATATATATATATATATATATCTGCAGAGCATTATAGCTCTCAGTCTGCAGTGCATTAGGCAGAGGTCACACCGCGAAACGGTACTCTAATATTTCCTGGGACACTGTAGATCATTGCAGCTATACCGCCCTATGTGTGCAGTGCCTTAGGCAGGGGGCTCACTCTCATCGCTAAATGGTACGCAAATATTTCCTGGCCCACTCCAGATCATTGCAGCTATACCGTCCTATGTGTGCAGTGCCTTAGGCAGAGGGCACACTCTCATCGCTAAATAGTACTCTAATATTTCCGGGGACACTGCAGATCATTGCAGCTATACCGTTATATGTGTGCAATGACTTAGGCAGAGGGCTCACTCTCATCGCTAAATAGTACGCAAATATTTCCTGGCCCACTGCAGATCATTGCAGCTATACCGTCCTATGTGTGCAGCAAAGTATCCCCCAACTGTTTCCCACAGCACCCCCTCGCGGCAAGCCTCTGTGCAGAGGGCTAGATGTTCAAAGGTGTGGAGGTTTTTCAGTGAGAGCACGGACGACCGACGAACAGTGGTGTGCAACGTGTGCCGCACCAACATCAGCCGGGGAGCCACCACTACCAGCCTCACCACCACCAGCATGTGCAGGCATGTGATGGCCAAGCACCCCACAAGGTGGGACGAAGGCCATTCACTGCCTCCGGGTAACACCACAACCTGCCACAAAGATCCAATCCCTTTCACAGGACGCAGGCAGGAGCACCCCCCAGCCTGCACCCACACCCTCACCTCCACGGTCCTCCACTCCATTCAGCAATATCTCTCAGCTAACACAAGCATTAGAGCGAAAGCGGAAATATGCCGCCACCCACCCGCATGCACCAGCTTTAAACGTGCACATTGCCAAATTAATCAGGCTTGAAATGATGCTGCCGTACAGGCTTGTGGAAATGGAAGCTTTCAAAAACAGGATGTCGGCGGCAGTCCCACGCGACTTGGTCCCCAGTCGCCACTATTTTTCCCGGTGTGCTGTCCCCGCCCTACACCAGCAAGTCTCCCGCTGTCAGGGTAATATTCTAAGTACAGCACCAATCAGGCCCACCCCACTTGCCCCGCTGCCGGCGGTAAGAAGAGACACCACACAGAGGTCTGGTATAGTTTCTCACACGGGACATGACTGCGCTTCGTCGTGCTTTATTACAGATTACATGAGATCTTATACCCTTTTGCCCCATCACCAGGAATGGGTGATGGGCTTATAACCATATATGGGAAGTCCGGATTTCCGGCCTGAGACAGTGAAAGTTATGTACATAGTTGAACAGTTGTTATCTTAATACTGGCGCCTCCGGGAAAACAGCCAAGTACACGCGGCCTTGTCCGATTCTTCTTGTGTCCAAGATACATTTTGTCTTCGCCTTTCAAGGCCTTTGGAATATCTGATGTAAGGCGACATATAAGTTTTTTCTCATTTGGAATTGAATAGAACTTGCATATAGGTATAAAGCATAAAAAACATATGGCAATATATACATATACCTTCACAAACCCCCCTAAAAAACTTAATATGGAGATCAAGTACCAGGCCTTGCACTCTTCCTCGGTCGTCTCTCCCTTGCGTCAGGGTTTCTCCACTGCCCGTAAGTCCCTACTCCTAAAAGGGAGGGATCCCTACCTCACCTCAGAAGGAGGCCATGGATTCCCTGGGCTTATTTCCGGGCATCCATACCCTCTATCTGTACGAGTTAACACCCCACAGGGTGTGCCCTCGCCGGAACCTAAGGTCTTCTGCACTATCCCTAGGCAAATGGGAATTCCACTGACAGTCCATCTTATGAGACCGGGGCGGCGCAGTACTAGTCCATTTCTCCATTCTTCTGGTAACGTATCTGGTTGGCATTATCGGAACTGGCTCTTCATCTTTTTTTTTCAAACAAGGGAAATTTTGGTCACATTATCCAGTCCCTTACTCATACTCTTTTTGATCAAAGGGATAATACACATACAGGAAATTACATACCCCACCTCTTTCTGCTAAAATCATATCCAGGGCCACTCTATGGCCATGGATGCAGTGGGCCCTAACTGGTCAGCTAACCCTTGTAAAGCATCCCTGGTGTAGTTTACAAACCTCTGCTGATTGTAATAGATATAATTCATCCAATCTACATTATTATTAACAGTGACAATAGCAAATAAGGACTCAAAACCTGCTTTAACCTGATCTCTAGAATTAAATTCATCTCGCACCCCCCTTGGCACTCCTCTTGCATCTATGTATACATGTGGATCAAAGTTACCACCTGGAGCGTCAACTTCTCTCTTAGCACGATGCGGTGTTGGATTCTCACCCTCAGTGTACTCTTCATATTGCACATTTGATTGTATTAATTTGTTCTGAAACAGGGGGCTAGTGTACAGTAGTCAAAGGTGTGTGTTAGAGGAATTGTACCACATTATAGCATGTAAAGGATATGCAGGATCATGAGTTTTTTTCAGTGCGAAGTGTGGATCCAAGTGGGCTTTCCTTTAAGCTTGACTGCAGTTGGGGTGGTGAACAACATCTGGTAAGGACCTTTAAACTGGGTTTCTCGCTCAAACTTTTTCACATAAACCCTGTCACCTGGTTTCAGATAGTGACACTCATCTATAGGACCTGAGAGAAAAGCAGAGACGCAGAATGCATTATTGACAATTCCTTGGAGAGGCCTATGACAAAATTAACAAGAAAATCATTCCCCAAACTCAGCTACTGTGGCATGTATCCTCCTAAGGAAAAGAAAAACTAATAGAAGACACTCAATTCAAAATTTACCCATTTTCTTCATTGCCTTTTGGATCTACTTTCCCACTACTCCGCGGATGGTAGGGTGTGTGAAAAGCCTGGAATATACCCAAAACAGACATGATGTGTTGCATTATTTCACCTGTGAAGTGTGTACCTTTGTTTGACTCAATCACTTCCGGTACCCCGTATCTACGGATTACCTCATTCATGAGCTTCCGTGCGGTTACCTGCTTATTTACTTTGGTAACAGAGTAGGTCTCTCCAACCTGAAAAACATCAACAACAACAAGCACATATTCATGCTTCCCAACAAGTGGGAGCTGAGTGTAGCCAATTTGCAATCCCCGAAATGGGTAGAGTGGTCTAGGCAAGTGTGATGTGGCAAATTTTACTTCTGCCCTGTTGCTTACGGCAAAGATCATGCAAAATTGGACAAATGATGCAGCAGCTACAGAAAACCCAGGAGCCACCCGTCGTCGTTCAAGCGTTGACATCATTGTTGTTTTTGAGAGGTGCGTCTTTCCGTGCGTCAGCTGGGCCATCATGGGGCACAGGGACTATGGTAAGCAAGTTCTGTTGACTGTTCACCATACGCCGTCCCTTTTTAGTCCATTTTTCCTTTTCTTCCTTGCTGGCTTGTAACTGTAAAGTCTTTAGCATATCAAAGTCTAAATTTTTATCAAAGTCCAAGTTTTTATCAAAGTCCAAGTTCATATCAAAGTCCAAAGTGTAGTCAAATTCTTCTTTTCTTCTGTTCTTCCACGGCTTGAGGGCCGCTGCCTTTGCTGTGTGGTCTGTGATGGCGTTGCCTCTCGCTTCTTTGGTGTAGGAATTGGTGTGAGCTTTCCACCTTGTCAGGTAGAAGTAGGGCCTCCATGAGACCGCTGCATCATTCCTAATTGGCTGTCCTGCTGAGGTAAAAAACTGTCTGGCCTTCCATGTTGGGCCGTAATCATGAGCTATGCCAAATGCATACCGGGAGTCAGTGTAAATGTTTGCCGTCTTACCTTCTACCACTCTACACGCCTCAGCGAGGGCTTTTAGTTCCGCTTCTTGTACTGCGACATGCGGAGGCATTCTGCTTTTAGGACATCTTGTTGTGTAACCACTGCATATCCAGTGTGGAGTCGTCAATCACCCTGGGTACCATCTATAAAAAATAACTCAAAATATGCATTATTAACAAGGTCTTTCAGTAACTCTTTTAAAACTTAAATTTTCTTGTTGCATCAATGCTAGACAATCAGGCTGATATTCTATTTGAAAAAGATCAGAATCTTGTTGCAAAAAATTTTAAAAATTGAAAAATGGCTTGCAAAAAAAATTTAAAAATGTCTGACTTGCAAAAAAAAAATAAAAAAATGGCTGACTTGCAATACCTAGATCACCTATGCCTTCTCCTCCCCCCCTTTGAACCCGGGTACGCAATTGGAAGAAATAGTAGCCGGGTTCAAGCTAGTACAACATTGTAAAAAGATTTGATGGATGCAGATAAGGCCTGTAAAATGTTAGCACCAATACCAGAGACATGAGTTACATCGGGGAAGAATAATCTACAAAACATCTACTAATATTGGAAATGTGAGATCCCTTTAAGTGAATTCATTATTAGTCTGATCCTGCCTGCAATGTCTTATCAAATTTGAGACAGGAGAAAAAACAAAACAAAAAAAACTTTTACTAGCTGCTCAAGATCCTCACCCCCCTCCCTTGTCGAGAAGAGGAATGAAACATTACGTACTATTACATCATCTAGCTCCACCCCTTCGATATTGGCTCCGTGCGTCTTTTTTCACAGCTCATTTCAGCTTAACAGTCTACACGTCCACATCTCAACCAAGCAAAGTCCCATGCATGGGGGGGACTTTTATCCCCAGTCATTACCTGCATTACACACTCACCACAGCCCGAACACGGGTCACTAACTCTCATCCATCCATGCGCTCAAGTCTGCTCCGTCACCCCCTATTGAAGGTGTCCCAGTACATGCAGATACACAGACAAAAAAAGTTTGACAAACATACATACATCAGTTGAAAAACATTAAGGTGAGTGCTATAATCTTATAAAGTACATGATTCTATTGAGATGAGATTGTGAATGAGCGCTATCTTTGACAAATTATGTGAAAAAAGTTTGCTGACTGAGACATTCTATCTTTCTTATCTACTGAAGCTATTATATGCTGTATTAAACGCTGAAGTGTTTTAGAATGCGTGACCCTGAGTTTGAGTGAAGTCTGAAAGCCCCCACCTTTTTAAAACATGTGTTATCTCTCTACGAATATGAAACACAGACTGAATAAGTTGTTTTAGCTTAGCTATTGCCTGCATTTGAACTCATAATTAACACATATGCTGGGACCTTGCAACATTCATTTTCAACCCCTGTATAAGTAAGAATATACCTTAGAAATTGCTATATTACCTGCCTATTAAGACAGTATAATTAATTAAATTCATTTCAAGCCTTCATTCCTTTACAGCAAGCAAGGATATTATCCAGGGTTATTATTGCATTTTCTCTCGCTTTGTTATCTTCTTGACCTTGAAAACTAAACACAAGCTCGCAGCTAAATGTCAACAAAACCTTCTCTTTTAAAAGCAAGCTCAGTTAACTATTTGCACATACAGTATATATATATATATATATATATATATATATATACACACACACATATATATCCATATCTATTATCTATCTTGTATTATACACATTTTCTTCTTTCTTTCTGCCAACAAATCACATGCATTGTAACTTTCTTCTCGACTTTGCTTGTTCCCCTTATTTCTCTCCCCTACCTAACTGCCAATATAAACGGTAGGGTTTCAATAAAAAAGCTATGCGCTCACGAAGATAGCAAACAAGTCAAGCGGAAATGTATACGATATCCGTCCTGTAAGGGACGGAAAAGGAAATATAATAGAAAGGCACTTACTCGAAAGGAGGGGGGTGTATGAAACAAGAAGCCCCCTCCTCTAAGTGCTGACTCCTCTAGGTCCTCTTAGTTGCCGATGGAATTTGCAGGAAGCAAGTTGATTTGTTCGGTTTTATTTGTCTAAAAACAAATTTACAGGAAGGCAACGCGTTTCGGTGCAGCATGCACCTTTCTCAAGCCTATGCATTCATAGCGAGCCCAAGGAACTCAAAGACCTCCCATTGCGGTGTTGAGCTATCTGACACCTACACAGAATGAATTGTGTGGGGACACATGGATTTCCCATTGCTATGTAACTCACGGCACCTTGGGTCACACAAGGTGGAGGCTGGGAGCGAGCCTGACCCTGGGTCCGCTTGTGTGCTTCCCACACAGAGTATTGCTGCATTGTGGAGATGTGTAGAAGTGCTGGCACCTGAGTCCCCTTTATACCCACGTTTGCGGCTCCTGACAATTTTGTGACAGAGGTGGCAAGGTGTTGGAATTATGATCATACGTTAATTTATCAGCATTTCTCAACAGCATTGTGGGCTATCACCCACACTTTCAAAGAGGGTCGCTGCCTGGCCCTGCCAACCCTCTGCAGTGTGTGCTTCCGGTTTCTCCTCATCGCAGATGCACTTATAAATCGACATGAGGGTGGTGTGGCTATGAAGCGAGCGTGTGCCATGAGGGCAGCTGAACGCTGCGCAGGGAAAATTTTGGTTGCGCTGTGGACACAGTTTCATGTGGTGGAGTTGGACAGCAATACCAGCATGTAACCCAGAAGAAGAGACACTGTTCACACACACACTCTACACAGGACAGCACATATAGAACATGCCTGGCACCCTGCACAGACATAACATTCGTCGCTGTTCACACCAACATATTACTTACCACCAGGGGCGTACCTAAGGGCTCAGGGGCCCGGGTGCAAAAGTTCAGCTCGGGGCCCCCCCTGGGCCTCCACCCCACACTCACCCGTACCCATACCTAAATCGTGCTGCATACGTGATCTCCCCCTTGGCGTAATTTTTCCAAACATGACGCATTTCCTGCACATGAACATTTGTTTGTAGCCCCGCAGGCCACTCTCACACACCGCTTTGTACCGCTATTAGCGCGGTGTCCCGACCACCGTACTAACCGCGGTAAAACACTCCCAGAGATTTTAATGAGCTTACTTAAACCTGCGCTCGAACATGGTGTTTCTAACGCTGTGATTTTAGAGAGCTGTCTGTTCTATTTTTGCGTTGTCGTGGTTTTTAACACACCTCATCACAACGATGGGGTGCATTAAAAAGCGCCGTCAGACGCTGTAACCTGTGTTCAAAAATGCTGCTCAAAATCCTGGTAAAAATGCCACGATTTCAAGCTGCGTTTTCTGAACACGTGTCTATCTATCTATATACTATCTATCTATCCCATATCTATCTATATACTATCTATCTATCCCATATCTATCTATATACTATCTATCTATCCCATATCTATCTATATACTATCTATCCCATATCTATCTATATACTATCTATCTATCCCATATCTATCTATATACTATCTATCTATCCCATATCTATCTGTATACTATCTATCTATCCCATATCTATCTGTATACTATCTATCTATACACTATCTATCTATACACTATCTATCCAATATCTATCTATATACTAGCTATCTATCCCATATCTATATATATACTAGCTATCTGCTATCTATATACTATCTATGTATCCCATATCTATCTATATACTATCTATGTATCCCATATCTATCTATATACTATCTATGTATCCCATATCTATCTATATACTATCTATGTATCACATATCTATCTATATACTATCTATGTATCCCATATCTATCTATATACTATCTGCTATCTATATACTATCTATCTAATCATCCATCTATCTATATACTATCTATCTATCTCATATCTATCTACTATCTATACACTATCTATCTATCTATATACTATCTATACACTATCTATCTACTATCTATACACTATCTATCTATATACTATATCTTTACACTATCTATATATACATTATCTATCTCATATCTATCTATACACTATCTATCTATCTCATATTTATCTATATACTATCTATCTATCTGCTATCTATATACCATCTATCTATTCATCCATCTATCTATACACTATCTATCTATCTATATACTATCTATTCATCTATCTATATACTATCTAGCTATCTCATATGAGATAGATAGCATATAGATAGCAGATAGATAGTATATAGATAGATGGATGAATAGATAGATAGTATATAGATACATATGGGATAGATAGATAGATAGATAGATAGATAGATAGATAGATAGATAGATAGATAGATAGATAGAATATAGATAGATAGATAGATATGGGATAGATAGATAGATAGAATATAGATAGATAGATAGTATATAGATAGATATGGGATAGATAGATAGTATATATATAGCAGATAGATAGTATATAGATAGATATAGGATAGATAGATAGTATGTATATAGCAGATAGATAGTATATAGATATGGGATAGATAGTATATAGATAGCAGATAGATAGTATATAGATAGATGGATGAATAGATAGATAGTATATAGATAGATGAATAGATAGTATATAGATAGCAGAAAGATAGTATATAGATAGATGGATGAATAGATAGATAGTATATAGATAGATATGGGATAGATAGATAGATAGTGTATATATATATATATATATATACACACACACGCACACACACACATACTATAGATAGATAGTATATATATATATATATATATATATATATATATATATATATATATATATATATATATATATATATATATATATATATATATATATATATATATATATATACACACACACACACACACATACATACATACTATAGATAGATAGATAAAGGAGGGAAACAGACAGACACATACATATGCACTTACCCCAGGGCCCGGTCCACTTCATGTGACAGCAGCAGCAAGCCAGCAATTCAGAAGCTTCCCGTTCAGCAGGAAGCAGGGGGGGGGGAGCACATGATCCCTGTCATGTGACTTCTTCCCTCCTCCCCTGCCGTCCGATGTGACTTCCTCCTTCTCCCCTGCCGGCCCGCATATTAGGTATTTCAGCCGCACTTAAGCAGCTTAATATATCTCCAAAGGGGGGTGTGTACCCAGCAACCAATCAGGTCGCGGGAATCGCTCACTGCTGCTTAAGTGCGGCTGAAATCCCAAATATGCTGCCGGCCCATGTGAGTTCCTCCCTCCTTCTCTCTGCTCTGCCGAGCCTTCCTCTCACACTGGCCGTTCCGGCTGCCGCATGATGAGAATTTTGCTGCAGTCAGAACGGTCAGCGATTAATGCACTAAATGTGCATGTTGGTTATGCAGAGGGCGGCGTCGGGGCCCCCTGAGCGCAGGGGCCGGGTCGCCATGGCGACCCCAGCACCCCCTGACGCTACGCCTATGCTTACCACATAGAACAGTACTGTACACATCACATGTCTGGCCACTTGCACAGACATCCAACACAAGTCACTGTTTACACTAACATAGGCCCCGGCCCACACCCTCAGCAATCGTGGGCATGAAGTGGACTTCGATGCTAGTACACCTGTGAAGGTCTCATTAAATCAGTTACGTTTTCTTTCACTGCTCCAAAGACTGGATTAGCCAGGAAAAGGTTCCACGGGCCCAACCTGGTGCAGTTGCTGTTCCCCCAGACATAGGCCTCAGCCCACACCCTCAGCAATCGTGGGCATGAAGCGGATTTTGATGCTAGTACACCTGGGAAGGTCTCATTAAATCAGTTACGTTTTCTTTCACCGCTCCAAAGACTGGATTAGCCAGGAAAAAGTTCCACAGGCCCAACCTGGTGCAGTTGCTGTTCCCCCGGGACATAGGCCTCAGCCCACACCGTCAGCAATTGCGGGCATGAAGCGGATTTCGCTGCTAGTACACCTGTGAAGGTCTCATTAATTCAGTTACGTTTTCTTTCACCGCTCAAAAGACTGGATTAGCCAGGAAAAAGTTCCACAGGCCCAACCTGGTGCAGTTGCTGTTCCCCCGGGACATAGGCCTTGGCCCACACCCTCAGCAATCGTGGGCATGAAGTGGATTTCGATGCTAGTACACCTGTGAAGGTCTCATTAAATCAGTTACGTTTCTTTCACTGCACCAAGAAAAAGTTCCACAGCCCAGACAGGTAAATCACCGCCATGGGAAGTCTGTGTGCACCCATAGCATAGGTGGGTCCTAGGCAACCCAAGAAATGAAACATGAAAAAATTAGAGTGTCCCAACATGGCAGACTTTCACTGCACCGAGGACATAGGCCTCTGCACAAATCCTCAGCAGAGGTATAGGCAGACCCCTGTAATATTTATGTAGCAGAAGTATAGGCAGACCCCTATAACATTTACGTGGCAGAAGTATAGGTAGACCCCAGGATTATTTCGGTAGCAGACGTATAGGCAGACCCCTGTAACATTTATGTAGCAGAAGTATAGGCAGACCCCTGTAACATTTACGTGCAGAAGTATAGGCAGACCCCAGTACAATTTCTGTAGTAGAAGTATAGGCAGACCCTAGTAACAGTTTTGTAGCAGAAGAATACGTAGACCCCTGTAACATTTATGTGGCAGAAGTATACGCAGACCCCTGTAACATTTATATAGCACCAGCATAGGCAGACCCCAGTAGAATTTCTGTAGCAAGAGTATAGGCCAACCCCTGAAACATTGGGGTGCCATGAGTGTAGGCGAAGGCCGGAAAAATTAGTTGGATAAGAGTATAGGCGAGGGCCAAAAGAATTAGTGTACCAACAGTACAAATGTCCCCCTGAAAAATTGCTCAACCGAGAGGGCAGGTGAAACCCATAAATATTTTTTGAAAGATACAGCTCGCTGTTGCTTAATTTGTAACAGAGGCTGTAGGCAGCCCTGTTAAAAAAAATTGGTTAATGTTAAAGTATCAATACTTTTGAAACATTGAAAAATTGTAAAAAAATTGTTAGATGTGCCTTTTGGGCCGCAGAACAATTGGCAGTTCAGCGTTTTGACTAGAGATGAGCGAGCACCAAAATGCTCGGGTGCTCGCTACTCGAGACGAATTTTTCGCGATGCTCGAGGGTTCGTTTCGAGTAACGAACCCCATTGAAGTCAATGGGCGACTCGAGCATTTTTGTATATCGCCGATGCTCGCTAAGGTTTTCATTTGTGAAAATCTGGGCAATTCAAGAAAGTGATGGGAATGACACAGAAATGGATAGGGCAGGCGAGGGGCTACATGTTGGGCTGCATCTCAAGTTCCCAGGTCCCACTATTAAGCCACAATAGCGGCAAGAGTGCCCCCCCCCCAACAACTTTAACATCTGAAAAGCCCTCATTAGCAATGCATACCTTAGCTAAGCACCACACTACCTCCAACAAAGCACAATCACTGCCTGCATGACACTCCGCTGCCACTTCTCCTGGGTTACATGCTGCCCAACCCCCCCCTGCACGACCCAGTGTCCACAGCGCACACCAAACTGTCCCTGCCCAGCCTTCAGCTGCCCTCATGCCACGCCACCCTCATGTCTATTTATAAGTACGTCTGCCACAGGAAAAGCAGGCACACACTGCAGAGGGTTGGCACGGCTAGGCAGCGACCCTCTTTAAAAGGGGCGGGGCGATAGTCCACAATGCTGTACAGAAGCAATGAGAAATCCAATCCTGTGCCACCTCCATCTGGAGCTGCACACGTGGGCATAGCAATGGGGAACCTATGTGCCACACACTATTCATTCTGTCAAGGTGTCTGCATGCCCCAGTCAGACCGCATTTTTTTATATATAGTCACAGGCAGGTACAACTCCGCAATGGGAATTCCGTGCACACCCACAGCATGGGTGGCTCCCTGGAACCCACCGGCGGTACATAAAAATATCCCATTGCAGTGCCCAACACAGCTGAGGTAGTAATGTCATGTTTAATGCAGGTGGGCTTCGGCCCACACTGCATGCCCCAGTCAGACTGGGGTTCTTTAGAAGTGGACACATGTAGTTACAACTCCCTGTGCACCCACAGCATGGGTGGCTCCCTGGAACCCACCGGCGGTACATAAATATATCCCATTGCATTGCCCAACACAGCTGAGGTAGTAATGTCGTGCTTAATGCAGGTGGGCTTCGGCCCACACTGCATGCCCCAGTCAGACTGGGGTTCTTTAGAAGTGGACACATGTAGTTACAACTCCCTGTGCACCCACAGCATGGGTGGCTCCCTGGAACCCACCGGCGGTACATAAAAATATCCCATTGCATTGCCCAACACAGCTGAGGTAGTAATGTCGTGCTTAATGCAGGTGGGCTTCGGCCCACACTGCATGCCCCAGTCAGACTGGGGTTTGTCAGGACAGTGTCCGGGATATGGGGGTCCCTGAGATATCCCGCAACCCCTGTCCCTGCCTACTTGCCCCCCTGGGCTAACCCCCAGGGCGACAACTGGGCGGCGGTCCCTACCCTCACTAGGGAAGCGGGACACGGGAAGACAAACAGACACTGAAGACAAACAACGGTAGAATGGTCAGACAATCCGGGTCGGCAACAGGAGGGTACGCAGTACAGGGGGGTCAGGCAAAAACGTAGTCAAGGTCCAAAAGCAGAGGTCAGGAAAGCCGGGGTCACAAACAGGAGTCAAAAGAATACGCGGGTGCAGCTGGAAGACCAAACTAACACTGGCAAGGCCTGAGAGGAAAACACACCTATTTAAATGCTGTCAGCGCTCCCGCCCCAGAAGCTGATTGGGGCGGGGAGCCTGACAGCAGCAGGGCTAATCAGGGCGGTGCTGGGGGCACGCCCCCAGTCTCACTGCACAGACAGTTACCAGGGAAGCCAGCCTGGTAGTCAAGCGACTAGAAGCACCAGCTGCCTCCCTAGCAACCCGGCGGCGACCAGTCTTACAGCGGCCCGGGGAGATCACAAGAACCGGGGTACCTCTGCGCCGTGCTCCTGTACCCCGGGTGGCCGGACCGGTGGTGCGGGCACGGCGGCCCCGAGAGTTGCCGGTTCTGACAGTACCCCCCCTTCTACGGGGGGACACCGGACCCCCATGGCCAGGTGCGGGCTTAAGCGGGAAAGCCCTGTGGAATGCCTGGACTAGGCGTGGCGCATGAACGTCCCTGGCAGGGACCCACGTCCTATCCTCAGGGCCAAATCCTCTCCAGTGGACCAGGTACTGCAGCATACCTCTAACCCGTCGGGCATCCACCAGCCTTTCTACTTCATACTCCAGTTCCCCCTGTACCAGAGAAGGAGGAGGCGGGTTCTGGGTGGGTAGAACTGGAGTCACATACTTCTTAAGTAAGCTTTTGTGAAAAACCTTGTGGACCTTCCAGGGGTCAGGAAGTGCCAACTTATATGACACCGGGTTGATGACCTGAGAAACAGTAAATGGGCCAATGAACCGAGGAGCAAGTTTCAGGGAGGGAACCTTGAGTCTCAGATTCTTGGAAGACAACAAAACTTGCTCCCCGACTACAAAAGGTGCAGAGATGGTACATCTTTTATTTGCGTATTTACGCAGTTTCTCTTGGGAACCCTGAAGGTTCTTACGAACCTGGGCCCATACTGTGCACAGTTCCTCAGAGGATATGTCGGCGGCCGGATTGTTCGAGACCACAGGAGTGGAAAGCGAGAACCGGGGATGAAACCCATAGTTACAAAAAAAAGGTGACAATTGGGTCGACGAGTTAACATGGTTGTTGATAGCAAATTCGGCGAGAGGTAAGTAGTTGGCCCACTGATACTGGTTATCAGAGACAAACAGTCGCAGATACTGGATAAGTTCTTGGTTCATTCGTTCCGTTTGTCCGTTACTCTCGGGATGGAAAGCGGAGGAGAAGGACAAATTTACGTTTAGATTTTTACAGAAGGCTCGCCAGAAGCGAGCGACGAACTGAACCCCTCTATCTGACACAATGTCCTCGGGGATCCCATGTAACCGAACAATCTCCTTGATGAACATTTCAGACAGAAGTTTGGCGTTAGGCAACTTGCAAAGCGGAACAAAATGTGACATTTTAGAGAAACGGTCTACTATTACCCAGATGACCGTATTCCCCAGCGAGGATGGCAGATCAGTAATAAAATCCATGGACAAATGGGACCATGGCCTGGACGGAATGGGCAAGGGAAGAAGAGGACCCTCAGGACGTCTCCTGAGATTCTTCCCCCTTGCGCAAACCGGGCACGCGGACACAAATACCCGTACCTCCTTGGCCATGTGTGGCCACCAATAGAGTCTGGATACTAACTCCAGCGTACCCCTGATGCCGGGGTGTCCAGCTAGGACAGAAGCGTGTGTCTCCTCTAACACTTTCAATCTCAGTGACAATGGGACAAATAATTTGCCTTCCGGAAGGGCTTCAGGAGCAGATTGTTGAGCGGCGTGAATGAGAGGTGAAAGGTCGGAGGAGACAGCAGCGAGGACCACCCCAGGGGAGAGAATGCTCTCAGGCTCCGGCTCGGCAGGTTCCGGAGAACCAAAGCTCCTAGACAGGGCATCAGCCTTGACATTCTTAGAACCGGGTCTATAGGTAACAACAAAATTGAACCGAGAGAAGAACAAGGCCCAGCGGGCTTGCCGAGCATTTAACCTCTTAGCGGAATCTAGATAGGTGAGGTTTTTATGGTCTGTGAGTACCGTGATCTGGTGATGGGCACCTTCCAAAAAATGTCTCCACTCTTCGAAAGCCCACTTAATCGCCAGCAATTCCCGGTTGCCTATATCATAGTTCCGTTCGGTGGAAGAAAACTTCCTAGAAAAATAGGCACATGGTCTGAGGTTGGTGAGAGTGGAGGGACCTTGGGACAGTACCGCTCCCACACCAAACTCAGAGGCATCTACTTCCACCAAAAAAGGGCTGGACAGATCTGGTTGTACTAGGACAGGTGCAGAAGAGAACGCCGCCTTTAGGGTATCGAAGGCCCTCAGAGCCTCAGAAGACCAGGTCCTCACATCAGCCCCCTTTCTGGTGAGGTCCGTTAGAGGTTTAGCCACCACGGAGAAGTCTTTGATGAATTTGCGATAGTAGTTGGCGAAGCCGAGGAAGCGTTGAAGGGCTTTCAACGACCCTGGCTGGGCCCACTCCGTGATGGCTTTCACCTTTTCAGGATCCATCTGGAAGTCGCATGGCGTGATGATATACCCCAAAAATGATATCTTTTGTACCCCGAACACACATTTCTCGAGTTTAGCAAACAGCTTGTTATGTCTGAGTCGAGCTAGTACAGTCTGAACGTGAGTATGGTGACTTGGCAAGTCGGAGGAAAAAATCAAAATGTCGTCTAGATATACAACCACGAACACCCCCATGATATCCTGAAACACTGAGTTCATGTACCCCTGAAAAATGGCGGGGGCGTTACACAATCCAAAAGGCATAACTAGGTATTCAAAATGCCCGAGGGGCGTATTGAAGGCGGTTTTCCACTCATCCCCCTCCCGAATGCGGATGAGGTTGTATGCTCCCCTGAGATCAAGTTTAGAAAACCATCGGGCACCAGCGACCTGGTTGAGGAGGTCAGGAATGAGTGGAAGGGCATACTGGTTTCGTACTGTGATTTTGTTTAGCTCTCTATAGTCAATACAGGGCCGGAGGCCCCCATCCTTCTTCTCAACGAAGAAAAACCCGGCACCCACCGGGGATTCTGAGGGCCGGATGTGCCCCTTGGCCAGGCTGTCCTGGATATAGTCCCTCATGGATTCTCTCTCAGGAACCGTAACGTTATAAATGCGGCCCTTAGGAAGTTTGGCCCCAGGAATCAAGTCTATTTTACAGTCCCATTCCCTATGAGGGGGCAGAGCTTCAGATAATTGTTTGGAGAACACGTCAGAAAACTCGGAGAGGTAATCTGGTAGGGGGGTCCCCTCGCAGGTGGAGATTCCCACCTTCACCGCACAAAGGTGGTTGGCACAGCGGGGACCCCACTTTACCAGTTCCAACGTGTCCCAATTTACTACCGGGTTGTGCTCCCGGAGCCAGGGGAGGCCTAGGACGACGTCCACAGACAAATCTCTCATCACTAGAAAGGTGCAGGTTTCCACGTGTAAGGCTCCTATCGTAAACCTTACTTCAGGGGTAACCAGATGAACCACCCCTGCTTGCAAGGGGGTGGAGTCCACTCCTGAAACCAGAATCGGGGTCTCTAAACGTAAAAAAACCCCGGACAGTTGAGCAACGAAATTAAAGTTAACGAAATTCGCCGCAGCCCCAGAATCAACAAAGGCTTGCCCAGTACGGTGGAAAGCATGAAATTCTAGGGTGCAAGGCAATAACATTTTGGATAACACAGGGAGTACCTTGGCTCCTAGACAGTCCTCCGGACAACTGCCTAGGAGCGGACGTTCTCCCTGCCATGGCTTCTTGGCGCAGGTTGCAATGCGGTGACCCGGCTCCCCACAGTAGAAGCAGAGGTTCTTCTTCAGGCGATTTTCCCGTCGTTGCTTGGGGTTCATGGCTCCCAGCTCCATGGCCTCGGTGGTGGGAGGTGGAAAAGTCGGGTCAGTAGAAGAAGTGGGCGTGGGGAGTGGAGTGGTCCGAGCGGCGTGTCTGGCCCTCAAACGTCGGTCAGCCCGAATAGCCAGCGACATGGCTTGCTCCAGGGTTCTTGGCTCCGGGTGGGCCACGAGTAGGTCCTTAAGACCCTCAGACAGACCGGTCAAAAATAGGTCTTTTAGGGCGGCATCATTCCACCCGGATTCTGTACAGTGCTGGCGGAATTGGGAACAGTAGTCCTCCGCCATCTTGCAACCCTGGCGCAGGGCCAGAAGCTTGGAGACTGCGTAGCCGGCACGGTCGGGTTCGTCATAAATTTGACCCAAGGCGGAAAAAAAGGCGTCAAGGGATAGTCGGGCGGGAGAGCCAGCAGGTAATGAGAAAGCCCAATTTTGGGGCTCTCCCCTCAGGCGGGTAATTACAATTCCCACTTTCTGGTATTCAGTACCAGAGGAGTGGGGGCGGAGATCAAAGTAGAGCTTGCAGCTCTCTCTAAATGCGAAAAACTGACTTCTCTCTCCGGAGAAACAATCCGGAAGCGTGGCTCGAGGTTCTGTCATTGTTCCTGGAGCGGAAGGGGGCTGCATGGGACCTGCAGCTGCCGCTTGTTCCTGTCGCTGCAAGCGGGCTGTTAGGTCCTGGGCAAGGTTCGTAAGGAACTGGACCTGGTTCGCTAAAGCTGCCATGGCCTCCATCGAGGGGTTCAGAGTTGCCGGGCGGATGCAAGGGTCTGACCTTCGTTCGGCCAGTGTTACTGTCAGGACAGTGTCCGGGATATGGGGGTCCCTGAGATATCCCGCAACCCCTGTCCCTGCCTACTTGCCCCCCTGGGCTAACCCCCAGGGCGACAACTGGGCGGCGGTCCCTACCCTCACTAGGGAAGCGGGACACGGGAAGACAAACAGACACTGAAGACAAACAACGGTAGAATGGTCAGACAATCCGGGTCGGCAACAGGAGGGTACGCAGTACAGGGGGGTCAGGCAAAAACGTAGTCAAGGTCCAAAAGCAGAGGTCAGGAAAGCCGGGGTCACAAACAGGAGTCAAAAGAATACGCGGGTGCAGCTGGAAGACCAAACTAACACTGGCAAGGCCTGAGAGGAAAACACACCTATTTAAATGCTGTCAGCGCTCCCGCCCCAGAAGCTGATTGGGGCGGGGAGCCTGACAGCAGCAGGGCTAATCAGGGCGGTGCTGGGGGCACGCCCCCAGTCTCACTGCACAGACAGTTACCAGGGAAGCCAGCCTGGTAGTCAAGCGACTAGAAGCACCAGCTGCCTCCCTAGCAACCCGGCGGCGACCAGTCTTACAGCGGCCCGGGGAGATCACAAGAACCGGGGTACCTCTGCGCCGTGCTCCTGTACCCCGGGTGGCCGGACCGGTGGTGCGGGCACGGCGGCCCCGAGAGTTGCCGGTTCTGACAGGGTTCTTTAGAAGTGGACACATGTAGTTACAACTCCCTGTGGACCCACAGCATGGGTGGGTGCCAGGAAGCCACCGGCGGTACATAAATATATCCCATTGCATTGCCCAAAACAGCTGAGGTAGTGATGTCGTGCTTAATGCAGGTGGGCTTCGGCCCACACTGCATGCCCCAGTCAGACTGGGGTTCTTTAGAAGTGGACACATGTAGTTACAACTCCCTGTGTACCCACAGCATGGGTGGCTCCCTGGAACCCACCGGCGGTACATAAAAATATCCCATTGCATTGCCCAACACAGCGGATGTAACGTCAGCTGTAATGCAGGTGGGCTAAAAATTCCTTTGATTACACTGTAGGCGAGGGCCCACAAAAATTGCTGTATCAACAGTACTAATGTACATTAGAAAAATTGGCTATGGACAACCAAGAGGGCAGGTGAAACCCATTAATCGCTTTGGTTAATGTGGCTTAATTGGTAACTAGGCCAGGAGGCAGCCCAGTTAAAATAAAAATTGGTGGAGGTGAAAGTTTCAACGCTTTAATGAGCATTGAAACGTATAAAAATTGTTTACAAAAATTATATGACTAAGCCTTGTGGGCCTAAGAAAAATTGCCCGTTCGGCGTGATTATGTGAGGTTTCAGGAGGAGGAGCAGGAGGAGGAGGAGGAATATTATACACAGATTGATGTAGCGAAAAGGTCCACGTTTTTGATGGGGATACAGAACGAAGCTTCCATCCGCGGGTGCAGCCTACCTATTGCTTAGGTATCGCTGCTGTCCGCTGGTGGAGAAGAGAAGTCTGGGGAAATCCAGGCTTTGTTCATCTTGATGAGTGTTAGCCTGTCGGCACTGTCGGTTGACAGGCGGGTACGCTTATCTGTGATGATTCCCCCAGCCGCACTAAACACCCTCTCTGACAAGACGCTAGCTGCAGGACAAGCAAGCACCTCCAGGGCATACAGCGCGAGTTCAGGCCACGTGTCCAGCTTCGACACCCAGTAGTTGTAGGGGGCAGAGGCGTCACGGAGGACGGTCGTGCGATCAGCTACGTACTCCCTCACCATCCTTTTACAGTGCTCCCGCCGACTCAGCCTTGACTGGGGAGCGGTGAAGCAGTCTTGCTGGGGAGCCATAAAGCTGTCAAGGGCCTTAAAGATTGTTGGCCTGCCTGTGCTGTACATGCTGCCTGATCTCCGCGCCTCCCCTGCCACCTGGCCCTCGGAACTGCGCCTTCGGCCACTAGCGCTGTCGTATGGGAATTTTACCATCAGTTTGTCCGCCAGGGTCCTGTGGTATAGCAACACTCTCGAACCCCTTTCCTCTTTGGGTATGAGAGTGGAAAGGTTCTCCTTATACCGTGGGTCGAGCAGTGTGTACACCCAGTAATCCGTAGTGGCCAGAATGCGTGTAACACGAGGGTCACGAGAAAGGCATCCTAACATGAAGTCAGCCATGTGTGCCAGGGTACCTGTACGCAACACATGGCTGTCCTCACTAGGAAGATCACTTTCAGGATCCTCCTCCTCCTCCTCCTCAGGCCATACACGCTGAAAGGATGACATGCCAGCAGCATGTGTACCCTCACCAGTGGCCCAAGCTGTGTCTTCCCCCTCCTCCTCATCTTCCTCCTCCTCCTCCTCCTCACCGCGCTGAGATATAGACAGGAGGGTGCTCTGACTATCCAGCGACATACTGTCTTCCCCCGGCTCTGTTTCCGAGTGCAAAGCGTCTGCCTTTATGCTTTGCAGGGAACTTCTCAAGAGGCATAGCAGAGGAATGGTGACGCTAATGATTGCAGCATCGCCGCTCACCACCTGGGTAGACTCCTCAAAGTTTCAAAGGACCTGGCAGATGTCTGCCAACCAGGCCCACTCTTCTGAAAATAATTGAGGAGGCTGAATCCCACTGCGCCGCCCATGTTGGAGTTGGTATTCCAGTATAGCTCTACGCTGCTCATAGAGCCTGGCCAACATGTGGAGCGTAGAGTTCCACCGTGTGGGCACGTCGCACAGCAGTCGGTGCACTGGCAGATTAAACCGATGTTGCAGGGTGCGCAGGGTGGCAGCGTCCGTGTGGGACTTGCGGAAATGTGCGCAGAGTCGGCGCACCTTTCCGAGCAGGTCTGACAAGCGTGGGTAGCTTTTCAAAAAGCGCTGAACCACCAAATTAAAGACGTGGGCCAGGCATGGCACGTGCGTGAGGCTGCCAAGCTGCAGAGCCGCCACCAGGTTACGGCCGTTGTCACACACGACCATGCCCGGTTGGAGGCTCAGCGGCGCAAGCCAGCGGTCGGTCTGCTCTGTCAGACCCTGCAGCAGTTCGTGGGCCGTGTGCCTCCTATCTCCTAAGCTGAGTAGTTTCAGCACGGCCTGCTGACGCTTGCCCACCGCTGTGCTGCCACGACGCGCGACACCGACTGCTGCCGACGTGCTGCTGCTGCTGACACATCTTGATTGCGAGACAGAGGTTGCGTTGGAGGAGGAGGAGGAGGAGTGTGGTTTAGTGGAGGAAGCATACACCGCCGCAGATACCACCACCGAGCTGTGGCCCGCAATTCTGGGGGTGGGTAGGACGTGAGCGGTCCCAGGCTCTGACTCTGTCCCAGCCTCCTCTAAATTCACCCAATGTGCCGTCAGGGAGATATAGTGGCCCTGCCCGCCTGTGCTTGTCCACGTGTCCGTTGTTAAGTGGACCTTGGCAGTAACCGCGTTGGTGAGGGCGCGTACAATGTTGCAGGAGATGTGGTCGTGCAGGGCTGGGACGGCACATTGGGAAAAGTAGTGGCAACTGGGAACTGAGTAGCGCTGGGCCGCCGCCGCCATCATACTTTTGAAGGACTCCGTTTCCACAACCCTATACGGCAGCATCTCCAGGCTGATAAATTTGGCTATGTGCACGTTTAACGCTTGAGCGTGCGGGTGCGTGGCGGCATACTTGCGCTTGCGCTCAAACACTTGCGCTAGCGACGGCTGGACGCTGCGCTGACAGACATTGATGGATGGGGCCGAGCACAGCGGAGGTGAGGGTGTGGGTGCAGGCCAGGAGACGGTAGTGCCTGTGTCCTCAGAGCGGGGTTGGATCTCAGTGGCAGGTTGGGGCACCGGGGGAGAGGCAGCGGTGCAAACCGGAGGCGGTAAACGGCCTTCGTCCCACCTTGTGGGGTGCTTGGCCATCATATGTCTGCGCATGCTGGTGGTGGTGAGGCTGCTGGTGGTGGCTCCCCGGCTGATCTTGGCGCGACAAAGGTTGCACACCACTGTTCGTCGGTCGTCTGCACTCTCAGTGAAAAACTGCCAGACCTTTGAGCACCTCGGCCTCTGCAGGGTGGCATGGCGCGAGGGGGCGCTTTGGGAAACAGTTGGTGGATTATTCGGTCTCGCCCTGCCTCTACCCCTGGACACCGCACTGCCTCTTGCAACCTGCCCTGCTGCTGCCCTTGCCTTCCCCTCTGAAGACCTGTCCTCAGTAGATGTAGCAAACCAGGTGAGGTCAGTCACCTCATTGTCCTCCTGCTGCTCTTCCTCAGAATCCTCGGTGCGCTCCTCCCTCGGACTTAATGCCCTTACTACTACCTCACTGATAGACAACTGTGTCTCATCGTCATCGGCCTCCTCACCCACTGTAAGGTCTTGAGACAGTTGCCGGAAGTCCCCATCCTCATCCCCCGGACCCCGGGAACTTTCCAATGGTTGGGCATCAGTGACGATAAACTCCTCTGGTGGGAGAGGAACCACTGCTGCCCAATCTGAGCAGGGGCCCGAGAACAGTTCCTGGGAGTCTGCCCGCTCCTCAGAATGTCTCATTTTCATGGAGTGAGGAGGCTGGGAGGAAGGAGGAGCAGCAGCCAGAGGATTCTGAGTTGCAGCAGTGGACAGCGCAGAACTCTGGGTGGACGATAGGTTGCTGGAAGCACTTTCTGCCATCCACGACAGGACCTGCTCACACTGCTCATTTTCTAATAAAGGTCTACCGCGTGGACCCATTAAATGTGCTATGAATGTGGGGACGCCAGAAACGTGCCTCTCTCCTAATCCCGCAGCAGTCGGCTGCGATACACCTGCATCAGAAGCTCGGCCTGTGCCCACACCCGGACTAGGGCCTCCACGTCCTCGGCTGCGCCCACGTCCTCTAGGCCTACCCCTACCCCTCAGCATGCTGTATTACCAGGAATGCAGAAACACAACACTGTAATTAAATGTGCCGCTTATTGGCCTGTGGTTTGAGGCTGAGTTCGCTTACGGAACGCCAGGAAATAATTTGGCGCAAGCCTGCTGTAACACTCAGCTGGCTGCGTATTTATTTGGAGAAATTTTACCCCCAGCAGACACGGAACCACAACACTGAGCAGAGTGACAGGCAGGCCAAATAGATTTTTTTCAAATCTTTTTTTGCAAAAGGACCACTGCGTATATTCAATCTATAAGATGTCTTCTGGCCCTGCCTACACAATTCTGTCCCTGATGTGTGTGACGGAACTGCAGTGTTGCACTGTTATTAAGTGCAACAGAGCGGTGATTTCAGAGCCAGGAAATAATTTGGCGCAAGCCTGCTGTAACACTTAGCTGGCTGCGTATTTATTTGGAGAAATTTTACCCCCAGCACACACGGACCCACAACACTTAGCAGAGTGACAGGCAGGCCAAATAGATTTTTTTCAAATCTTTTTTTGCAAAAGGACCACTGCGTATATTCAATCTATAATATGTCTTCTGGCCCTGCGTACACAATTCTGTCCCTGATGTGTGTGACGGAACTGCAGTGTTGCACTGTTATTAAGTGCAACAGAGCAGTGATTTCAGAGCCAGGAAATAATTTGGCGCAAGCCTGCTGTAACACTTAGCTGGCTGCGTATTAATTTGGAGAAATTTTACCCCCAGCACACACGGACCCACAGCACTGAGCAGAGTGACAGGCAGGCCAAATAGATTTTTTTCAAATCTTCTTTTGCAAAAGGACCACTGCGTATATTCAATCTATAAGATGTCTTCTGGCCCTGCCTACACAATTCTGTCCCTGTAGTATTACTGCAGGGCGCAATGCTCTGCACGGCCGATATACCAAAAAAAAAAAATGTGCAACACTGCTAACAGCAGCCTCCACACTACTGCACACGGTTAGATGTGGCCCTAAGAAGGACCGTTGGGGTTCTTGAAGCCTACACTAACTCCTAACACTCTCCCTATAGCAGCTCCGGCACCAATAGCACTGTCCCTCAGCTATCTCACAACGCATCTGAGGCGAGCCGCTGGAGTGGCCGATTTTTATACTCGGGTGACACCTGATCTCCCCAGCCACTCACTGCAGGGGGGTGGTATAGGGTTTAAACGTCGCAGGGGGAAGTTGTAATGCCTTCCCTGTCTTTCAATTGGCCAGAAAAGCGCTAACGTCTCAGAGAGGAAAGTGAAAGTAACTCGAACATCGCGTGGTACTCGTTACGAGTAACGAGCATCTCGAACATGCTAATACTCGAACGAGTATCAAGCTCGGACGAGTACGTTCGCTCATCTCTAGTTTTGACACGTTGTTTCAGGAGGAATAGGACTAATATCAGAGACAGATTGACAAAGCTAAATGCCCCGTTTTTCCGGTGATAGAGAAGAATGCTTTTATCTGCCATTGCAGCGAAAAGAATCTTTAAGTTCCACTGCTCTCCGCCGGTGGAGAAGAGAAGTCTGGGGAAATCAAGGCTTTGTTCATCTTTATGAGTATAAGCTTGTCGGCACTGGCAGTTGACAGGCGGGTACGCTTATCTGTGATGATTCCCCTAGCTGCACTAAACACCCTCTCTGACAAGACACTAGCGACAGGGCAAGCCAGCACCTCCAGGGCATACAGCGCATGTTCGTGCCACGTGTCCAGCTTTGACACCCAATAGTTGTATGGAGCAGAGGCATCACGGAGGATGCTGGTTCGATCTGCTACATACTCCCTCACCATCTTTTTACAGTGCTCCCTCCCACTCAGCCTTGACTGGGGAGTGGTGAAGCAGTCTTGCTGGGGAGCCATAAAGCTGGCAAAGACCTTGGAGAGTGTTCCCCTACCTGCGATGAGCATGCTGCCTAATCTTCGCGCCTCCCCTGCTACTTGGCCCTCGGAACTGCGCCTTCTGCCGCTAGCGCTGTTAGATGGGAAGTTTAGCATCACTTTGTCCACCAGTGCCCTGTGGTATTGAATCACTCTCGTACCCCTTTCCTCTTCAGGAATGAGAGTGGAAAGGTTCTCCTTGTACCGTGGGTCGAGAAGGGTGTACACCCAGTAATCCGTGTTGGCCAGAATGCGTCTAACACGCGAGTCACGAGAAAGGCAGCCTAACATTAAGTCAGCCATGTGTGCCAGGGAGCCAGTATGCAAGACATGGCTGTCCTCGCTAGGAAGATGACTTTCAGGATCCTCCTCCTCCACAGCCCATACACACTGAACACATGAGAAGCAAGCATCATGGATTTGCTCTGCAGTGTTCCCAGCTGTCTCTTCCCCCTCCTCCTACTCCTCCTTCTACTCCAAAATGCGCTATCAAGCGACATACTCTCTTCCCCCCTCTCCTGTTCCAACCGCAAAGCGTCGGCCTTTATGCCTTGTAGCGAACATCACAGCAGGCATAGCAGCGGGATGGTAACGCTAATGTTTGCAGCATCGCCGCTCACCATCTGGGTAGACTTCTCAAAGCTTCCGAGGACCAGGCAGATGTCTGCCATCCAGGCCCACTCCTTGGTAAAGAATTGGGGAGGCTGACTCCCACTACGCCGCCCATGTTGGAGTTGGTATTCCACTATTGCTCTACACTGCTCATACAGCCTGGCCAACGTGCAGCGTAGTATTCCACCGTGTGGGCACGTCGCACAGCAGTTGGTGCTCTGGCAGATTAAACCAATGTTGCAGGGTCCGCAGGGTGGCAGCGTCCGTGGTGGACTTGCGGAAATGTGCGCAGACACGGCGCACCTTGCCGAGTAGGTCAGACAAGTGCGGGTAGTTTTTCAGAAACAGCTGAACCACCAGATTGAAGGCGTGGGCCAGGCATGGCATGTGTGTGAGGCTGCCGAAGTGCAGAGCCACCACCGTGTTACGGCTGTTGTCACACACTACCATGCCCAGTTGGAGGCTCAGCGGCGAAAGCCAGAGGTCGGTCTGCTCTGTCAGACCCTGCAATAGTTCGGGGACCGTGTGTCTCTTGTCACCTAAGCTGAGTAGTTTCAGCACGGCCTGCTGACGCCTGCCCACCGCTGTGCTGCCGCGCCGCGCCACGCCGACTGCTGGCGATGTGCTGCTCACACTTCTTAATTAAGAGGTAGAGGTTTCATAGGAAGAGGAGGAGGGGGGGGTTTAGAGGAGGTGGCATAGACCACCGCAGACACCAGCACCGAGGTAGGACCCGCTATTCTGGGTGTGGGTAGGACGTGAGCAGTCCCAGGCTCTGACTCGGTCCCAGCCTCCACCAAATTCATCCAATGTGCCGTCAGGGAGATATAGTGGCCCTGCCTGCCAGTACTTTTCCACATGTCCATCGTTAAGTGGACCTTTCTAGTAACCGCGTTGGGAAGGGCACGATTTAATTTGCGGGAGACGTGCTGGTGTAGGGCTGGGACGGCACACCGGGAAAAATAGTGGCGACTGGGGACCGAGTAGCGCGGGACTGCCGCTGCCATCATGTTTTTGAAAGCCTCCATTTCCACAAGCCTGTATGGCAGCATCTCCGGGCTGATCAATTTGGCAATGTGCACGTTTAAAGCTTGCGCGTTCGGGTGCGTATTTGCACTTTCGCTTCAACGCTTGTGCTACCGACAGCTGAACGCTGCGCTGAGAGACTTTGCTGGATGGGGTCGAGGACAGTGGAGGTGAGGATATCGGTGCAGGCCGGGAGGCGCTCTTGTCTGTGTCCTGAGAGGGGGTTTGGATTTGAGTGGCAGGTTGGGGCACAGGGGAAGAGGCAGTGGTGCGACCCGGAGGCGGTGAACGACCTTCGTCCCACCTTGTGGGGTGCTTGGCCATCATATGCCTGCGCATGCTGGTGGTGGTGAGGCTGGTAGTGGTGGCTCCCCGGCTGATCTTCCTGCGACACAGGTTGCACACCACTCTTTGTCGGTCGTCCACGCTCTCACTGAAAAACATCCACACCTTTGAACACCTAGCCCTCTGCACGGAGGGTTGGCGCGAGGGTGTGCTTTGGGAAACAGTTAGGGGATTCTTCGCTCTGGCCCTGCCTCTACCCCTGGCCACCCCACTGCCTCTTCCAACCTGTCCTGCTGCTGCACTTGCCTCCCCCTCTGAAGACCTGTCCTCAGTTGGCTTAGCGAACCAGGTGGGGTCAGTCACCTCATCGTCCAGCTGCTCTTCCTCCGAATCCTCTGTGCGCTGCTCCCTCGGACTTACAGCCCTTACTACTACCTCACTGATAGACAACTGTGTTTCATCATCATCGTCCTCCTCACCCACTGAAAGCTCTTGAGACAGTTGCCGGAAGTCCCCAGCCTCATCACCCGGACCCCGGGAACTTTCCAAAGGTTGGGCATCGGTCACGACAAACTCCTCAGGTGAGAGAGGAACCATTTTTTCCCAATCAAGGCAGGGGTCCGAGAACAGTTCCTGGGAGTCTGTCTGCTCATCAGAATGTGTCATTTTCATGGAGTGAGGAGTCTGGGAGAAAGAAGGAGCAGCAGCGAGAGGATTCAGAGTTGCAGCAGTGGACGGCGTAGAAGACTGGGTGGTCGATACATTGCTGGATGCATTTTCTGCCATCCACGACAGGACCTGCTCACACTGCTCTGTTTGTAATAAAGGTCTACCACGTGGACCCAAAAATTGTGATATGAAGCTGGGGACCCCCAGAAACTAGCCTCTCTCCTAATCCCGCAGCAGCCGGCTGTGATTCACCTGGACCAGGAACTCGGCCTGTGCGCACACCCTCACTTAGACCTCCATGTCCCTGCCCGCGTCCCTGCCCGCGTCCACGTCCACGTCCTCTAGCCCTACCCCTAGCCCTCAGCATGGTGGATTACGAATAGAGCAGACACAGAGCGGTGTAAATAATTATGGAATTATTTGCGTACAGTTGGAGGCTGACAGCGGTATTGTAACGCTAACTCCAGGCAGAATCAAACAATACGGAAGGCTGCAAAGAGGCCTAGCCGTGCAATACTGATGGACTGCAACTCCCACCAGACACCCAGTAAATTTCAGACTGTCAGAGGTAGCCCAACTAAGGAGCTTTTATTTTAATTTTTTTTTTAAAAGAATACAGGCTATATAGTGTGTATATTACTTTCCCTCTACCAGGGGCTGTCGCCATACGCTGTGCGTTAAGTTGACGGCAGACACAGAACGGTGTAAAAAATTATGGAATTATTGGCGTACAGTTGAAGGCTGACAGCGGTTATGTAACGCAAACTGCAGCCAGAAAAAAATTATACGGAAGGCTGGAAAATGGTCTGGCTCTGCAATAGTGATGCACTACAACTCCCAGCAGCCAGACAGTAAAATGCACACAGTCACAGGTAGCCCTAAGAAGGAGCTTTTTTTTAAATTTTTCTTGAAAAAGAATACAGGTTATATAGAATGTATATGACTTTCCCTCTATCAGGGGCTGTCGCCGTACGCTGTGCGTGAAGTTCACGGCAGACACAGAGCGCTGTAAAAAATTATGGAATTATTGGCGTATAGTTGGAGGCTGACAGCGGTTATGTAACGCAAACTGCAGCCAGAAACAAATTATACAGAAAGCTGGGAAAAGGTCTGGCTCTGCAATAGTGATGCACTACAACTCCCAGCAGCCAGACAGTGAAATGCACATGGTCACAGGTAGCCCTAAAAAGGAACTTTTTAAAAAAAAATTTTGAAAAAGAATACAGGCTATATAGTGTGTATATGACTTTCGCTCTATCAGGGGCTGTCGCCGCACTCTGTGCATAAAGTTGACGGCAGACACAGAGCGGTGTAAAAAATTATGGAATTATTGGCGTACAGTTGGAGGCTGACAGCGGTTATGTAACGCAAACTGCAGCCAGAAAAAAATTAAACGGAAAGCTGGAAAAAGGTCTGGCTCTGCAATAGTGATGCACTACAACTCCCAGCAGCCACGCAGTAAAATGCACACGGTCACAGGTAGCCCTAAGAAGGACCGTTGGGGTTCTTGTAGACAGGATTATACACTACCACTGTCCCTATACTCTGTATAATAGACTGCAGACTGAGAACGCTATAGCTGTAATGGCCTGCACAACCCCAGATGAAGAAATAAAAAATTGTGCAAAACTGCTCCCAGCCAGCCACAACAGTAATGCACATGGTCAGATGTGGCCCTAAGAGGGACCGTTGGGGTTCTTGAAGAAAGGAACCTACACTAACACTTTCCCTATAGCAGGAACAGCACTCTCTCTGATCTCTCCCAGTGTGTGTCTGAGGCGAGCAGCAAGCGGGACCGCTTTAAGTACTCGGCGGTCACTTGATCTCACCAGCCACTCACTGCAGGGGGGTGGGATAGGGCTGGAACGTCACAGGAGGAAGTTGTAATACCTTCCCTGCATGTCTATTGGCTAGAAAATGGCGCTAAACATGCAGGGAAGGAAATGGAATTGACTCGAGTACCGTGTGGTGCTTGTCTCGAGTAACAAGCATCTCGAGTACCCTAATGCTCGAACGAGCATCAAGCTCAGACGAGTATGCTCGCTCATTTCTACTCACTAATTTACTTGGGTTGTACTACTAGGGAACAATGTGTGGTTGACCAACAATAAATTGACATCTACATTACATAATCACAGAATAAACAGTCAATTATGGAGTGTACAGCTTCTGCACACTACAGCTTAAGGCTTCTTTCCCACAAGCGCATATCGGCTGTCCGTCTTCATGGCTGGACGATATTTGGTACATTGGGGGCGAAATAACTGGTGAATGGGCGCACAAATCAAATGTTTGTGCGCCCGTTCATATGGCCTGGTGAGGCCGGCGCAAATGCGCCGACCTCACCACGCCATCGCCCATTTCCCCTCCCTCCCTATCGCAGGCTTACCTATCTTCCTCCCCGCTTGGTCTGTGCAATGGGATGGGGTGGGGCGGAGGTGGAGCTAAGCGCCGGTCAGCACCGTCTCCTCCCATTGATGGCTATGAACAAGGGGCAGCAGCCCGATGTATTCCGTCTCCAACATAGTTCCAGAACTATGTTTTGGGCTCGATGTAAAAACGCCTGGCGCTTTATTGGCCGGCCAGGCGTTTTTACGTCTCGCAAATACGCCCGAAGTGATTGGATTCCAATCCATCAGATCACAGCGCATATCGTCTGGCTGTGACATGGCCGGCCGATAAGCGCTCATGTGAAAGAAGCCTCACTTTGTGTTAAGACCCAGGTGCTGGCTGTTTCTTACAGCTGACACCCGCTAGCAACAGCTGTAATCAGCATGCATGCTGATTAGAGCTGTTAACCCTTTAAATGCCGCCAATTCTGATAGTGGCATTTAAATGCCCTGATCGGAGTCCGGTGTCATGAATGATTGACTTGTCTGCTGGGGGTCATGTGAAAGCCCTTAGGGCTGCCACTACTGATTTTCTGTCAAGCCATGTCAGTGGTGTGGCTTGATAGATTGCCTGTCAGATTGCGGTATAATGTAATACTACGGTATAAAGCCTCTTTCACATGAGCGTTGCATTTTTTTTTTTTAAACTCGTTTTATTGAACAATATACTGTATGTTTTGTACATTGCATGAATAAACAACTTTAATTACATCGTAGGCTCTTGTGATTATGTGATTACACTTGAATACGTTACAGTAACATATGCAGATATTGAATATCGTGTGGTTGTGTATTTGCTCATGGTGTCAGTGGAGGTCCGTAATTTCCTCATGTTTTATCGGTTCGTTCTAGGAGCGTTTGCTCTTAGTAGGGTTTGGAATCAGTCTTGCGTAAATATTGTACTAATTGATCCACACCATCTTTCCCGAACTTTATCAAATTTTTCAGGGCATTTTCTATTTTTGTACACTATTTTTTCATATGGTAGGATGGCATTTACTATGTTCTGCCATTTTGAGAGGGTCGGGGGGTGTCTATCCATCCATCTCAGAGCTACTGCTTTGCGGGCATAAAATAATGTCTTAGTGAGAAATATCCTGTCGTGGTATTGCCACTGTTCTTCGTCTATGATGCCCAATAGGCATACTGCTGGGTCCTGTGGCACCGGTATACCCATCAGATGAGTTAAGAACTCTGTAACTTCTCCCCAGTATGTGCAAATATTGGGGCAGCTCCATATTAGGTGGTTGAAGTTTGCATTGGGGGTTCTACATCTGTGGCATTGGTTTGTGGGTATTCTATTCATTTTATGGAGTCTGATTGGTGTCACATAACACTGGTGTAATATATATAGTTGGCTTAGTTTGTTGTTTGCGACTGGTGATACCGCAATGTACGTGGACATTGCAGTTTCCCAGTCCTCATTGGTGAGGGTGAGGATGAGTTCTCTCCATCTTTCTACCACTGTCATTGGCGTTTCGGGGATCTTGGATTGTAATAGATGGGTGTACAATGCCGATACCAGGCCTTTGGGTCCTTGGGTGCGTAGTATACCTATTAATGGATACTGTGAGAAGGGTTGTCTAGGTTCTGGGAATTGTGCTGTTAAGGCGTGTCTAAGTTGTAGGTACCTAAAGAAGCCCGTTCTTGGGATTTGGTATAGTTGCTGTAATTGCTCAAAGGAGATCAGTACTTGGTTAATATATAGGTGTTCTAAAGTAGTGATTCCTAGGTTTATCCAAAACTGTTTGTCTGGTAGGTTCACCAGGTGTGGTAATGCTCTATTATCCCATAATCGGGTCTCCAGAGGGGTGTCATCTCGTTTGGTCAGTAACTTGCATGCCTCCCATACATTAGCTGCAAGTCTATGGATGGGTAGCATCTGTTTAGTCAACAGTCCTGGTTTTTCCAGGAGGATCCAGAGTGATGCCTCCGAGAGGAAGAACATCAGGTGGTGCTCGGAGTTTGGAAGAGAGGAGCCCGACAACCAGTGACGGATATATCTGACCTGTCCCGCTAAGTAATAGAGTCTGAAGTCTGGTAATGCCATTCCTGCCAATTCTTTAGGTCTCTGCAGTGTATCCATTCGAAGTTTAGCTCTAATGTTCCCCCAGATGAATGATACTATTAAGGAGTTAGTTTTTTTGAAGAAATTCTGTGGTATCGTTGTTTCTGTATGTTCTAGGCAGTATAAGTATTTGGGGAGTATTATCATTTTTATGAGGTTTATTCTGCCTGCTACAGACAATGGCAGGGAGCTCCAGGATTTTAGTTTTAGTTGTAGGGTTGTCAGTAGGGGGGTGACATTTAGGTCAAGGCTCAGGGTGTGATCTCTGGTGATGTGGATCCCGAGGTATTTAAATTGGGGGGTGACTTGTAGTTTGCAGAATACCTCCCCAGTCTGCCAGCTCTCTGGTCTTAGAGGCATATATACGGATTTCTGCCAGTTTATGCGTAAGCCTGAGAAGTCTCCAAATTTGTCTATTAGGGAAATGGCTAGTGGTAAGGTGTACTTGGGGTCCGACATATATAGTATTATGTCGTCCGTGTATAGCCCTATCCTGTCTTCTCTAGGTCCCACTTGGACGCTTCTATATGAGGTGTGCTGTCGAATCCTCAAGGCCAGGGGTTCTATGGCGATTGCGAATAGGAGGGGGGAGAGCGTGCAGCCTTGTCGGGTCCCTCTGTGGAGTGGGAAGGGGGTGGAGGCCAGGCCATTCACCACCACTTTAGCCGTCGGTGATTTGTATAGGATAGAGATCCATCTAATGAAGGCGTCTCCGAATCCAAACTTCCGTAAGATCCTCATCAAGTATGGCCATTCAACCAAGTCGAATGCCTTAGCTGCATCTAATGAGGCCAGGGCCCAGTCCGACCTCCATCCCCACCCCACCTGCGTAATTACTTGCGACCTTCTTATGTTGTCTGACGTAGACATTCCTGGGATAAAGCCTGTTTGGTCTGGGTGTATAATATCTTTTATGGCTAGGTTCAGGCATGAGGCCAGTATTTTAGTGAGAATTTTGTAGTCTGTGTTCAATAGTGAAATAAGCCTATATGAGCCACAGTCTTCTGGGTTTTTATCTGGTTTTAAGATGAGGACTATGTTGGCCTCTAAAATTGATTCTGGGAGCTGTTTTTTATCGAATATGTGTTCATATAAGGAGAGTAAGTGTGGGATTATTTCTTTTTTGTATTTTAGATAGACTTCTATCGGTAGACCATCCGGCCCTGGGGTTTTATTTTTTGCCATGTCGCTTATTGCTTCCTCAATTTCCTCGTTTGCTATGGGGGAGTCTAATAGGGACTTATGGGCATCCTGCAGTTCTGGGAATATTATGTCCGTTAAGTAGGTTTCCAAGTCCTCAGGTGAATAATCAGTCCGTGTTTGCTATAGATCGTCATAGAATTGTTGGAATCTATTTAGGATCTCTTTTGGATCTGTGAGTGTTGCTCCCTGGGCTGATTTGACTCTTAGCACGGCCGGAGGCGCGGTTTCCAGCCGGGCCATCCAGGCTAATAGTTTGCTAGATTGGTTTATCAATTCAAAAAAGGATTGTCGAGTGTAGAAAAGGTTCCTCTGGGCTTTTTCTCTTAGGTATAATAAATAGAGATGAGCGAGCACCAAAATGCTCGGGTGCTCGTTACTCGGGATGAAATTTTCGCGATGCTCAAGGGTTCGTTTCGAGTAACGAACCCCATTGAAGTCAATGGGCGACCCGAGCATTTTTGTATATTGCCGATGCTCGCTAAGGTTTCCATGTGTGAAAATCTGGGCAATTCAAGAAAGTGATGGGAACGACACAGCAACGGATAGGGCAGGCGAGGGGCTACATGTTGGGCTGCCTCTCAAGTTCCCAGGTCCCACTATTAAGCCACAATAGCGGCAAGAGTGCCCCTCTCAACAATTTTTACTTCTGAAAAGCCCTCATTAGCAATGTATACCTTAGCTAAGCACCACACTACCTCCAACAAAGCACAATCACTGCCTGCATGACACTCCGCTGCCACTTCTCCTGGGTTACATGCTGCCCAACCCCCCCCCCCCCCGCCCCCCCCACACGACCCAGTGTCCACAGCACACACCAAAGTGTCCCTGCGCAGCCTTCAGCTGCCCTCATGCCACACCACCCTCATGTCTATTTATAAGTGCGTCTGCCATGAGGAGGAACCACAGGCACACACTGCAGAGGGTTGGCACGGCTAGGCAGCGACCCTCTTTAAAAGGGGCGGGGCGATAGCCCAAAATGCTGTACAGAAGCAATGAGAAATATAATCCTGTGCCACCGCCATCAGGAGCTGCACACGTGTGCATAGCAATGGGGAACCTATGTGCCACACACTATTCATTCTGTCAAGGTGTCTGCATGCCCCAGTCAGACCGCGGTTTTTTATAAATAGTCACAGGCAGGTACAACTCCGCAATGGGAATTCCGTGTGCACCCACAGCATGGGTGGCTCCCTGGAACCCACCGGCTGTACATAAATGTATCCCATTGCAGTGCCCTGGACAGCAGAGCTAACGTCAGATTAAATGCAGGTAGGCTTCGGCCCACACTGCATACCCCAACCTGACCGGGGTTTTTAATTCATAGACACAGGCAGGTACAACTCCCTATTGTGAAGTGGGTGGGTGCCAGGAAGCCACCGGCAGTACATAAATATATATCCCATTGCATTGCCCATCACAGCTGAGGTAATGTCATGTTTAATGCAGGTGGGCTTCGGTACACACTGCATGCCCCAGTCAGACTGGGGTTCTTTATAAGTACACACAGGCAGGTACAACTCCGTATTGTGAAGTCCGTGTGGACCGACAGCATGAAAGGGTCCTAGGAAGCCACAGGCGGTACATAAATAAATCCCATTGCATTGCCCAGCACAGCTGAGGTAATGTCATGTTTAATGCAGGTGGGCTTCGGCCCACACTGCATGCCCCAGTCAGACTGGGGTTCTTTAGAAGTGGACACATGCAGTTACAACTCCGTGTGGACCGACAGCATGGGTGGCTCCCTGGAACCCACCGGCCTTCACCCAGTGCGTCCCGAAAGCATTCATTTTTTAGGAAGGATGCATTTAAAGAAGGGGATAATTTTACAGAAAGAATATGCATATGAGAGCTTCTTGATTGGCTCGGAAACTATGTCCTGCACATATTTTGAGGCGTTTAGCTCTTTTTTAGAGTGGTTGGCAAACATTTCAGTGGGTATTGACTAAGTAATTCATTACTTGGATGATTTTTTATGTTTAGGTCTGCCAAGTTTGCCGACTTGTTCGACTCTCCTTGCGACAGTCCAATGTGTATCACAATATTTTGGGGTCCCATTGGCTCCTAACAAACCTGGCCGGCCAACGGGTGCTCCAAAGGAAGCCAGCAAGCTATCGGAGGCAGGGACAGGCCCGGAACCTCAAGCAGAAGACAAGGGGGAGTCCATCCTGACCACCAGTCCCCTTTCCAGCAGCTGAGAGCAGGTGAGCGGGACCCAGTGGTGCGGGCATTACCGGGAGCCCCCTTGTTGCCGGTGACCTCCATCCGGGCTGTGGGCATGCCTGCAAGTGGGAGCGCTGCTGCCCTGAGACTGAGGCAGGTGAAGCGAGGGGTCTGGGTGTAGTGTCCCAGAATATCATACTGGTCCCATCCATAAATATCATACACGTTTGTCTTATGTAGATGCACTGTGCAAAGCCTGTCTTGTCATATCCAGTATGTGTGTTGCACAGCTGCGGTGCTTGAAGAGTTAACTTCAATAAAATCTTTGCCTGAATGTATATGTATCAGTTTGTCATGCCATGTGGTATGACTGGAGGTATAAATAGGAGTGTATGAGAGCAGGAAAAGAAGTCTATCTTCTGGAGTTTAATCTGCTACTACACAGAGCCACATGAAAGCACATTCAGCTTCCTTCTGGTGAATATGGTGAAAAATGAGAGATATCCCGTAGCGACTAACTTTTGGATGTGAGGGAGTGAGGCCAAAGCTTACATGAGAGACCATGTGAGTAACCAATTCTGGCAAGATATAGTGCAGAGGTACAAATTCAGACACACAAGTTTTTGCCTGTGCGGCTGTCCAAAGTTAGGATCACCGCACAGAGGTACGCTACAAGTCACACCCATGCGTTTCTGGTGCGGCGTGTAAGTCCTAAAGTAATTGAATTGTTAGCAGAGTGTCTGTGGAGTGACCCCCTACCCCCCTTCTTCCTCTAGAGTGCTTCCAATCCAGGAGTGCTACCATACAGATGATGTAGACTGTAGGACCAGTTTTCATCCTGTGTATCCTCCCTGACCTCTTATCTCTTCCCTTTACCTGCACTGTAAATAATTGTCTTGCCAAAGTTTATTCAAGTAAAGTTTATACCGGGCCCTAACCATTCCTGGGGACCTGAGGTACTATATACCAGTGTCCGTGTTTATTTTCCACCGTGTGATATATCAGTGTGTGGGAACAGTGGTGTCACGCGTGACAAAAACCACTACCCCCATCCTCCTGTTTATTGGCATTCCCTATCGTAGGGGTGTCAACGGTGGCCTGCAATCCTGCCCTGGCCTTGGCTATGTGAGCCAGTAAGTGCCGCTGTGACAAGCCAACACTTAGACCCTAGAAGAGAGAAAGTTATTCTGTATTAATGCACATATGTTGTGACCTAGCTGAGAACTACAAGATATAACACTGGTCTTTGGACACCACCGAGGCGGTTATTGCTGACCTCCAATAGTTACAACTTCATAAGGCTCCCCCACACCTACTATATGTTTTAGACTATGCCCACTCCCCACTGCCAGTGTGTGATGCGTGGATGGTCTGAGAAGGATGTTCTGATGTCCGATTAGATCACGCTTGAAATCAAATAGGGATCAGCAGCACTCACCAAACTTCATCCAAGGGGAGGTTTTTTCCTTTAACAGGTTTCTGCACGCCAAAAGAAGATTTCATCCAAATCCAGAATATCACAATATAAAAGCAATAATGGCAGCAGAGTTTGGTGTAAACTCATGCATCCATAAGGATGCTCCTTTATTCCTCAGTTATCATATTACAGAATGCGACATTTCAAGCCTTTACATGGGTCTTTGTCCAGGACGCTTGATTACGCTTGGACTGGATCTTTGCACTTCTCAAGATAGGCTTTACAATTCAGGTAGCTGAGTTCATGACATATTAATAATGACTAGAACCAAAGGAAAGACCACTCGGGACTCTCAACCTACCCCACGGGGTACTCTCCCAGAATTATTTGTGACCCAATCTCAAGCCGATTCACACATAGGATCAGGACTGCTGAGTCCAGCCACGTCCAAACAGCTTTGTGACACCCCCATGTCACAAGATAATCCAGACCCAGCATATCTAGCTCTCATAGAGCCACAGGCAGCGCTATTGAAACTTCTCTGCCTATGGAGCTCCCAGAGAGACTGTCTGAATGTTGCAGTTTCCAAGGAGGAATTTCTAGGCACTACAAAAAATCTTAAGCTAGGAAAGGCCATCGCCCCAACGGATTCACCACCCTCTTTTACAAAAAATTTAAAGATATCATAGTACAGCCCCTGAAAAAAATATTCCCGGATCTTCCGAAAGGAGAAACCCCACCCAATGAATTCCTGGATTTCGAACTCAAGGTTATTCGAAAGGATAATAATATTGCTTAACTTAGATTACAAGATTTTTACCTCCATTCTGGCTACGCGACTGAACCGCCTGCTTCCAGCCTTGGGTCATAGAAAGCAGGTGGGATTTATACCGGCAAGATAAGCTTCAGATAACATACGTAAGGTCCTAAACATTATAGACCATGTTTCCAAAATAGTTGCCCAGGTGATCTTACTAGCGCTAGACCTGGAAAAGGCCTTTGATGTATTGTCATGGAGCTACCTTTAATGAGTTCTTCAACGCATCAGAATTCAGGGACCCTTCCTCCCCACTATCGCGGCTCTTTACTCTACACCATCTACGCTCTTCAAACTTTCCACCCAAGGGAAACCCCTGTTAGAATCAATTGAGTGACCAGACAGGGATGCCCCCTGTCAACAGCTCTGTTTGCTCTGGCTATAGAACCATTGGTACTGGCCATTCGCATCAATCTAAACGTGAGGGGAGTGAAGATGGGAGCTAGCAAATATAAAGTAAGCCTCTTTGCAGATCACTTCTTATTGACTCAACCAGGTATTTCACTTTGTCCACTCCTTATCTTTGCCCCTCATACCTCCCTTACCCACCCTATTTGAGAAGCTCTGTGCAAGCGACCCCTCCCAGAGAGGGACCCTTTCATACATCTATAGTATGTTAAATAAACCTGGAGCCGAGGAAAAACTACTGTTCATGATTAGATGGGAGGAGGACCTGGGAAAGAAGAGGTCCCTAGTAAGATGGCAACGCTGTTGCACAACGATCACTAGGGGCAGCCATCAGGTTTCCCCTCATGGAAACCTTTGTTAAAATCCTACACAGAACGTATTTGGTGCCACAGATACTGCACCACCTGTTCCCATCCTCCTCTCCACTTTGTTTCCAAGACTGTCAGGTTCTGGGGAGGTGCTTCACACCTGGTGGTCTTGTCCAGAGGTGGAGAAACTGTGGACACAAGTTCATAACTTACTAAACCAGCTGTTTGTGGGTTCGATACCTAAATCACCCACAGTCTTCCTTCTGGGGGATCGCCCTCCTAGGCTTAGAATTAGAGCCCATAAGCTCATACAGTTTATTTGTATGGCTGCAAGGATCCACATCGCCTCTAGATGGAAATCCCCAAAACTCTCTTTTCCTGAGGTGATCAATAGAATATCCACAATTATTCGATACGAAAGGATCCACGCAACTAGGATGGATACCTTAACGAATTTCCTAGGTATTTGGCAACCCTGGATTGGTTAACTCGAAGTCCCAGGACTGCGTCACTTTATCTCAACTACCTAAAATTCCCCACTGGAAACCAGCGCCAGTTCTCTATTATGCTACACCAGGGAACTGATGTGGATCCTTGACAACCCCCTGTTTTATACCCCTTGCTACCCTCTCCAAATACTCCATACTAGAAGTAAGATGTTATGTTATAAAACTAGTGTATGTTAAGATGGCAATAATTAGCCCCTGCGTGGGGACATAAGAATGTTATGCACCTGTAGCACATGTGAAAATATCCTAATGAAATCCGTTGAAACTAAAATTACTAACATTTTTGTGTATTTTACCTTTAGTGGAAATCCTCTTTAAAGATGTTATACCAGGGCTGCAGTAGTTAACAGTGGGATAGTGTAGGTTCTGACGGACGCGTAGTGGCCTTGTCGTCAGCCATCAGCTTATGCGTCTTGGACAAAATGCAGAACTAACACCCAAATTTTATTAGTGTGTATCAGTATTTCCTTTATGCAGTTTGCTATAGACTTCTGGGGGAGCCCAAGATGTCAGCCAGTGTGGCCCTCTGTTAAGATACAGGGAAAACCACTGCTATGTCAGTGTGAGTTGTAATCTTGTATGGTGGGACGCACTCATCTATTGCCTGGCTTCTATGGTATCGTTCACATTGCAGACTAGGTTCGTCTGCAGTCACTCCTCCCCAATCTGGGCTGGGTTGAGTGGTTGGCTGCATATTAGTCTGCACTGGACATTTAGCTCCTCCTGTCTATAATCTGGCTTACTGCATTTTATTAGGGTCTATGGCGATTGTGCCTACCCTATGGTGATTGTGCCAGCCTTATGGCGATTGTGCCTGCTCTGCACCTTATCAGGTACTGCATTGTTGGCTCTTTTTCCAGTGAACAGTCCGATATCGTGCTCGCGAGTCTGATGTAAGCCTTAAATGTACTATTTAAGTAGTCATAGAGGCACAAATACATGAGACTGACACACTGTGAGAGAGGAGAAGTAGTGAAGAGTGACAGGAGTTATTTCGGTATGCATGCTGGGTGACTGGCTGGCCAAGGGCGGCTCTCCATGGCTTTCAAAGTTGCTGATAATTAGGCAACTTCCTGACCTTTCTGGCAGCTGGTAGTTAGCTTTGCTAACAAGTGAAGTAATGTGTAGACTAAGAATACATGCAAGCTTTTATTCTTAAGGCAGAGAGATGCTTTAGACACATTTAAGACTCATCATTATATGTGTGATACAAATGTCTTCATCTTGATGATCTTGCAGATCCGGTATTCAACAAACCGTTGTATAAGACATGCATTGCATCTCAGGATCTTTATTAGGGATAAGCTCGTAATTACTCAACAAAATTAGGTTCTTCGAAGGATTGCTCCTCACTGCTCATAGAACACCCCAGGACCACTGTAAAATAAAAAAAGAGAGTTCAACATCACCTCATGATCTCAATATACCCAAACGTTTACTGTTTATCAATATTACATTGTGTGTTAAAGAAACAAGAAGCAAATTACAACATCACTGCAGATACAATAATTATTGCTTCTAATATACAGGTGTGCAAAAATGTGCATCATATGTAACATAGTGTATAAGGCTGAAATAAAGATCTACATTCATCAAGTTTAGCCAATTACACTCCAATGTTGATCCAGGGGAAGGCAAAAAAACCCCCAATGAGGTAGAAACCCATTTTCCTCATTTTAGGGGAAAAAATTCCTTCCTAATCTGGCAATTAGAATAATCTCTGGATCACTGACCCTACTGAAGTAATCAGAGACTATAACATGTAATATTGCTACACTCAAGAAAGACATCCAGGCCACTCTTGAACTCTTTAAGTGAGTTTGCCATCAACATGTCCTCCGGCAGAGAGTCTTATAGTCTCACAGCTCTTACAATAAAGAACCTCCTTCTATGAAACCTACTTTCCTCTAGACATAGAGGTGACTCCCTTGTTACAGTCACAGTGCTGGGTATGAATAGATGATGGACAGATACATAGTTATTAGAGCGCCCCTCAACTGTCTTTTTCCTAAACTAAATAATCCCAATTTTAATTACCTCTAATAATCCAAATTTAAATTCCATTTATTACTTTAGTTGCCCGCCTTCTTACCTGCTCAAGCTCTGATATGTCCTTCTTGTATACCAGTGCCCAAAACTATACACAATATTTTATGTGTGGTCTAACCAGTGACTTATAAAGAAGAAGAACAATGTTCTTATTAAGGGCCCCTAGACCTTTGATGCTCCAGTTTGTACTGGAAACAGTAGTAAGTAAGCTGCAAAAAACCTTTGTGTACTGGAAAATACAAATTTAATTTCCCAATGGTTTTATAATAAAAAGACTTTAGAATAAATGTGGCAAGCACCCGAATGAGCGCAAAAGAAAAAAGAAAGACGCATTCTTTCTTTTTTCTTTTGTGCTCATTGGGGTGCTTGTCAAATTTATCCCAAAGTCTTTTTATTATAAAACCATTGGGAAATTAAATATAGGGGTATAATATCTCCTACATCCTAGGGTCTATCCTAAGTCTCAGGAATTCCCCTTCTCTTTCCCAATTATCACCACACCTCCATTAACATGGTAATGTGACGACTTGTTGTGTGTGTGTCTTGAGCCCCATCTACATAATTTTAAAGTGAATTAATAAAAATCTAAGTTTTAGCTACGTCTACTCTGTGAAGGCTAAAAATGTCCATCTGCTCATATTTCTACTACAAGCTACAGATGGATATATGAAGAGCCGATAGTCACCATCATAAGTCAGTCTCTGAATACTGCGCCATTCTGAATACTAGGCAGAGTAGAGAATGTAAAGTTCTTCATAGCTATCACACAGTTGTAAAACCTCAGTTCACAGATCACAAATCATTCCTAGTTATTTGAAATTTGACACTATAATTTTGAGAACAGAGTTGTTTCACCCATGACATTTCCTAAAAGTGACAATGTGATTCAAATATTAAAAGTAATTAGCAAATCATTTTTTTACATTATTTTTAACCTAATGTAGGCCTATGAAAAACTTACTTTGCATGACATTCAATGTTCCCATCTGAGAAACAGGTACATTCCTCTTCAGAAGAAAACTGACCAACGGGACAAGCTGGAAGAGGAAACATAATAAAACAGCAATAGTAAAAACTGCATGAGGAAACGGACACTTCTAATATGATAAAACAAATAGTAATGAGATATGTATAAGCAAACTGTCAAGTCAAGTTTAGACGAGCGTTTTTTGCGCGCATCTATGTGCACAAAAAAAAAGCGCATTAGAACTATTGGTTTCCTATGATGTGTACACATTTCCATTTTTTCCAGGCACAAACTACTCGCACATGCAAAGGATGGACCATGCGTGCACCGGTAAGGTCCGTGCTGCGCGTAAAGAATTCCTGTGTGGAGTCCTCTCCTCACTGAACACTGTGACAGCACTGTTACAGTGTTCAGTGATGATGGGACTCCCTGCGGGGACGAAAGAATCCCCTGCCACAGCTCTGGCAGAGGACCGCGATGCTCTTCCATTGCTTTCAATGGGGCTGGTGCTGCTGCCGCCCCATTGAAAGCAATGGGGTGCAGGCAACCCCCCCAGTGATTTTCGGGAAAGTGTTTGAAATATAAGCCCTTCCCTGAAAATAAGCCCTAGCTGAATGAAAATACATCACAGAAGGGAAAATAAAAAGACATAAAAGCAATCACAGAAAACGGCCACATACTTACTGACTAGGGAATGCATATAGCTGCATCCTCTCACCTTGCAGGTAGCAGACTACCAAATGAGAGAGCCAATTGCACCTGTGAGGGACACCGATGAGACAGACACTCACACAGCCTCTTAATATAGAGGGGAGTAGCCTCCAGCCAATCAGAGCAGTACTTTCTGGAGGTGGGAATTTTTAAATCCCTGGGCAGCAGAAAGTGCTTCAGAGCAGTGGCGGGGACCAAGCGGCAAGACGTGCCGGAGCCCTGACAGCGGCAGAAGGTGATGTATATATTTTTGTATTTTTTACAGCAGCTAGGGATAATTTTCAGGGAAGGGCTTATATTTCAAGCCCTTCCCAAAAAATGACTGCAGGGGTTGCCTGCATCCCATTGCTTTCAATGGGGCCGGCTGTAGTAGTGCCGGCCCCATTGAAAGCAATGGGCATGGAGCCTCGGTCACATGCATTTTTCATATGCGTAGAGCACTTACTGAGCCCTTACAAACCTGTTATTGGACAGAATATTAACCGATAAACTTTTCAATAGAATGTAAGCACTCTATCATGGCAAAAGACACCATAGCAGCTTATGGACTACCATTTAAAATTTCCAAACACAAGGACTTGTGGCATTGTCCAGAATTTAAAGAAGTATAGAAAAGAACTATCAATAAAAAGAGATCTGTAGAGTTTAGTAACCATGAATGTCACAGAACAAAAAGGAAGAATGGCACTTACTCCAGAGGAGGGGGGTATGATAAACAGAAATCCCCCTCCTTGAAGTGTCGTTTCCTTTATGTCAATAAGCCACGTTCCAGTCGCATCAACTTAAGAACATCTTAAACCTTTATTCCTAATAAGTATTAGGAATAATACTTCCATAGGCTTCAATAGAAGCCTGCGGGAGACTCGCAGTAAAATGGAGCATGCTGCGGGTGTTTTCCCGCAGATGCAATCCGTGCCTCAAGGGGAAAATGACACCCGCAGGTATTTAACTACCTGCGGGTGTCCAATGTATCCCTATGGGGCGCGGATCTGCTGCGGGAAAAACGCTGCAGATTTTTAATTTTATTTTTACCGTGGACATGAGGCCTTAGTAGAATTTGCCTATAAGAAAGCTCTGATGTGCAGAGATGAAGGAACAGTAATAATAGAAGAGAAGAAAAAAGAAGAAATTGATGCTTTCCATTCAAGATTTGTAACAAAATACAATACATAACATGGGAGAATTCGCAAGACTCTACAACAACATTGGAGTATATTAAAAGATGATCCTTTTCTGCAGAAAATCATACCGGAAAGACCACTGATAACTTTCAGAAGGAACAAAACAATAAAGGACATAGTAGCCCCTTCCTGCCCTCATAAACGTAGAAAAAAAATGAATATCATTAACAAAAATAGTGACAATAATCATTTCCTAAAGCCCATACACGGAGCGTATAGATGCGGCACACCAAGATGCAAATGCTGCACACATATTACACACGACACGGCAAAAAAGAAATGGCCATACCAACTAACAATAAAACCCACAAAATTAGGTCCTTACTTACTTGCAGTACGAAATATGTTATTTATCTGCTTCAGTGTCCTTGTGGACTTGATTTTATAGGCCGAACAACTAAGCCATAGCACATACATTTAAATAAGCATCATATTAACATCACCAATGGATTCGAAAAACACAGTGTTTCGCGTCATTTTTTAAAAGTGCATAATAAGGATGCCAAGGGCCTAAAAGTAACACCGCTAGAAAAAAATCTAACCGGCTCTCTTCTCCTTATTAGAAAGGAGAGAGATGTTTTGGATATTTAAAATGCAAACGCTAAATCCTTATGGCCTGAATGAAACTCTAGAAAAGAATTTTGAAAACATTTTTTTCTAGAAGAAATATTCTATTTATATTTTATTGATTATTAATCAAATCCACATTTTGTATATAGAATTTTTATAGAAATTGTTACTGATGGATTTTAATGATGTTTATAATGAGAGGCAAAATTACATATATTTTAGATTATAAATTGTATTTATAAAGTTCACAGGATTTTAGTGTTTTATATATATATATATTATTTTGCACAATGCACTTTTTTAATTCCTCTGTGTTCCCATTCCCTGACATCCGGAGCGCACCTTGCGTCTCATGAATCATTAGTAGAACGTTACATGTGTTCCATATGGAATGTAAGCGTCGGACATAAACCACGTGACTTACGTGATGACACCACAGCGACACACGCCCCCAGCCGTATTACCATCACTGCAGGTAAAACGCTACATGCGTTCCACCTGACACGTGAGTGTCAGACACGGGTCACGTGGCTGCCGTGATGACGCCTCAGTAAAACACACCCCCAGTGTTGCTGGCACCGCCGACGCTGGAGGACAGGGATTTGATTCCCTGTAATATAAGTTATTTTATATCACTATATATGTGTATGTTTGTGTTGTATGATTACTGGCTTGAAGATGGTACCTTAGAGCACAGAAACGCGTTGCCCTTACCCTTGTACCACCCATCACAACAAGGAATAAAGGTTTAAGATGTTCTTAAGTTGATGTGACTGGGACGTGGCTTATTGACATAAAGGAGTCGACACTTCAAGCAGGGGGATTTCTGTTTATCATACCCCCCTCCTCTTGAGTAAATGCCATTCTTCTTCCTTTTTGTTCTGTGACATATATGATTACTAAACTCTGCAGTTCAAGAGCGCAGATCTCTTTTTATTGATAGTTCTTTTCTGTATTTCTCTATTTGAGGGAGATTCTCTGTTTAGAGAAACCCCCAATTGTTTCTGCAGCTTTCCCTATTTCTGGAGGATAAGAACTGTTCAGCAAAATAACCAACTGGCGACCTTAAGGCACTCTCTGAACGTTGTTTGTATACTGAGAATTTAAGGAAGGGTGGAGAAAACAAAACGTTTGGTGGCAAAATATAGTGGCATAAGGGGATTACGAAAGTTCACCATCTCTTTCACTTAGAATGCTCCAGATACAAGATTTTTAGAGAAATGTGTGAAGAATACAATTTACCTTCGTCCCACTTTCTACCATTCGCACAAGTTCGTAGCTTCCTCCGGGAAAGACTAGCTGACATAGCCAAGGAAGGAATACTTAACCCAATAGATATTTTATATGAGTAAAAGATTACTCATATAAACACTCAATTTCCAAATTGAATACCAAATTTAGAGAGAGATGGGGGACAAAAAACAACTCTAACTTATTCTAAAAAGGGCACGAGAGCTCCAAGATCCAGAGTTACCAGAGGGCATAATTGAGAGTTGGACTTCTGTGAGGCAGGCAGTGTTAAACGAAAGATGGAGGGAAACCTACTTCCGACCAAATTCCGACTTTTTACACGGCATATGGTATTGCTCTAGGATCCAAAAATATTGGGAAGGGTCTCAAAAGCTGATCCAGAGTATGGGAGGATAGCTCCTGCACCTGACACCACAAGTGTTTATTCTTCACCAACTAACTAATCAGACGAGAAAAACCAAAATGATCCACACTATTCTGTAAGTCCCTTTTGAATAACTGGCTGTTGGCTAAACCCCGGAGTTCAAAGGGTATTATACAACAATTAAAACATCTCCTATAAGTGGAGAAAATAGAAATAGAGAGACGAATAGAGTCCCAGGCCCCAACATTTTTCAAAAAGTGGAGGGAATTAAGAGAAACATTTCTTATCCCCAATGAAATCAAGCAGTCTATGATACAATTCACTACAGTCAGGACAACATGAATCAACTGGGAATCTTAAAGATTACATAACTGAACTGGGAAAAGAGGTGGTCGCTGGGGGAGGGGTGCACTGTGGGTTAATTTAAATGCTACAATTATACATTTTGTTACCATTTTTACAATATGATATTAAGATTGTTGGAGGCTAGGGGAGAGGGAATAATGGGGAGAAATAAAAAATGGAAGGTATATGCATGGGCAAGGTAATGTTTTATGTTTAGAAAACCTTAAACTAGAAAGCTTACGTGGATATCTAATGGCAAAGTCACTATTGTAATCAAAATGTGTATTATGTGACCAAGATTTTCTGTAACTGTTATGACCTGCATGTATGTTCTTCTTAAAGGCCAATAAAAAGTTTTTAAAAAAATACAAAACTTCAGTAAGGCAAAGTTCTATCAGCTTAGTGATGCCCTTAACCTTATTGCCTGGAATAAAAATAAGAGTACAGACAATAGATCATCAAAAAAAGTGGTCAGCAGCGCTCAGATCACCGCAGTGGGATAAGCCAAACTGGAGAGGGAAAAAATGCGTCTAGCACACACACAATATGCCAAGCAACCAATGGGTTGTGGACCATCAACCACTTATAGTCGATCCAGTAAATATAGAGGAGGTTGCAGCATAACAGGTGCTTCATGAGTTATTGTAAAAACAAAAACTTTATTGTTTCATCTTTTTCTAAGACAGGCAACGTTTCGACCTTTTATCGTTGTTTTCAAGCCGCTTAGTAGATGAAACAAGGCGGTAAATCCTGGAACATGATCAGCGTTTTTCCCGCAGCGGATCCGCGCCCTGTACGGATGCATTGGACACCCGCAGGTAGTTAGATACCTGCTGATATCATTTTCCCCCTGAGGCGCGAATTGCGTCTGCGGGAAAACACCCGCGGCATGCTCCATTTTAGTGCGGGTCTCTGTGGGGACGGCTCCCGCAGGCTTCTACTGAAGCCTATGGAAGCCGTCCGGATCCGCGGAACACCTTACCTGAATTTCTGCTCTCCAGCGTGGGAGAGCAGGAGTTAAAAAAAAAATGGAGTGCCCAGCGCATGCGCGCGGCACGCTGCTGGCGTGCCGAGCACATCCGCCGGGCCGAAGAAATAACATCCGGCTGCAACGGAGGGCAGGTCCGCAGCGTCTGTACAGGTAAGTAAAATCTTTTTTTTAGCCTCATGATCGCGGCAAAGGAGGGACCCGCTGCGGGATTCTGCATGGAGAATCCGCGGCGGGCCTGATTTTCCCCGTGGACATGAGGCCTTACACATAAATGTAAGGTTCTGCACATGGGATGGGAAATACATGGGATTTTAGCTAACTATAAGCTTAAAGGAGTTGTGTAATTACTGAACAACCCTTTTCAATAGATCTACTTGTGTGAAAACAATAAACAGAGATATACTTACCGCTCCACGGCCACTGTGATCCAGCGCTACAGCCCGCTGCGGAGTCGGGGTTTGTTGTGACAGATGATGTCACAGAAAATCACGTCTATGACATTTTCTCCAATAGCTTAGCTCTGTACAGTATGTTTATGCATATACATATACTTAGGGACATTGATGTACTGACACCAGAATTCTTGAGTAGGAATGTTACAAAATTTTGCACACGCAAGCAACTTTTTTTCTTTTTGCTCCAGCCTCTACAATTTTCAGAAAACTGGGTTTGGCCGCTGGGCCGACAGATTTATGTATCGTTTATGCCAGTAACTGGAATAAAGTGTGCGAGAAATGTATGCCAGGTCGGACCAGGCGTACATTTCTGAGAATGTGCACAGAGGTACCAGTATATCACTGATACATAAACAGGCATGCTCTTCATGTCCATAGAAGCGTACTGGTAAATTAAATGGTAGGTATGCTTCAAGTGGAATTCACACATAAAATATTTAGCCATATGTCCACATAAGGTGAACACTTTGGCGGGACAAGGCACTGTGAACCCTTTTGTTGCTAAATGCTGTCCTCATAGCACTCAATACTCAACACTGTACTCCATACTATATTCTTGAAGGTCCCTGGCATGGTAACATCTCAGCCTCATTCATTGTAGGTGTCAGAATAAATCACCAATTTAGGAGCTCTGCATCACTGTGGAGTTAATGCACGGTAGGTAGAACACGTCATCTCCAGTACACTTACATCTTACATCATCCCTTACGGGCACATAACGCTGCTACCCTGAAGCGACTTTTTTCCTGTCACTGTATATCACATCTCTACACATTGCATCACTTCACTTACTCAGCTACACATGCAGTCAAATCGTCACACATATACTAATGCATGTCACATCAATAGATATCAAATTCTTATAACATCGCACTTCCCAATAACTACATTACCTTCGGGAAGGTACTCCCTGGCCATACTCATCTGTCATAGTCCATAATGTGTGCACACTAACATATTCGCCAGCTTGCTCTGTCCTTGTCTGGGATCAATGGTGCTGTCAGCATTTTCCTCAGGGCCTGAGTCCCCTGTGGAAAGAAAGACTCCCTTTCCTTCCATGCAGCTTGACATTTTCAGCCCCCGGATCATCAGGGCTTTGTCGGTGCAGCATGGGGCTATGTCTTGCTGCACTGCCTGTCTTATACTGCTGTCACCATGTCTCTGCAGTCCTCTGCTGCCCTAGAACTCCTGTGCCTCTCTGTACACTGCTTTCTCCCTGGGGCTATGACACTGCCTCTTTAGCAGCTTCCTCTGCTGCTCTTTTCCACTGTTGCATTCTGGAATTCTCTCAGTCACACAGTTTCTAAACCTTTTATATGCATAAAACAGTCCTGAATGTTTGAGACAATGGGCCAGCTGAGGTGGAGGCTAGCCCCATTCACTTCCTACCATGGGGGTGTTGTTCTGGGCAGTAATGCACTAGTTACCTCACCGCGCTTCATCTAGGAGGTGGAACCACTACTCACACTCTCCGCTCCCTGACGCAGGTCTTGCAGGGAAGCAGGGCTTCTCTGAAGCGCCCTCACACCAGCGCTGGGAAGCACCTTCTTCATCCGGCTGGTATTTCTTTTTATAATGTACTGTACTCTAATCTGCCAAGACATTAAAACCTCATGTCTACTATTGTGTATCTCCCTTTCTTAGCTCCAAAACAGCTCAGACCTGTTGAGGCAAACAGGTCTCTGAAGATGGCCTATGGTATCTGGCAACAACATATTAACAGCAGATCCTTTAACCCCTTAATGACATGGCCTATTTTGGGCTTAAAGGGGTTGTCCCGCGGCAGCAAGTGGGTCTATACACTTCTGTATGGCCATAATAATGCACTTTGTAATGTACATTGTGCATTAATTATGAGCCATACAGAAGTTATAAAAAGTTTTATACTTACCTGCTCCGTTGCTGGCGTCCTCGTTCCCATGGAGCCGACTAATTTTCGCCCTCCGATGGCCAAATTAGCCGCGCTTGCGCAGTCCAGGTCTTCTCCTGTTCTCTATGGGGCTCCGTGTAGCTCCGCCCCGTCACGTGCCGATTCCAGCCAATCAGGAGGCTGGAATCGGCAATGGACCGCACAGAAGAGCTGCGGTCCACAGAGAGACAGGATCCCGGCGGCCATCTTCAGCGGTAAGTATAGAAGTCACCGGAGCGCGGGGATTAAGGTAAGCGCTCCGGTAAGCTTTCTTTAGGTCCCTGCATCGGGGTTGTCTCACGCCGAACGGGGGGGGGGGGGTTGAAAAAAAAAAACCCGTTTCGGCGCGGGACAACCCCTTTAAGGACGCAACGATTTTTGGCGGATTTTCATCTCCATTTTTCAATAGCCATAAGTTTTTTATTTTTCCATTGACGCAGCCGTATAAGGGCTTGTTTTTTGCATCGTGAACTGTAGTTTTTGACAGTGCCATTTATGGGTACACAGACTAGATTGTAAAACTTTTATTATTTTTTTTATGATAACAGGGAGAGAAAACGCATCAATTCTGCCATAGATTTTTTTTTTTTTACAGTGTTAATCATGCAGCATAAATGACACAATACATTTTTTCTGCGGGTCGGTACGGTTACAACGATAGCAAAATTCTTATTTTTTTTAGGTTTTTCCACTTTTTTGCAATAAATTTTTTATATATCACTGCATTCAAAGTCCTGTAACTTTTTTATTTTTCTATGTACGGAGCTCTATGAGGGCCTATTTTTGCAAGACCAGCTGTAGTTTTTATTGGTACCATTTTGGGGAATATACGGCTTTTTTGATCAGTTTTATTGCATTTTTTGGGAGGCAAAATGCTAAAAATTAGCATTTTGCCTCTGTTTTTTAGTGTTTATTTTTACGCTTTTTGCTGTACAAAATAAAAAGTTCAACTTTTTGTACATGTTGTTACGGACGCGTCAATACCAAATATGTGCCATTTTAATTTTTTTTTACCTCTTGTTTATGCTAATATTAGAAAAAGCACAAAAAAGGTTTTTTTTCCCTTTTTTTTTACATTTTTCTTTTTTTTATTTTTATTTTCTTTTTTTTACACTATTTGAGTCCCTCTGAGGGACTTGCAGCACAGCACTTATGATCTCTGTGATAAGGCATGGCAGGGCTACAATGGGGAGAGGCAGGACGGGGCGGGGCTAATTCTCAGAACTTCGCCCCACCCGTGCCCCGCCTCCTTTCATTGTAAATAGTGCAGAGGGGTGGAGAGGGGGTGGAGAGGAGGCACAGAGGGGGCGGGAGCTCAGTTCCTGCTCCTGGCACTTCCATCCCCCCCCCCCCCCCGCAGATGAGGACGACGTATATCGGCTCGGCGTGAAAACTGAGCCGATATACGTTCGTGTGAATCCAGCCTTAGGTGCGCCACACTGCAAGTCAGACTAATATCATGTATATAGAAACATCTTATATGCAAGAATAACATGTAGGATATCTTTTCATGAAGAGAAATAGGGAAGGTTTTTTTTTCCTCCTTTCTTTGATATAATTGAATATGCAGGCTTACTGCTCTATAAAGGGGAGCTAAGTATTATGCTATTGTATAACAATGGGAATTTCATATGGTCTTTTGTAACACAATTGTGAAGCTCAACCACAATAGATATAAATAAAGTGCAACTTGGGGTGAATCTTGCAACAAATGGAATATATGAAGTTTTGGCAGAGCGCCCGACGGTATCCATTTCGCGTCATGTCGATATGTGTTTAATATTTGTTTGATCACAAGTTTCATCACAAGCATTATCTCACCAGTATTAGGCTGGATTCACACGAACGTATATCGGCTCGGTTTTCACGCCGAGCCGATATACGTCGTCCTCATCTGCAGGGGGGGGGGAGATGGAAGAGCCAGGAGCAGGAACTGAGCTCCCACCCCCTCTCTGCCTTCTCTCCGCCCCTCTGCACTATTTGCAATGAAAGGAGGCGGGAAAGGGGCGGGGCTAAGTTCAGAGAATTAGCCCCGCCCCATCCCACCTCTCCCCATTGCAAATAGTGCAGAGGGGCGGAGAGGAGGCAGAGAAGGGAGCCGGAGCTCAGAGCACTGCTCCTGGCTCTTCCAGGCTCCCACCTGCAGATGAGGACGACGTATATCGGCTGGGCGTGGAAACCCAGCCGATATACGTTCGTCTGAATCTAGCCATAGTTTGATGTTTCTGTGTATTTTCCCTTTGCCCTATAGCCTGTACAGCTGACAGTCCTTGTAATTATTTGTTCTGTTACACCAATTTAAGCTGGTCCCACACTCTATTCAGATCATACCACTGACGAAGGCTCTGTGCAGCCGATACGCGTCTGGTTAGAGGTGTGTACACCTGGCAATTTTAAATATGACTAAGTAAAGGAAGATTACAAATTTTACTCTGCAAGCCAGCGTGGATGACACTTTTTCCTGCATGGAATTTTTTGCTGTTTAAAGCCCAGGACCGGGGGCAGGTGAACCCGCTTGAGCAAGCAGTGGATCGTGAGATATATGAAGTGAGCAAGCTGACAGCACAGCACACCATGTTAAAGTGTTTGCTCTATGTTTGAGGCATTAGGCCTGTTTGTTAGACAGGTGCAAAATATGTTTTTTAGCAGCCAGATGGGCAGGGAATTGCCTATGTTCATGTACATTGTGACAAATGACAACAATGTGAAGACTGTTGTGATGTTAGTTAATTTGCCACAATAAGGCTGCATTCCCACGAATGTATATCGGCTCGGTTTTCACGCAGAGCCGATATACGTCGTCCTCATGTGCAGGGGGGGGGGGAGGATGGAAGAGCCAGGAGCAGGAACTGAGCTCCCGCCCCCTCTCTGCCTCCTCTCCGCCCCTCTGCACTATTTGCAATGAAAGGAGGCATGACGGGGGCGGGGCTAAGTTCTGAGAATTAGCCCCGCCCCCGTCCCATCTCTCCCCATTGCAAATATTACAGAGGGGCGGAGAGGAGGCAGAGAGGGGGCGGGAGCTCAGTTCCTGCTCCTGGTTCTTCCATTCCCCCCCCCCCCCCCCTGCAGATGAGGATGACGTATATCGGCTCGGCGTGAAAACCGAGCCGATATACGTTTGTGGGAATGCACCCTAAAGGACGGTTTTATCACATTTGTACCAAAATCCTGGCCTGAACCTGGTTTACTGGTGGGCGACTATCTATCTGGTGGAGGAAAGATGACTATCCGATGAGCTATCAACCCTGGAAGTTATCACAACAAACTAAAGAAATGTTAACTCTTTCCAATCCAGTTTGTATCCTGGTTTTCCTAGGGGCTTACTCTTTTTCTGCCATTATACAACAGCGCTATCTGCTGGCTAAAACCAGTACTGCATGAGGTGACATGTTGGATAGGCTCCGACAGCAGAGAGGCTGGCAATATACAGTAAGAGAACCCCGACGGACGTCTTCCAACATCGGCGCTGTACAACCTCAAATCATAATGTCTTTAGACATCAGACAGTGGATTGGAAAAGGTTAATCTATCTATTTGTCTAGAAAAAAAGGAGAGGCAGCGCTGTTTAACTGCAGTGGAACGGGTACCATCCTTAAAACACTGACCACATGATACAAAATAGGAAAAAGTAAAACAGAAGCTCTCCAATTCAGCAAATGATGAAAAAGTGGAATCCTTTATTCACCTATATATCTTATCTATGTGATGTTTAGCCTTAACTCTCTGGAGTCATATGTATGACCATAATGCAGAGAAATCAGGTTTGACAGTGTTACTACATAACCATAAATCACAATATAGCCTTAAATTCCTTTCACTATGGATGAACTATTTGTTACTTACCTACAGTTTTTGGACCCTCTAATTGCTCTGCAACTTGTGCCAAAGTGTCGTCTGCATTGCACAGAATGGCAAAGCCAGCAATGCAAAATATGACAGCCACAAGATACTTCTGAAAGTTACATAGAAAAAGATGAAAGTTTACATTTATGTTCACTATAACATCTTTACAGCAGGTTACGCTTGCAGAGAAATCCTTATTTAGGCCGCCAGCACACTGGCGGAAATCTCGCGGCAGGATTTCCCGCGGGATTTCCGCCACTGAAAGCCTGCATAGGAGTGCATTACAATACGCACTCCTATGCAGATGGCCGCGCGAGATTTCGCGGCTTGCGAGCCCCGCACAGAAATGTCACTCACCCGGCCGCGGCCTCCGGTCTGAAAGAGCCGGGGCCGCCGGGCGCGGGTGAGTATGCGCTCGTCCCTGCAGGCACTCAGGTCGGGTCCCGCGGCAAGAATTCTCGCCGCCGGATCTGACCCGCTCGTCTGCAGGCGGCCTTATACTGCATTTTTCTTTAAAACCCCATCCCACTTGCAACCTTTATTCCCATGATCTCCTCTTTGTTACTCCAATCACCTTCACACTTTCTTGTATCCAGGACTTATCATGTCTCTGCTTTTAGAACACTGTTGCAAGAAAAAAGTAAGTGAACTTTTTGAAATTGCTTACATTTCTGCATTGGTTAGTAATAAAATGTGCAAGCACTGCAATTACTATCATAGTGCAGAACATTTATTTGACCATTATATGGTGACTAGAGTTGAGCTTGATGCTCGTTCAAGTATTAGCGTACTCGATGGTGCTCGCTACTCATACGAGCATTAAATTGCGTTCGACCCTGCCCCAGCTTTTGGCTCCTCCCCACTGTGACGTGCCTGTTTTGGCCCCTCCCTGTCGCGATGCAGCGCGCGTCATTTAAAAAATTTTTGGTCTGGCGGGGAGGGGGAGGGGGGGAGAAAGAGGAGGAGAGGGAGAGGGCCAAGGGCAAGAAAAAAAGCTCGGGACCCTGTGTTCCACATACAAAAATGCTCGATTCTCCATTGTAGTCAATGGGGTTCGTTACTCGAGTAAAGCTTTCGAATTTTACGAAAAGCTCGACTCGAATAACGCGGACCCGAGCATTTGGGTGCTCGCTCATCTCCATTGTGCTATAGGGAGCTAACTGCATACTTATTGGGTGCAGTGTACAGTATAATTAGTATACAGCAAGCTCCTAAGCTCCCTCTAGTGGTGGCTTCAGGTAGCCAACATGTTATCTCTATCATTACAACAAAGCTACCACTACTATAAATGTATATTATGAATACAAATTCATCACCTCAGGATTTTAAGGCTATTAAAACGAAAAATATAGTTTTCCCTTTACAATGGATCAGCTTTATCCTATTATGCTTTTAATTATTTGTTGCATCTCTTTTATGTATATTTTATGTTGTTTGAAAGAGAAAAGCCCATCAGAATGATCTACTGATGTGACATAGATTAAACTTTAGCACTGCTCTTTCTTTTCCATTCTCCAACATTGTAAGCCAAAGTCAATTTACATCATTTGACTTATAATGTTGTGTTTGGTTTTAGGTAAGAGAAGTCTCACTATATTCAAGACGTATCAGAAGATCATTTTGACTGGATCTCCCCCTGAGTTGTACAGCTCCACAGAAGATGATGGCACAATATGCTGCAAATAACAAGAGCAACAACAAACATAATAACAATAATAATAGAGATATAATGTAACCAAACTAAAAATATTCAACTATTACAAATGTGAAAATGCCCTGGAAATTTACCCTGCAAATACTGTGCCGCAGTACCATAACTATATACTATATTCTGTTATTGATTACCTGTTATATTAAGGAGAAACCTACCATCTTATGATGTTATATCGGAGATACAATGGTGCTCTGCACTTAACTGCGTAATTTATATTGTGGCTCTTATGTAATAAATAGGAATCCTGGGTAATTTTTTGACCTGATTCTGACAAAAATTTATTAAGCGAGAAGTTATGATAAATATCGGTATGTTTGTTATTTGAGAGTTCATTTAACTAATATATAATACAAATGCTTACTTTAATTATTCTAATCCGTTAAAAGGAAAAATGAACCAGTCCCAGCATATAATCGTAGGTATAATTGCAGCAAATGTTGGTTAGAATGAGAAATACAAATTTCACGCTGCGATTATCAGTCACCAGATAATCTGTCCATGGAGTGATGGGATTATTATTCAAAGAGCATATCCTGTATGATACAGTTTGAGGTAAATTACAGGATGAGAGAAGACAGAATATTTCCGGTAAGAGATAATGTTTATCTAGAAAGTAGTTAGTCACTTCTATAAAAGTTTCCTTTTAACACTCCTCAACATTCAAATTGCAACACCAAAAAGAAATAGGCGATGGATGACTTTCCCCCTTACCAGCTGTCTGCACTTGTTGCTACACCTCATGCGCTCTTCTTGAAGCTTCTGGAACAGAACAAAGGGTTTTTATAAACTTCTGTGGTCCTCACAGCAGCGTAGAGCTGAGGAGTTGAGAGGCGGGACAAATACACAAATAATTCTAAATAACTGAGGTGGCTCTATCCCTGTATATTAAACTCTGTGATCCTCCAGCCACCAACTCCAATATTAACATCAATTCAGTCCATACTAAGAGGAAATTAAGAGATAATAATAAAGCATCGGAACATGTAAAAACACTTAAAACAAATATTTATCCTATTCTATTTCCCAGTGCAAGATTAACACTTAGTAGTGACAAGGGCAACATCTGCATGAAGTTCTTCAAAATTATGCAGATGTTGACCTCAAAGGGGTTTGAGCGGAAGAACGCAGTACTGAAAGGCAAGAGTAGTAGCAACTGAGCCACATTAATAATAAAAAACAGACACACACAATTAAAGCTGATGATTTTTTACTCCCGTTGCTTTCAATGGAAGTTGGAATCTGTCACCTTGGTTCACGATAATATTTAGAAAATCAGGTCAATTATTCCCGACCTGAAATATTTCATTAACTGCTCAACACTTTTTGATAATCTTATTTGTTTAGCACAATAATGAGAAGCATTTTATAAACGTGTATTTCTGGGGATTCTCATGGTTGTTATGTTCATGTAGGGTGCAACTACAATGCCCTCCACGGATATCACAAAAATGTCAGACTAAGGGTGGACATCCACTGGTGATATTTTTTTTCTTGCACAGCGAGAGCACGAGAAAACTCTTGCCTCGCAGCGCAAGAAAGACGCCGGAATAGAACAGGCATATCGCTAGTGCTTTTAATGGGGCCAGGGGCAGCAGCACTAGCCCCATTGAAAACATAGGGAGAATGCCGCGGACTTCTGCCACAGCTGTGACATCCCTGCGGGGACCGTGACATTCTATCCCATTGCTTTCAATGATGCCGATCCCATTGAAAGCACTGCTTTCTGGCAAGCCCCGCTGTATGATTATCGGGGAAGAGCTTGAAATATAAGCCCTTCCCCAATAATCATCAATAGCTAAGGGCTATCTGTCATTGGCTGAGCGCTCAGCCAATAGCTAAGCACTAGCTGCTATTGGCTAAGCCCTCAGCCAATCAGCACAGCCCTTTCAGGAGGCAGGGACTTTTAAATCCCCACCTGCTGAAAGAGCTTAACAGCAGTGCAGGGGAGCCAGCAAGAGGACGCCTCTGAGCGCCGGAGAGGTGAGTAGTTTTTTTTTTTTACCACTTTTTGATGATTATTGGGGAAGGGCTTATATTTCAAGCCCTTCCCCGATAATCATACTGCGAGGCTTGCCGGAAAGCAGTGCTTTCAATGGGATCGGCAGCAGTGCAATGGGATAGCATGCTGCGGACTTCTGCCACAGCTGTGACAGCTGTGACAGAAGTCCGTGGCATTCTCCGTCTCTTTTTAATGGGGCTAGCGCTGCTGCCGCTGGCCCTATTGAAAAGACTGGCGATATCCTGGCGTGATGCGTTTTTTTTTCTCGCACTGCGCTGCGAGACTTTTCCTTGACTCTCGCAGCGCAGTGGAGAAAAAAATGCCAGTGGGTGTGAGCCCTTAGATGTAGTAATGTCCACAATGGACCAATTTATAAATGTATACCGCCACCGAGACAAAAAATACAGGGGTGGGAACACTCTCACTAACCAATTACGGCTTGGCAGACCCAGCCTAAAAGCAGGGTGATCATTCTGATGGGGATGGACCCATGTTTCGAACCTAAGGGACCTAGTCTATCCTTAGATGGAGGATAGAAAAGAATATGTAATAGATAGAAATGCTAGCAGAGCTGGGAAAAGGTGATTAAGTTCCCCAGTAAGAGTATCACCACAGATATTCATCTGCAGATGGCACAGGAAGGAAAATAACCAGCAGGCCCAGAATAAGTACACTTCCTTCATTACCAATTAGCCAGCTAGGGGCAACACCTCCCTGTTGGCCAGTCAGCCCATACTCCACAGGAGATATTGAAGCATGGAAGTGAAAGAAAACATCAAACACTGAGGGATTCCTGAGAAACCACTCCTAAGGGAACTTCTGCAGTAACAGGAAACATCAAGGGATTCCCAATAGATGACTCCTAAGGAAACTTCTGCAGTGACAGGAAACGGGCACTCATCAGTGCCTAGTGCCAATCACGCGGTCACGTGGACTGAAACTGACATCATAACATTCCCTCGACTCCACTTTCTGATTGCACACTTAAACAACGATATACAAGCAAGACTGACGCTTTTTAAAAAATAAAATTACATTTTACAATTGTTTTCCTGCAGTTAGCTGTGATTAAGGCTTTATTCACACAAGCCTATATACGCGCCTATGTCACCGCATTTTTACGGCCAGCAGATATACACGATTATCTGAGACATTGGTTTCCAATGCATTCGTTCACATAGGCAAATTTACGGCTATTATACTATACAAAAGGATTGTCCTGCTTCTAGTTTTCGACTAATATACGTCAGCGGTTCCCATAGACTCCTATGGCAGCTGGAAAAAAGGGAGGGGAAGGCAGTTTAGCAGCATCCGATGCTGCAAAAAAAAACTTACAGGTGCCTCTATTTAGGCTTTTGAAGTCTTTCCGAAGATTTGAGTAGAGTGTGGGTTGTCCGGGCGGTGACATATTTTTTTGCTTCAACGTCGTGCCTAGTCGTGTTAATGGACAAGAAAGTGCTAACTATTCCTGACCACCATCGTGGAAAATCGTCCATTCATGCGAATTTACGGTGTGGACGAGAGAACATAAAAACGCATATGCTCTTGTGAAAGAGCCCTAACGTGGAGATCTCAATTACGGAGGGAGAAGACTCACTTGATTCTGGGTGACAAACAGATTAGCTCCATGAGCGATAACAGGGCTGTCAATCATAGCTGTGAGTTTACAAGGTGAAGTGTATACCTAATTACTATACATAAGGATTCAGAACCACAGGAAAGTAATCCCTTATGGACAGAAGTAATTGCTGAATATTATTATTCATTACGCTATCATATAGAAGCAGACAACTTACTAATGGAAATTCTATTTTTGTATTATTTTGGGCATTAACATATGTTGCATTTTTGTATAAGGTGGGTAGAAAAAAACCATCATTAAAGATAAGTCACATAAAAGAAAATCAGAGTTTGTCAGAAGGCACCATAGTGACCTAGCTAAAATACTGTACCAAATAAGGTTTTGTGATCAGGTGAAAACAAAATCGAGCATTTTGGCCAAAATGAAGTAATAAGTTGGCGCAGATGCAGCAATAATCGTTTCTGTGCTTTTATACAGGAACGATCATCGCATAAGGAATGGAGGCAGAAACAATGCAGAACGAAAAACCAACAAATTCTCATTCACCATTCAGTCGGAGGGTGTATTTACACTGAATGATAATTCTTCAAATTCCTGCTGGATGTTGGAATCTGATCGATTTATCAGCCAGCGTAAAAGGGTCCTACACAATAGATAGTGGTCAGCATAATGCTCGTTCAGCGGACAGCTATCCACTGAGCATGGTAGTATCCTGTATAGAGAGAAAGGAGCAAGCCAGGACACCTTTGATGCAGAGTTGCCATCCATCCAAAAATTTCTGGACAGTTTGTAAAAATAGGGGACTTTTTTCCAGTGTCCGTGAAAATTTTGAGGCCGCTGGTACTTGAGTATTAAGACTCTAAAATTATTATCACTTTACAACTCACAGTAAATGCTTGTAATGAGTTTATATCAGTATCTGACCTATATAGATCACTTATAATCTTTATTATTCAGTATGGTTTTATAGCGTCTCCATAAAAATTTATGGCTGTCCATGATTTTTGAATACCTGGTCAGGGATAATGAAAAATTGAGGTTGGCAACCTTGTTCTGGTGACAGCTTATGTTTCTGGGAACAAAAGCATTAACCAAGCTGAAATCTAATTGCCCAATCCTTATCTGCTGCTGTCAGGGGAAAGTTGGGATATCACCATTAGAGATGAGCATCTGAGGCTCCCAGGTCACACTATTAAACCAAAATGGGGGCAAGAGTCTGGCAGTCACCCCCCTAACAATTTACTTGGGGCAACCCTCATTAGCAAGGCACACGCGCTGGCACATCTTAGCCAAGCACCTTACTACCTGCAACCAAGGACTATCACTGCCTGCAGGTGACACCACTGCCTCTTCTCCTGAGTTACATGCTGGCATTGCAGTCCAACCTCCCTGCACGACCCTGCATCCACAGCGCACACAAAAGTTTTCCTGCACAGTGTTCAGCTGGCCTCATGCCACACACTCGCTTCATAGCCACACCACCCTCATGTCTATTTATAAGCGCGTACTGGATGAGGAGGAACCGGAGGCACACAATGCAGAGGGTTGGCAGGGCCAGCTCCGTCACAAAATTGTCAAGAGCCACAAACGTCGGCATAAAGGGGACTCAGGTTCCAGCACTTCTACACATCTCCACAATGCAGCAATACTCAACACGTGAGCGGGCCCAGGGTCAAGCTCGGTCCCAGCCTCCACCTAGTGTGACCCAAAGTACCATGAACTACATAGCAATGGCAAATCCATGTGTCCTCACACATTTCATTCTGTGTAGGTGTCAGATAGCTCAACAACGCAATGGGAAGTCTTTGAGTTCCTTGGGCTCGCCTATGCTGTTGGTGCACAAAGATGGTATTACACAGGAAGAAATCAGAGTGCCCAAACATGGCAGAGTTTCAGTCCCCCAAGGACCTCAGCCCACATTTCTACCCTAGTCAGTCAGTGCATTTGTGCCAGATAGGTAAAACACCGCAATGGGAAGTCTTTGTGCAGCCACAGCATAGGCGAGCCCCTGGAACCCAAGGAAAGTATTACACATAAAGAAATGAGAGGGAGCGTGGCCTGGCTGATGGAGAGGTGAGACGTGCTGCACAAGTGCTCCATCTCCTCCACGGCTTTTAAAGCATTAAAAAGAGGCATCCACCGAGCAAAACAGCCTAAACCCGGCAATGGGGAAAACGAAACGAGCCCCAACCAACAGCAGGAGCAGAGAGGACGATCCCGGGCCCTTGGACAGATTTATCACCGCCAGCGGAGACCGCCATGGGCAGACAGGAGAAGGCGGAAAGCGTCCCCCCGCAGAGCGGGCAGGGGAGAAGGGAGAGAGGAGGCGCCGACCGCACGACCCTGCAGATATGGAGCATGGTGACTGCTCCCCAGTCGGAGCTCACAGCGCTTCGCCTCCCGGTTGCCCAGCGCATACAGCCGACTGCCTGGAGGATCCACAAGCCAGCAAGATGGCGCCCGTAGACGGCGCTCGACCACGCCGGAGCACCAAACCCGCAGGTAATCTCCTCACCCTGACCCCAGTGCATTCCGGCTCCCCAGCACAAGCGGCAGGCCACTCACCACCACCGGAGAACGACAGGACGGCGTCGCCGGAGTTGCGGGGCCGGAGGGTCCCACCGGAAGTGCGGTTCCGGCCGCCATCTTCCTCAGCCTCCATCCCGGAAGTGGCCGCAAATCAAGACACCAGGGTACGGGGAGAGACGGGCGGGAACCCCCGAGGATCAAGGGGCCGACAGCGCACATACAGGTGAAGAGGGGAGGGACAGGGCTAAACCCATTACCCCTGGGGAGAAGAGACCAGGGTCCGATGGCACCAATCCTCATACTGGGGGGAAGGAAGGGAATATGCCGAGGCCGCATTTCCCCCAAGAGCCATCTCTGGAGTAGGGGGAGGAGTGGGCAGCCTCCCCCGGACCCCCACCCACAATAAGGGGGGGTAGTGGGAGAGTGGAACCTGCCACCACCCGGAAGGCCACTGGAGGGGACTCGCCGTACATTGAACCCTCCACCACCATGCATAAGAGCCACGACCAAGAAAATTGGGGACTGCCACAGAGACCCCTACCCCCTATGGGAGACCACAGGGTCATGCAGGTCACTTTCACCCCTTCAACCAGAACCCCCCAGGGCTCGCGGAAACCAGACAAACACCACTCAACAACAACCCGCAGCCAGACAGAGAGTGGGATCTTTATCCAACCTAACGAGCCAGTCACAGATAACTGGGATTGGAAGGAGCACCTCAGATCCATCCCCACCAAAACAGATCTGGACAATCTCTTCGCCCAATTTTCCTAGTCACAAAAATCCGCCTTAGAATCCCTGCAGAAAGAAATCCAACAGACGGGGCACCATCAAAAGGAATCGGAGGAAACACAGATGCAAATGGTTCAACACATCAATGAGCATCATGACATCTTATGCGAACATGCTTACCAAATCACCGAACTCACTACCCACTTGGATGACATAGAGAACCATCATAGGCGAAATAACTTGAGGATGAGGGGCTTGAGCGAAGAAGTAGAAAACAAGCACCTGGAGGCTTGGGCGCAACAGTGCTCTGGGGACCTCCTGAACAGACCCACGAGCGACCCGATCAAGATTGACAGGATACATAGGGCCCAAGGTCCCAGATCAATGGACCCGGAGAGACCAAGAGACGTGGTTTGTGGGATCCACTTTTACAAGCAAAAAGAAGAGCTCTTGCGCCAGGTTAGATCCAGAGGCCCACCTAAATTTCGCGACAGAAACTTGCTAATCCTACCAGATCTGTCCAGGAAAACACTGCAACAACGTAGGGTGCTCCGACCATTGCTATCAACACTGAAAGAAAGAGGAATCCCGTACCACTGGGGGTACCCCTTCCAACTAGTGGCCAGCACGCAGAAAGAGACTGTCACTTTTAGATCTCTAGGAGACCTCCCCAAATTCCTCATGGCTCTAAAACTCCCTGTGATCTCGCTCCCTGATTGGCAGAGACCAAGAACTCCAACATTGGCCCCCCCAAGGGTCAATGGCAAGTGGTGAACCCCACCCGTAGGCGCCCAAACAATGACACCAGGGCCCACACGCCAAGAGATTACGCCCCCTGAGGACAGAAGAGACACCTACGGGACTGTGACCCGCTATGGAACTTGTCGCGACCCGGATGGAGACTGATGGCCCATTCGCCCTCATCTTCCCCTATGCCAATCAATGGAGGTTCACATCCATCCCCCTTCCTATGTATCACCAGAGGACTATCACTCAAGCAGATGGAATCTCCAAATCCGGTCTGTACTGAACTCTCCTCAACTGCGACCCGCCTTGGACCTCGGGCGGTCTCTGAGCCGGATGTACTGCACTAACTGGAATTCCTTAACGTCTGCTTGGTTCTAACACCCCTTCTATATTCCCAATTGAGCCATATCTTTTCTCCCCCCCTTTCCCTCTCCCTCTTTTTTTTCTCTCTCCCCATCCTGCTCGCTCTTCCTACTTTTTCTTAACCTATATTACACAAAGGTTGGATGCCCACCATTACGTTTCTCAGACGCCGTGGGAGAGAGGAGACGCGGCTGAGAGACTCGACTCATCTCAGCCGCTCCCCCACTAGGGACTGCAGCACACCCGCGCTGCATAGATATTCATCGCTTGTTAGTTACTGAAAGACTTCCACCTGTGGTTTCAAATTATAGCGTTTTGGTTGTGAACATGTGGATATTTGTTACCGCTATTTCCCATCCCCTGTTTACCCTCGTGTCTGACCCTTCCCTCTCCCCGACTCAAGCCGTCCTCCAAAGGAGGGCGCCACTCCAGGATACTCACGGGTCGTCAAAACCACCTCCTTGCATGACCAAATGGCCCGAATGACATTTTGCTCATTTAACGCAGAAGGGCTCAATTGCCCCAATAAGCGCAACCAGGTGCTGTACAGACTCCACAGGAAAAAGGTCATGGTCGTAATGCTCCAAGAGACGCATTTTCCCCGTCCCGGACTCCCGGATTGTGGTAGGAATAAATTCTACCATTCTTGGTATCACTCCACCCACCCGGAGAGTAAATTCTGCGGAGTCTCTATAGCATTCCATAAGTCAATGGCTCCTGTGGTCCTGGCGCAGGAAATGGACGAGGATGGGAGGTATGTCTTCCTAAAAGTATATCTCCAATAGGATATTCACGTTTGCTAACTTGTACTTTCCCAATCAAAGGCAGGTTGGTTTTGCCTCCAGAGCTCTCCGGGGACTTTGCGGGACCCCGATTATCATGGGTGGTGATTTCAACATGTACATGGACCCCCGTCTGGATTCCTCATCAGGACATTCTGCACTCACTAGGGCGGCCATCCGAAGAGTCCAGCATATGCTCGTGAGTATGAACCTGGTCGACCTATGGCGCATCCTCCACCCGGGTAAGCGAGACTACAGTTTTCACTCCATGGCACATAACTCGTATAACAGAATTGATTATATATTCATCTCACATGGGCTACTCGACGGGGCACCTCAATGCTCCCTAGACGTATTCCTATGGTCCAACCACTCCCCAGTCTTTACATCTCTGGGCCTGGGGGAGGAGGGGAGAGGGGCTCCCTCGTGGCACCTCAACGATAATTTACTCAAAGATACTGCCTAAAAGACCTTAAAAAAACAATAGAGAACTTTAAACTAGACCACAACTCAGACCCCACGGCTGCGCCGACAAAGTGGGAAACGCTGAAATGCGTCTTGAGAGGTGTGTTCATATCACATGGCGCAAGAATCAAAAGAGAGCAAACGGCCCGCCTCACACAACTAATAAAGGAGCTTAACATAAAGGAAACCTCAAACAAAACCCAGCCAACAGCCATCCTCCTAACCGAGATATCAGACCTCCGACATAAAATTTTAGACATCTTAGATCAAAAAGCCCTTTGTAGAAGGGATAAGCTCAAAGCTGGCTACTATGAATATGGGGATAAAAGTGGAAGGTGGTTGACTAGAGCTTTACATCCAAAAACATTCCACCCACACATCCATTCCATCAACTCCTCGGATGGCAGACAAGTACACTCCCCAAGGGAAATAATGAAGGAATTCCGCTCATACTACTCCAAACTGTACAACATCCCCGTAGCTAGAGCTATAACAGAGGCCCAATATACAAACACACTCACGGAATACCTCTACCTCCATGTCCCGAGATAGCGTTCTCCGGAAGAGTCCATAGACTTAGAGAGAGACTTTGAAACAGAAGAACTTACACAGGTCCTGAAGTGAATCAAAAATGGAAAGAGCCCAGGCCCAGATGGGTTCTCCCCGAGATTCTTTAAAACTTGTGGGGGCCTGATTTCTGATCTCCTCCTTCAGTCCTTCAATGCAGTCTCGCGGGGCTGCCCGTTTCCCCCCCAGGCCCTTCAGGCACACATCGTCCTGATACCTAAGCCAGGTAAGGACCCCCTGTCGTGTGGCAGTTACCGCCCGATTTCACTTATTAACTGTGATTTAAAAATCTTTTCAAAAATAATAGCGAATAGACTGAACCCCTCGATCCCTCGATTCATACACGGAGATCAAGTGGGCTTCGTCCCAGGGAGGGAGGCGAGGGACAACACCGTCAAGACCCTGTCCCTAATCGACCGGGCAAGGAGGAAAGACACCCATTCTGCCTATTATCTGTCGACGCCGAAAAAGCATTCGACAGGGTAAGTTGGAGATTCATGGAGGCGACCCTCGCTAGGCTGGGAGTTGGGATCAGGATGCTCTCCTGGATCATGGCTTTATATCATAGCCCCTCAGCACAGGTCAGGGTCAATGGTGGTTTGTCCCTCCCCTCTGAGATCAAAAATGGCACACGGCAGGGGTGTCCCCTGTCTCCCACCCTATACATCATAGTGATGGAAACTCTAGCCAACGCCATAAGAAGCAACCCCTCTATACAGGGCATACAAGTGGGTAGGGAAGAACATAAGATCTCACTATTTGCGGACAACCTCCTGGTCTACATCACCGACCCCCGCGTCGGCCTACCCAACATTATATAAGAATTTACGGCATTTGGCAAACTTAGCAATTATAAAGTTAACGCCCAAAAATCCGTTATTCTCAACATCTCCATCCCCGAACGAGACAGAGGATTTGACCTCGGCGTTTCCGTTTCTCTGGAAACACGACTCTTTTAAATAGTTGGGGACTCTGATCTCGACTGATCTAGCCAAATTATATGAGTTAAATTACAAGCCACACTTGTCAACCCTGAAAAGGGACCAGGAGGGCTGGGCAAAAGTACCATTGTCGTGGTTCGGAAGAATGGGAGTAGTTAAAATGGACATCCTCCACAGGTTACTTTACATCTGCCAAACTGCACCGTGTAACCCCCCCAAAGACTTCTTTGATAAACTACGTAGCCAAATACTTCAGTTCATATGAAAGGGTGGATCCAAGAGACTCAGTTACAAGAGCCTAACTAAGCGGAAGGAGAAGGGAGGCAGGGGGCTCCCCGATTTTCGCTTATATCGCAAAGCGACAATAGGCACCCTCATATTAGACTTATTCCACCATAGAGCAGATAAATTTTGGATACAAAACGAAAACAACACTCTCGAGATGAGGGGAGCGTTCTGGATCCCGGGAAGGGTCAATTGGGAAAAAATAGAGGTTTCAACCCTGATGAACACACTTCTGGGGGCATGGCGGGGAGGATGCAAGACGTCGGTCCCGGGACCCCTTACCGCATTGGTTGGCAACCCACAGCTTACAGCAACAATATCTTCCCACAACCTGGGGTTCCTGCCGCCGGGGGTCGAGCTAAGGGTGGAGGGAGTGGTGGACTCTGGGGGTCTGCGCAGCCTGGCGGACTTGGAGGGGATCCGGGAGGTACCCCCGGGCTCATGGATGCAATATCTCCAGATACGCAGTTATCTGGAAAAAATAAAACCTGATCGGAGCTGGAACATGGGCCTTACCCCATTTGAGAAACTATGCTGTGCCTTGGAAATACCCAGACATACAGTTTCACTGCTATACGACCAGCTACTTAAAGAAAAACTGGACGATCACCTTCCCGGGTGGATAAGCGCATGGGAGGGGGCCCTGGATAGGTCTTTCCCCAGGAAGCTCTGGAGTAAGGCATTTCAACTTACACACAAGATGTCCATAGCCAGTAAACTACAGGAGCTAAAATTCAAAATCCTGTCACGGTGGTACATGACCCCGAAGAGACTACATGCCTTTTTCCCATCAACCCCGGACATTTGCTGGCGCTGCAGGGCGGACGAGGGCTCGATGGTTCACATATGGTGGGGATGTCCCATGGTCACCTCCATTTGGCAGGTCATGAAGCGTCTATATGAGAAGGTGAGCAGAGAACCCTTGGCCCTGACACCTGAGTTGGCACTCTTGTCCATTCTGCACGACGGCGCCTCCTCACTAAAAAAAGGTTTATTTAAATTCTTTATCATGGCCACGAGACAGGTGATACCCAGATTCTGGAAACAAGGAACGAAAATACCTAGAAGTGCATGAGTAGGAGCAATAGACGAAATAGAGCGTATGGAGAGAATGAGGCTTCTGGATGACCCGTCAGGCTATGATAAATTCTACCGCACCTGGGCGATATGGATAGACGCTCAGAGCTCACCCCTATTTGCTAGGTGGTTACAGACAGGGACCTGTGAGTAACTCGATTAAACCACAATCGTAAACAGAAATGACAATCCTGGAACCCCCTTCCGACATTCCCCCCCCCCACCTTTTTTTTTTCCCGTGTCATAAATACCTACCCTCTCTTACTGCTCCCCATCTTACCATCCCCTCATCCCCATGGTTGTAGACTTTACAAAATATCATAGACAAACATTTTATACTTCAATTTGAGATTTATTAAGTTTCACTGTCAAAGTTTATTTGTCATTGCTTTGAGATAACACAAATGTTTTTCCTCCCGTTAAGTTTATTCCATGTAACTAATAAAAATATATTGAACAAAAAAAAAAAGAAATCAGAGCACCGAAACATGGCAAAGTTTCAGCTCGCCAAGGACCTCGGCCCACATTTCTACCCTAGTCAGTCAGTGTATTTGTGCCAGACAGGTAAAACACTGCAATGGGAAGTCTTTGTGCACCCGCAGCATAGGCGAGCCCCTGGAACCCAAGGAAAGTATTACACATAAAGAAATCAGAGCACCCAAACATGGTAGTTTCACCCTGCCCAGGACCTTGGCCTCAGCTCACACCCATTAATCGTGGGCAAAAAGCAGACTCGGATGCTAGTGCAGCTGTGAATATCTCATTAATGCAGTAACGCTCCTTTTGTTTGGCCCAAACCAGTGTCTCAGATAACTGTGGTAACACGAGAGAAAATACATGTTGCCCAGTGCTGATCACTGGACCCCAAGAAGGAGGAGGAGGTGGCATAATAAGGCCAAGAAACCATGACCGAGGTAGGACCCGCAATACTCTGTGTGGAAGTACGTGAGCAGGCCCTGGGTCAGGCTCGGTCCCAGCCGCCACCTTGTGTGACCAAAGGAGCCTTGAGTTAAGTAGCTATGGGAAATCCATGGGTCCCCACACACTTAATTCTGTGTAGGTGTCAGATAGCTCAACACCGCAATGGGAAGTCTTTGAGTTCCTTGAGCTCGCCTATGTTGTGGGTGCACAAAGATGGTATTACACAGGAAGAAATCAAAGTGCCCAAACCTCATCCTTGGCCCACATTTCTACCCAAATCAGTCAGTGTATTTGTGCCAGATAGCTAAAACACTGCAATCAGAAGTCTTTGTGCACCCACGGCATAGGCAGACCCCAGTAACATTTCTGTAGCAAGAGTATAGGCGGACCCCAGTAACATTTCTATAGCAAGAGTATAGGCGGACCCCTGCAACATTTCTGTAGCAAAAGTATAGGCGAACCCCTCAAACCATTCAGTAGAAACTGCATAGGTGGACCCCAGTAACATTTCTGTAGCAAAAGTATAGGCAGACCCCTGTAACATTTCTGTAGCAAGAGTTGAGGCGGACCCCAGTAACATTTCTGTAGCAAAAGTATAGGCAGATCCCAGTAACATTTCTGTAGCAAGAGTGTAGGCGGACCCCAGTAACATTTCTATAGCAAGAGTATAGGCGGACCCCAGTAACATTTCTGGAGGAAGAGTATAGGCGGACCCCAGTAACATTTCTGTAGCAAAAGTATAGGCAGACCCTTTGTAACATTTCTGTAGCAAGAGTATAGGTGGACCCCAGTAACATTTCTATAGCAAGAGTATACGCGGATCCCAGTAACATTTCTGTAGCAAAAGTATAGGGAGACCCCAGTAACATTTCTGTAGCAAGACTATAAGCAGACCCCAGTAACAGTTCTGTAGCAAAAGTATAGGCGAACCCCTCAAACTATTCAGTAGAAACTGCATAGGCGGACCCCAGTAACATTTTTTGTAGCAAAAGTATAGGCAGACCCCTGTAACATTTCTGTAGCAAGAGTCTAGGCGAAGCCCTGAAACATTAGTGTACCAAGAGTATAGGCGAACACCTGAAAAAATTTGGTTATCAAGAGTGCAGGCAAAGGCCGGAAAAATTAGTTAGATAACAGTATAAGCGAGGGCCAGAAAAATTGGTGTACCAAGAGTACAAGTGCACCCCTGAAAAATTGCTCAACCGCGAGGGCAGGTGAAACCCATAAACATTTTTTAAAGATACAACTCGTTGTTGCTTAATTTGTAACAGAGCCTGGAGGCAGCCCTGTGAAAAAAATTGGTTTCTGTTAAAGTATCAATACTTTTGAAACTTTGAAAAATTGTAAAAAACTTTTAAACTGAGCATTTTGGGCCGCAGAAAAATTGGCAGTTCAGCGTGATGACCAGCTGTTTTAGGAGGAGGAGTAGGAGGAGTAATAATATCCAAGAGTGATTCACAAAGCTAATTCCCCCTTTTTTGTGGTGATAGAGGATGCATTTTTCTCCTGTTGCAGTGAAAAGAATCTTTAGGTTCCGCTTCTTTCCGTCGGTGGAGAAGAGAAGTATGGGGAAATCCAGCCTTTGTTCATCTTTATGAGTGTAAGCCTGTCGGCACTGGCAGTTGACAGGCGGATACGCTTATCCGTGATTATTTCCCCAGCTGCACTAAACACCCTCTCTGACAAGATGCTAGCGGCACCTCCAGGGCGTACAGCGCAAGTTCGTGCCACGTGTCCAGCTTTGACACCCAATAGTTGTATGGAGCAGAGGCATCACAGAGGACGGTGGTATGATCGGCTACATATTCCCTCACCATCTTTTTACAGTGCTCCCTCCGACTCAGCTTTGAATGGGGAGGGGTGACACAGTCTTGCTGGGGAGCCATAAAGCTGGCAAAGGCCTTGGATAGAATTCCCCTGCCTGCGCTGGACATGCTGCCTGATCCCCGCTCCTTCCCTGCTACTTGACCCTCTAAACTGTGTCTTCTGCCACTAGTGCTGTCAGATGGGAACTTTAGCATCACTTTTTCCACCAGAGCCCTGTGGTATTGCATCACTCTCGAACCCCTTTCCTCTTCGGGAATGAGAGTGAAAAGGTTCTCCTTATACCGTGGGACAAGAAGGGTGTACACCCAGTAATCCGTGTTGGCCAGAATACGTCTAACGCGAGGGTCACGGGGGAGGAGGTAGTGGGGGTAGTTTTTCAGAAACCACTGAACCACCAGATTGAAGACGTAGGCCAGGCATGGGGGCAGCTCGGGTGCCATGTGCCTCTTGTCACCTAAGCTGAGTAGTTTCAGCACGGCTTGTTGACGCTTGCCCACCGCTGTGCTGCCACGCGCTACCGACTGCTGGCAACGTGCTCACACTTCTTAATTGAGAGGCAGAAGTGGCACAGGAGGAGGAGGAGGGTTTGGAGGAGGAGGCATAAAACACCGCAGATACCAGCACCGAGGTAGGACACGCTATTCTGGGTGTGGGACGTAAGCGGTTCCAGGCTCTGACTCAGTCCCAGCCTCCACCAAGTTCACCCAAAGTGCTGTCAGGGAGATATAGTGGCCCTGCCCGCCAGTACTTGTCCACGTGTCCGTGGTTAAGTGGACCTTCCCAGTAACCGCGTTGCTGAGGGCCCGATTATGTTGCGGGAGACGTGCTGGTGTAGGGCTGGGATGACACACCGGGAAAAATAGTGGCCACTGGGGACCGAGTAGCGTGGGACCGCCGCCGCCATCATGTTTTTGAAAGCCTCCGTTTCCACAAGCCTGTACGGCAGCATCTCCAGGCTGATTAAGTTGGCAATGTGCACGTTTAAAGCTTGTGAATGTGGGTGGGTGGCGGCGTATTTGCGTCTTCGCTCCAACACTTGTGTTAGCGGCAGCTGAACGCTGCGCTGAGAGACATTGCTGGATGGAGTGGGGGACGGTGGAGGTGACGGTGTGGGTGCAGGCCAGGAGGCGCTCGTGCCTGCGCCCTGGGAGGGGGATTGGATCTGTGTGGCAGGTTGGGGCACAGGGGAAGAGGCAGTGGTGTGACCCATAGGCGATGAATGGCCTTTGTCCCACCTTGTGGGGTGCTTGGCCATCATATGCCTGCGCATGCTGGTGGTGGTGAGGCTGGTAGTGGTGGCTCCCCGGCTGATCTTGGTGCGACACAGTTTGCACACCACTGTTCGTCAGTCGTCTACGCTCTCACTAAAAAACATCCACACCTTTGAACACCTAGCCCTCTGCATGGAGGCTTGCCGCGATGGGGTGCTTTGGGAAACAGTTGGGGCATTCTTCGCTCTGGCCCTGTCTCTACCCCCGGCCACTCCACTGCCTCTTCCAACCTGTCCTGCTTCTAAACTTGCCTCACCTCTGAAGCCCTGTCCTCAGTAGGCTTAGCAAACCAGGTGGGGTCAGTCACCTCATCGTCCAGCTGCTCTTCCTCCGAATCCTCTGTGCGCTCCTCCCTCGGACTTACTGCCCTTACTATTACCTCACTGACAGACAACTGTGTCTCATCATCCTCGTCCACAAAAAGCTCTCGAGACAGTTGCCAGAAGTCCCCAGCCTCATCACCCGGAGTCCGGGAACTTTCCAAAGGTTGGGCATCAGTCATGACAAACTCCTCAGGTGAGAGAGGAACCATTTTTTCCCACTCATGGCAGGGACTTGAGAACAGTTCCTGGGAGTCTCCCTGCTCAGAATCTGTCATTATCATGGAGTGAGGAGGCTTGTAGGAAGGAGGAGCAGCCATAGGATTCAGAGTTGCAGTCCCTAGACCAGGAGTAGTGGACTGCGTAGAAGACTGGGTGCTTGATACATTGCTGGACGCGTTTTCTGCCATCCTCGACAGGCACTGCTCTGTTTGTAATAAAGGTCTACCACGCGGACCCGTAAATTGTGATATGAAACTTGCCTCTCTCCTAATCCCGCAGCAGCCGGCTGTGATTCACCACGCCCAGGAACTCGGCCTGTGCCCAACCCTCACTTGGATGCTCGCATCCGCGTCCTCGACCCTTACCCCTACTCCTCATCATGGCAGATTAAGAATAGAGCAGGGCCCAAATACATTACCCCACTGTACAGCACTGACAACTGTGGCTTAATTCACCGCACACAGAGACTTGTAGATAGCGGAGGCTCTATGCTATGACTTGAAAAAATTTACGCCCTATCTTGCGCTGATACCTAGGGGTAATTTACCACTCACAGAGACTTGTAGATAAGAGAGGCTGTATGGAGTGGGAGAAGACTCTAAAGCCAGTGGATAGTGCTGGTAACTGCAGCTATCTCAACCCCACCAAAGAAAGGGTATTGTGAGATGCTCTGCACAGCGACAGAGCTGAAATACTTTGCAGTAGCCCAGGAAATATTACAGTACTGTTTATCAGTGAGACCTCTGTCTAATACACTGCAGACACAGAACGCTATAACTGAAGTAGTTTGCAGTAGGCTAGGAAATGTTAGAGTGCAGTTTCACGGTGGGAGATGGTTGTACGACACTGCAGGCTGAGAATGCTATTACTGAAAGGCAAGGAACAGGCCTAGATGCGTAATACAAAAATTGATGCACTACTCCTCCCAGCCAGCCACAACTGTAAAGCACACGGTCAGATGTAGCCCTAAAAAGGACCATTGGGGTTCTTGCATGTTGGATCAGGACTAGAGATGAGCGAGCACCAAAATGCTCATATGCTCGTTACTCGGGACGAAATTATCGCAATGCTCGAGGGTTCGTTTCGAGTAACGAACCCCATTGAAGTCAATGGGCGACTGGAGCATTTTTGTATATCGCCGGTGCTCGCTAAGGTTTCCATTTCTGAAAATCTGGGCAATTCAAGAAAGTGATGGGAACGACACAGCAACGGATAGGGCAGGCAAGGGGCTACATCCATAGAGGAGTTTAAAAGGGGACTTGATGTCTTTCTGGAGAAGGATATTACAGGATATAAATTTTAGGTTAAGTGTCAATCCTGGTATATAGGCAGGTAGGAACTATTAGGGGTTGATCCAGGGAACAGTCTGATTGCCATTAGGGAGTCGGGAAGGAATTTTTTCCCCAAAAGGGCTAATTGACTTCTGGCCTTGGGGTTTTTTGCCTTCCTCTGGATCAACACAGTAGGATAGACAGGCTGGACTAGATGGACAATGTCTTCATTCGGCCTTACATACTATGTTACTATGTTACTATGTTACATGTTGGGCTGCATCTCAAGTTCCCAGGTCCCACTATTAAGCCACAATAGCGGCAAGAGTGGGCCCCCCCTCCCAACAACTTTTACTTCTGAAAAGCCCTCATTAGCAATGCATACCTTAGCTAAGCACCACACTACCTCCAACAAAGCACAATCACTGCCTGCATGACACTCCGCTGCCACTTCTCCTGGGTTACATGCTGCCAACCCCCCCCCCCCCCCCCCCCCCGCGCGCGCGCACGGCGCAGTGTCCACAGCGCACACCAAAGTGTCCCTGCGCAGCCTTCAGCTGCACTCATGCCACACCACCCTCATGTCTATTTATAAGTGCGTCTGCCATGAGGAGGAACCGCAGGCGCACACTGCAGAGGGTTGGCACGGCTAGGCAGAGACCCTCTTTAAAAGGGGAGGGGCGATAGCCCACAATGCTGTACAGAAGCAATGAGAAATATAATCCGGTGCCACCGCCATCAGGAGCTGCACACATGGGCATAGCAATGGGGAACCTATGTGCCACACACTATTCATTCTCTCAAGGTGTCTGCATCCCCCAGTCAGACCGCGGTTTTTTATAAATAGTCACAGGCAGGTACAACTCCGCAATGGGAATTCCGTGTGCACCCACAGCATGGGTGGCTCCCTGGAACCCACCGGCTGTACATAAATGTATCCCATTGCAGTGCTCATCACAGCTGAGGTAACGTCCGATTAAATGCAGGTGGGCTTCGGCCCACACTGCATGCCCCAGTCAGACTGGGATTCTTTAGAAGTGGACACATGCAGTTACAACTCCCTGTGGACCCACAGCATGGGTGGGTGCCAGGAAGCCACCGGCGGTACATAAATATATCCCATTGCAGTGCCCATCACAGCTGAGGTAACGTCCGATTAAATGCAGGTGGGCTTCGGCCCACACTGCATGTCCCAGTCAGACTGGGGTTCTTTAGAAGTAGACACATGCAGTTACAACTCCCTGTGGACCCACAGCATGGGTGGGTCCCTGGAACCCACCGGCTATACATAAATGTATCCCATTGCAGTGCCCATCACAGCTGAGGTAACGTCCGATTAAATGCAGGTGGGCTTCGGCCCACACTGCATGCCCCAGTCAGAATGGGGTTCTTTAGAAGTAGACACATGCAGTTACAACTCCCTGTGGACCCACAGCATGGGTGGCTCCCTGGAACCCACCGGCGGTACATAAATATATCCCATTGCAGTGCCCAGCACAGCTGATGTAACGTCAGCTTTAATGCAGGTGGGCAAAAAATTTATTGGATTACACTGTAGGCGAGGGCCCCAAAAAATTGGTGTACCAACAGTACTAATGTACGTCAGAAAAATTGCCCATGCCCAACCAAGAGGGCAGGTGAAACCCATTAATCGCTTTGGTTAATGTGGCTTAATTTGTAACTAGGCCTGGAGGCAGCCCAGTTAAAATAAAAATTGGTTCAGGTGAAAGTTTCAACGCTTTAATGAGCATTGAAACGTATAAAAATTGTTTACAAAAATTATATGACTGAGCCTTGTGGACCTAAGAAAAATTGCCCGTTCGGCATGATTACGTCAGGTTTCAGGAGGAGGAGCAGGAGGAGGAGGATGAATATTATACACAGATTGATGAAAATAAAAGGTCCACGTTTTTGATGGTGATAGAGAACAATGCTTCCATCCGCGGGTGCAGCCTACGTATTGTTTAGGTATCGCTGCTGTCCGCTGGTGGAGAAGAGAAGTCTGGGGAAATCCAGGCTTTGTTCATCTTGATGAGTGTAAGCCTGTCGGCACTGTCGGTTGACAGGTGGGTACGCTTATCTGTGATGATTCCCCCAGCCGCACTAAACACCCTCTCTGACAAGACGCTAGCCGCAGGACAAGCAAGCACCTCCAGGGCATACAGCGCGAGTTCAGGCCACGTGTCCAGCTTCGACACCCAGTAGTTGTAGGGGGGAGAAGCGTCACGGAGGACGGTCGTGCAATCGGCTACGTACTCCCTCACCATCCTTTTACAGTGCTCCCGCCGACTCAGCCTTGACTGGGGAGCGGTGACACAGTCTTGCTGGGGAGCCAGAAAGCTGTCAAAGGCCTTAGAGAGTGTTCCCCTGCCTGTGCTGTACATGCTGCCTGATCTCTGCGCCTCCCCTGCTACCTGGCCCTCGGAACTGCGCCTTCGGCCACTAGCGCTGTCAGATGGGAATTTTACCATCAGTTTGTCCGCCAGGGTCCTGTGGTATAGCATCACTCTCGAACCCCTTTCCTCTTCGGGTATGAGAGTGGAAAGGTTCTCCTTATACCGTGGGTCGAGCAGTGTGTACACTCAGTAATCCGTAGTGGCCAGAATGCGTGTAACGTGAGGGTCACGAGAAAGGCATCCTAACATGAAGTCAGCCATGTGTGCCAGGGTACCTGTACGCAACACATGGCTGTCCTCACTAGGAAGATCACTTTCAGGATCCTCCTCCTCCTCAGGCCATACACGCTGAAAGGATGACAGGCAAGCAGCATGGGTACCCTCAGCATTGGGCCAAGCTGTCTCCTCCCCCTCCTCCTCATCCTCCTCATGCTCCTCCTCCTCAACGTGCTGAGATATAGACAGGAGGGTGCTCTGACTATCCAGCGACATACTGTCTTCCCCCGCCTCTGTTTCCGAGCGCAAAGCGTCTGCCTTTATGCGTTGCAGGGAACTTCTCAAGAGGCTTAGCAGAGAAATGGTGACGCTAATGATTGCAGCATCGCCGCTCACCATCTGGGTAGACTCCTCAAAGTTTCCAAGGACATGGCAGATGTCTGCCAACCAGGCCCACTCTTCTGTAAAGAATTGAGGAGGCTGACTCCCACTGCGCCGCCCATGTTGGAGTTGGTATTCCACTATAGCTCTACGCTGCTCATAGAGCCTGGCCAACATGTGGAGCGTAGAGTTCCACCGTGTGGGCACGTTGCACAGCAGTCGGTGCACTGGCAGATGAAACCGATGTTGCAGGGTGCGCAGGGTGGCAGCGTCCGTGTGGGACTTGCGGAAATGTGCGCAGAGCCGGCGCACCTTTCCGAGCAAGTCTGACAAGCGTCAGTAGCTTTTCAGAAAGCGCTGAACCACCAAATTAAAGACGTGGGCCAGGCATGGCACGTGCGTGAGGCTGCCGAGCTGCAGAGCCGCCACCAGGTTACGGCCGTTGTCACACACGACCATGCCCGGTTGGAGGCTCAGCGGCGCAAGCCAGCGGTCGGTCTGCTCTGTCAGACCCTGCAGCAGTTCATGGGCCGTGTGCCTCTTCTCTCCTAAGCTGAGTAGTTTCAGCATGGCCTGCTGACGCTTGCCCACCGCTGTGCTGCCACGCCACGCGACACCGACTGCTGGCGACGTGCTGCTGCTGACACATCTTGATTGCGAGACAGAGGTTGCGTAGGAGGAGGAGGGTGGTTTAGTGGAGGAAGCATACACCGCCGCAGATACCACCACCGAGCTGGGGCCCGCAATTCTGGGGGTGGGTAGGACGTGAGCGGTCCCAGGCTCTGACTCTGTCCCAGCCTCCACTAAATTCACCCAATGTGCCGTCAGGGAGATATAGTGGCCCTGCCTGCCTGTGTTTGTCCACGTGTCCGTTGTTAAGTGGACCTTGGTAGTAACTGCGTTGGTGAGGGCGCGTACAATGTTGCGGGAGACGTGGTCGTGCAGGGCTGGGACGGCACATCGGGAAAAGTAGTGGCGACTGGGAACTGAGTAGCGCGGGGCCGCCGCCGCCATCATACCTTTGAAAGCCTCCATTTCCACAACCCTATACGGCAGCATCTCCAGGCTGATAAATTTGGCTATTTGCACGTTTAATGCTTGAGCGTGCGGGTGCGTGGCAGCGTACTTGCGCTTGCGCTCCAACACTTGCGCTAGCGACGGCTGGACGGTGCGCTGACAGATATTGGTGGATGGGGCCGAGGACAGCGGAGGTGAGGGTGTGGGTGCAGGCCAGGAGACGGTAGTGCCTGTGTCCTGAGAGGGGGGTTGGATCTCAATGGCAGGTTGGAGCACAGGGGGAGAGGCAGCGGTGCAAACCGGAGGCGGTGAACGGCCTTCGTCCCACCTTGTGGGGTGCTTGGCCATCATATGTCTGCGCATGCTGGTGGTGGTGAGGCTGGTGGTGGTGGCTCCCCGGCTGATCTTGGCGCGACAAAGGTTGCACACCACTATTCGTCGGTCGTCTGCACTCTCAGTGAAAAACTGCCAGACCTTTGAGCACCTCGGCCTCTGCAGGGTGGCATGGTGCAAGGGGGCGCTTTGGGAAACAGTTGGTGGATTATTCGGTCTGGCCCTGCCTCTACCCCTGGCCACCGCACTGCCTCTTCCAACCTGCCCTGCTGCTGCACTTGCCTCCCCCTCTGAAGACCTGTCCTCAGTAGGCGTAGCAAACCAGGTGGGGTCAGTCACCTCATCGTCCTGCTGCTCTTCCTCCGAATCCTCTGTGCGCTCCTCCCTCGTACTTACTCCAATTACTACTACCTGAGTGATAGACAACTGTGTCTCATCGTCATCGTCCTCCTCACCCACTGAAAGCTCTGGAGACAGTTGCCGGAAGTCCCCAGCCTCATCCCCCGGACCCCGGGAACTTTCCAAAGGTTGGGCATCGGTCACGACAAACTCCTCAGGTGGGAGAGGATTCGGAACCATTGCTGCCCATTCTGGGCAGGGGCCTGAGAACAGTTCCTGGGAGTCTGCCTGCTCCTCAGAATGTGTCATTGTAATGGAGTGAGGAGGCTGGGAGGAAGGAGGAGCAGCAGCCAGAGGATTCAGAGTTGCAGCAGTGGATGGCGCAGAATTCTGGGTGGTCGATAGATTGCTGGATGCACTTTCTGCCATCCACGACAGGACCTGCTCACACTGCTCATTTTCTAATAAAGGTCTACCGCGTGGACCCATTAATTGTGAGATGAATGTGGGGACGCCAGAAACGTGCCTCTCTCCTAATCCCGCAGCAGTCGGCTGCGATACACCTGGATCAGGAGCTCGGCCTGTGCCCACACCCTGACTTGGGCCTCCGCGTCCTCATCCGCGTCCACATCCTCTAGGCCTACCCCTACCCCTCAGCATGCTGTATTACCAGTAGTGCAGAAACAGAACGCTGTAATTAAATGTGCCGCTTATTGGCCTGTGGTTGGAGGCTGACTTCCCTTACGGAATGCACAGCAGAGTCAGGAAACAATTTTGCGCACACCTGTAGTGAGACGTAGGTGCGTATGACCGAGCTAGTGGAATTCACAGCGCAGAAGCAGTCAAGTGGCCAAAGGCCAGTAGTAGGCCTTACGTATTTTGCTTCTATTTTTTAAAAATGCTGAGCTGATACAGCAGACAGATACTGTAGGCAGCGTATAATATTATGTATACTCTTTCCCTCTGGCAGGATGACGGCGATCATGTAACAGAGACAGCAGATCCAGGAAACAATTTTGCGCAAGCCTGCTGTAACGCTTAGCTGCGTATTAATTAGGACTACTACCCCCCGCAGATAGATACTGTAGGCAGCGTATAATATTATGTATACTCTTTCCCTCTGGCGGGATGACGGCGATCATGTAACAGAGACAGAAGACCCAGGAAACAATTTTGTGCAAGCCTGCTGAAACGCTTAGCTGCGTATTAATTACGACTACTACCCCCAGCAGATAGATACTGTAGGCAGCGTATAATATTATGTATACACTTTCCCTCTGGCGGGATGACAGTGCTGATGTAACAGAGACAGCAGATCCAGGAAACAATTTTGCGCAAGCCTGCTGTAATGCTTAGCTGCGTATTAATTAGGACTACTACCCCCAGCAGACACGCAGTAAACTGAAGACGGTCACAGGCAGCCCAAATATAGTATTTTTCCCCAATTTTTTGGGGAAAAAGCCCACTGCCTATATAGCCTGAATATCTCTTTCCCTGCCTCACCAGTACTGCCCCTATACTCTGTACAATGACTGCAGACTGCGGACGCAATGCTCTGCACGGCCGATATACAAAAAAAAAAATTGTGCAACACTGCTAAAAGCAGCCTCAACAGTACTGCACACGGTCAGATGTGGCCCTAAGAAGGACCGTTGGGGTTCTTGAAGCCTAAAATAACTCCTAACGCTCTCCCTATAGCAGCTCCGGCACCAGCAGCACTTTCCCTGATCTCTGTCAGAATGCATCTGTGGCGAGCCGCGGGAGGGGCCGATTTTTATACTCCGGTGACACCTGATCTCGCCAGCCACTCACTGCAGGGGGGTGGTATAGGGCTTGAACATTGCAGGGGGAAGTTGTAAAGCCTTCCCTGTCTTTCTATTGGCCAGAAAAGCGCGCTAACGTCTCAGAGATGAAAGTGAAAGTAACTCGAACATCGCGTGGTACTCGCCTCTAGTAACGAGCATCTCGAACACGCTAATACTCGAACGAGTATCAAGCTCGGACGAGTACGTTCGCTCATCTCTAATCAGGACTGTATAACTTTCCCTATAGAAGCAGCTCTGTCCCTAAATTCTGCGTTATGCACTGCAGACTGAGAACGCTATAGTTGAAATGGCGTGCACAGCCTGAGATGCTTTAAAAAAAAATTGGTGGACTACTGCTCCCAGCCAACAGTAATGCACACTATGAAGAGTAGCCCTAAGAAGGACCGTTGGGGTTCTTGACGACAGGATCCTACGCTAACACTGTCCCTATATCAGCAGCAGCACTATCCCCAACCTCTGCCAGCATGAGTCTGAGGCGAGCCGCAGGCGGGTGACCCGCTGCGGATCTGTCCCCGTGGACATGAGGCCTAAAACGTATTTAGTAAGAAGTTATGATAAATATCGCTATGTTTGTAATTTGAGAGTTCATTTAACTAAGTTATAATATAAATGCTTACTTTAATTATTGTAATCCGTTACAAGAATAAATAAAGAAGTCCCAGCATATAATGGCAGATAGAATGGCAGCAAATGTTTGTTAGGATTAGAAATACAAACTTCATGCTGCAGTTATCAGTCACCAGATAATCTGGCCATGGAGTGATGGGATTAATATTGGAAGGGCATATCCTGAATGATACAGTTTGAGCTAAATCACAGGAAGACAATATTTCCGGTAAGAGATAATGTTTATCTAGAAAGTACTTAGTCGCTTCTATAAAAGTATTTTTTTTATATTGCACATGAACAGAATATATATGTATAATGCTGTATGGACTTGCTGGTCAGCTGGCTGCATCGTCTGTGGGGTACGGCACCTAGAAGGAGGAGGGTGATATGTAAAGGGAAGGTTTGACGTGAGTAATTACCTTCTTAGAGAGTGAATGGGCAAGTCATAATGAAAAGAAAGATGCCATGTGTCCCGTTCATCTTGCCCGTAAGAACATACATATGAGGTCCACAATGGACCGCCTATTATTGCCATAAAGAATAACTGCCCATAATCTGCATGGAAATAACCCCTAAGGTCCAAACAGGAAAGTAAGTATCTGGACATAAATAGACACCACTCAGATATACAAAACACATGATAACTTTATTACACTAGACAAGTATATAATATACAACTATATCATCATTCAGCAAGGAGACATCTGACCCAGGAGCACACCAAGGGGGACAATCTGCCTATAAGTGGAGTTATCATCCCGATAAGGACATCCCCACGACGTCAGGAACCTGAACTCACTCAGCCTAAAAGGTAGCTGGGAGCAGTGGCACAGATGACACAAAATACAAACTCCAGCAAATAGAACAACATAAACCAGAAACACAGCAAACCCCCCCCCCCCCCCCCCCCCCCCCCCCCCCACACACACACACACACACACACACACACACACACACACACAGGACTAGGGAACAAATAAGACAAGATATGGTTCAGAAACGGACATCTGCACACCGACGGATGGAAGGGATTCAGGCGTCCTCACACCTACGGATGGAAGCGATTCAGGCGTTCTAACAGCTAAGGACAGAAGGGATCCAAACCTAACCAAACAGGACAAAGATCAGACAGGGGCATCCACACATCTATGGATGGAGGAAGATTCAAGCGTCCTAATAGCTAAGGATGTAAAAGGAAAACAAACAGAACCACATGTATGCAGACCACAAACCAAACAGAACTAAACTCCAATGAGCACACAGAGATCTGTAGAGCATGCATCTTATCACCAGGGTCTAGTTAGGAGATGCTGAGGTATAATGACCAGCATCCTCAAGCAAGAGGGGCTATTATTTATATGCACAGATCCCAGGTGATTGGCTGGTTGGAGCAATCTACACAATCAGCCCCCACCTACAGAGATGTGCTCCTGAAAACGAAGCATAGTTTCTCTGCAGTTTTTATTTATTTTATATGGGTATGAAAACACTTTCGGGACACAAACATGGTGAACAAACTCTTTAAACTAACCCTCTGGTTTCATATCGCTGCAGTGATAGGTTTTCAAGTCAAATGATTCCTCTGCCGCAGTGAAATAACCCTCTGGTTTCAAGACAAAATTTTGCCTCGGGACAGGAGGGGGCATATCACCTCTGTTGTCTGTCCAATCCACCAGTTCCTTTTCTTGCTTATGTAGTACTTTAGAGTTGGGGTCCCACCACATCACTATTACCAGCCTGTGTACACGTAGGTGTATCATAGAATCATAGAATGGAAGAATTGGAATGAACCTCCAGGATCATCTGGTCCAACTTCCTGCTCAATGCAGGATTCACTAAATCACCCCAGACAGATATTTGTCCAGCCTTTCTTTGAACACTTCCATTGAAGGAGAACTCACCACCTCCTGTGTTAACCAGTTCCACTCATCGATCACAATCACTGTCAGAAAGTTTTTTCTAATATCTAATTAGTGTTTCCTAGCTACGGGCGGCTGGATTATTTGTTGGTCTCACACGAACTATTGGACTTATCCCCAACAAGCAATGTGGGCACCATGGTATGGTCAGACCATACTCCGGTCTACGGGTCACTCCGGGTCTTGGCGGGGGAGCGTGGAGGGAGGAGTACGTGGAGATTAAATGACAATATCTTAAACGACACAATATGCCTGAGAGATATTCGCTCAACAATAGAAAATTTTATAGTGGATCATAGAAGAGATGACACGTCAGCTCCTATACAGTGGGAGGCCTTGAAATGCGTAGTGAGAGGAGTTTGCATTTCACATGGAACAAAACTCAAAAAAACAGCGCTCGCAGAATTTAGAGAAGAAACTAGAGGAGCTAGGGATATTAGAAGCATCAAATAAAAAGGCCCCCTCAGGCAGACTTCGGGGAGATATCTCAGAGTTGCGTAACCAAATATTGTCTATTTTAGACCAGGCATCCCTCTGTCGTAGGAATAAAATCAGGGGGGGGTATTACGAATTCGGCGACAAATGTGGCAAATGGTTGGCAAAGGCTATTCACCCTAAAACTGCCCAAACACACATATTTGCCATCAATTCCCCCGGTGGGAGATTGTTACACTCAGGGGAAATTCTTGACAAATTCCAAAAATATTATAAGGATCTGTATAAAATAAAATAAATGAAACTCATTATGGCGAAAACGAAACCTTGAACGCTTATCTGAACTAAAATGCTCCCCCTAGTATCCCGCTGGAAGATGCACAGGCATTGGAAGCGGATATTATGGACCAAGAGGTTGCGGCAGTAATTAAAGATCTGAAAATGGGCAAAAGTTCGGGACCAGACGGTTTTACCCCACGATTTTATAGGGTGTGTGGGGATTTGTTGGGCCCTATGCTAACACAGTCATTCAACGCCATATCCAGGGGGTGTCCTTTCCCCCTGCAGGCACTCCAGGCCATCATTAAGGTGTTACCTAAACCAGGGGAGGACCCTCTCGAATGCAGTAATTATCGTCCTATTTCCCTCCTAAATTTAGACACCAAAATTTTCTCCAAAATTATAGCCACTCGGTTACAGCCACTTGTTTCATCTCTAATTCACGGAGATCAGGTCGGTTTTGTGCCAAGCCGTGAAGCTCAGGACAATACTCTCAGAACTTTCTCCATCATATTGAGGGCGCGGAAATTGGGAAATTCACTCAGCTTATTAACAGTTGATGCGGAGAAAGCATTCGACAGGGTCCACTGGGGCTTCTTGGAAGCGACGCTACGTAGGATAGGTCTGGGTGACCGAGCGAGGGAATGGATTATAGCCCTGTATAGGAACCCCTCAGCTAGAGTGAGGGTTAATGGATCCCTGTCACAACCGCTGCAGATAAGAAACAGGACCAGACAGAGATGCCTTCTCTCACCTACACTTTACATTCTGGTCATGGAATCACTGGCAAATGCCCTGAGAAATAATCCTGAAATTAGAGGATTTAAAACGGGGACTTCGTTCCAGAAACTGGTCCTATTTGCAGATGACCTCTTAATCTATATGACCAATCCCAGAATTGATCTCCCTAATATACTCAAAGAATTTGAACAATTTGGTAGATTAAGTAATTTTAAGGTCAATGCGCATAAATCCGAAATTCTGAATGTCACGCTCCCACTAGAGGAAGTGTCCCAGCTAAGTAAATCCTTTCCCTTTTAGTGGCGCGGCAATAATATTAAGTATTTGGGAATTATTATATCTTCAAACCCAGATCAGCTATATGAACTTACCGTATATACCGGCGTATAAGGCGACGGGGCGTATAAGACGACCCCCCAACTGTCACCTTATACGCCGGTATACAGTGGAGAAAAAAAGAAATAATTTATTACTCACCTCCCACTGCGTTCTGTCGCGCTCCGGCAGGATGTCGCTCGCTCCTCGTCCCCGCCGCAGCATAGCTTTCTGAATGCGGGGCTTGAAATCCCCGCTTCCAGAAAGCTAATACACACGCCGGCAGCCATGACATCATTGAATGGCTGTGATTGGCTAAAGCACACGTGGCTTCAGCCAATCACACTATTCAATGACATCATTGAATGGGTGTGATTGCTAACACGTGCGCCTTCAGCCAATCACAGCCATTCAATGCTGTCATGGCTGCCGGCGTGTGTATTAGCTTTCTGGAAGCGGGGATTTCAAGCCCCGCATTCAGAAAGCTATGCTGCGCCGGGGACGAGGAGCGAGCGACAGCCTGCCGGAGCGAGCGACATCCTGCCGGAGCGCGACAGAACGCCGTGGGAGGTGAGTAATAAATTTTTTTTTTTTACACTTTTTTTTTTTTTGTATTACCGGCGCATAAGACGACCCCCGACTGCAGAGCAGATTTTTCGGGGTTCAAAAGTCGTCTTATACGCCGGTATATACGGTAACTATATACCGGCGCTATCTAAACTAAAGAAGGATTTACAACAGTGGCGGTCCATTAAAGGGGTTGTCCCGCGCCGAAACGGGTTTTTTTTTTTTTAAACCCCCCCCCCATTCGGCGCGAGACAACCCCGATGCAGGGGTTAAAAAAACCACCCGCACAGCGCTTACCTGAATCCCGGCGGTCCGGCGTCTTCATACTCACCTTCTGAAGATGGCCGCCGGGATCCTCTGCCTCCGTGGACCGCAGCTCTTCTGTGCGGTCCACTGCCGATTCCAGCCTCCTGATTGGCTGGAATCGGCACGTGACGGGGCGGAGCTACACGGAGCCGCTCTCTGGCAGGAGCGGCTCCATAGAAGACTGCTGAAGACCCGGACTGCGCAAGCGCGGCTAATTTGGCCATCGGAGGCCAAAAATTAGTCGGCTCCATGGGAACGAGGACGCTAGCAACGGAGCAGGTAAGTAAAAAACTTTTTATAACTTCTGTATGGCTCATAATTAATGCACAATGTATATTACAAAGTGCATTATTATGGCCATACAGAAGTGTATAACCCCACTTGCTGCCTCGGGACATCTCCTTTAAGATGTCATGGTTTGGTTGAATCAATGTCTTAAAGATGGATTCTCTTCCTAGATTCCTTTATTTGTTTCAGACCATTCCTATTAAGCTCCCTAGGAAGTATATGCTTACTATTAGAAGAGAAATAACAAAATTTGTCTGGGGGGGGCCCAAGCTGCGATTAAAATTCAAAGCACTATCCAGAACAAAAGACACAGGAGGAAAGGGCTTACCCAACTTTGATCTATATCATAAAGCAGCGATTTGCAAGTGTGTCCTGGATCTCCCACACACTATTGGAGTACCAAAAGGTGGGTGGCCATGGAACAGGATTTTTCATCAGGGCAGGTGCTAGGTATGTTTTGGATACCCAGGGGAGAAAATAGGAAGAAATTGAACCTATCACCCCTCATGACAAAAATTCTGAATATATGGGATGGTTTCGCAGAAAAGAAGGGTCTAGTGTCACGCCCAGGACAACTTACACCTTTAACAGGAAATCCCGGGCTACCAATTCCAACAGATGACAGCTCTCTGCTGGCCAAATTGGGGGTTACGACACCTCGTATCAGAGATTTATTGGAGAATGGGAACATAAAAACACTACAAAGCATTTTGGGATCTGGGGGACCGGTGACCGGAGCATGGTTTCAGTACCTCCAAATTTGTAGTTATGTCCGCTCCCTGGGCACAATGGGACAACTGAGTAGGCCCTTGACCAGGTTTGAGGAGTTGTGTGTGGCAGCTGATACACCTAAAGCTGAAATTTCTAGCTCATACCACATCTTGCTAGCAGAGGAGACAAAGGACAAAAAAGTGGGGTTTAAATCACGCTGGGAAAGGGAGTTGGGGCACCCAATATCAGTAGGAGATTGGGTAAAGGCATTAACTGTAACACATAAATTATCTATTTCCAACAAACTTCAGGAAACAAACTACAAATTGATCTCTCAATGGTATAGAGTTCCATCTAAATTAGCCAAGATATATCCACAGCAAACAGATAGATGCTGGAGATGCCTAGTAGAAGAGGGTACTTTCCTCCACATATGGTGGTCGTGCCCTTTGATCCATAGTCTATGGACAGATGTAAATAAACTTTACAATGCGTTGATGCATGCTGGGATCACCTTCTCCCCTGAGTTGGCCCTTCTGTCGATTTTCCCGGGTTCCATCTCAGGTGCAACAAAAGGATTGCTAAGATTTTTCATTCTGGCCATAAGACAGGTAATCTCGAGGCTATGGAAATCAATAACACCCCCATCCAGAGTACTATGGTTGGAAGCTGTGGACACACTGAGGCAATTAGAAGAAACCATAGCTACAGACGACAACAGATTTCAAAAGTATTATAAAACCTGGGCGATATGGCTAACAATACGTTCTTCCAGTCGACTTAGTGACTGGCTCCTTAGAGGGGAAATTTACCCTTAAACCAGTAAGAAACTAGCAAAAGAGGATATAATTAGGGCGGGCGGCCCGACCTGACGAACACAGAGAAGCCTTTCTTTTCCTTTTTTTCTTCTTCTCTTCTTTTTTTTCCCTTTTCACTTTTCTCTATCTTTACCTTGAATACTTGATGGCTTTCGCTACTCTATGTCCTGATACTTTATACCTGCACAGGGAGGCTCTCCTTTCGAGGACCTCCTCAAACTATTTTGTTGATGTTGGATATAGTTCTATATAAGGAAGATTCGATACTCATATAGTGAAAGTTATATGAACAAAAATTACTTTTCTAATTTTTTTGCTGTGACTGTGTAAGAAGCTGTTCTTATTGATTGATTGTACGATCAAATAAAAAGCGTTTGAACCATAATTAGTGTTTCCTCCCTTTCAGTTTCATCCCATTGCTTGTAGACTTTTCTTGTGCAAATGAGAATAGGGCTCATCCCTCTGCACTGTGACAGACCTTCAGATAATTGTAGATAGCTATTAAGTCTCCTCTCAGTCTTCTTTTTTGCAAACTAAACATTCCCAGATCCTTTAACTATTCCTCATAGGACTTGATTTGCAGACCACTCACCATCTTGGTAACTCTTCTCTGAACTTGCTCCAGTTTCTTGATGTCTTTTTTTAAAGTGGGGTGTCCAGAACTGGACACAGTATTTCAGATGAGGTCTGACTAAGGAACAGTAGGGGGAATAATTACCTCACATGATCTAGACTCTATGCTTCTCTTAATACATCCCAGAATTGTGTGTTACCTTTTTGGCTGCTGCATCACATTGGTGACTCATGTTCAGTCTATGATCTATTAGTATACCCAAGTTTTTTTTTCACATGGGCTGCTTAGCCCAATTCTCTCCATTCTGTATGTGCTTTTTTCATTTTTCTTGCCCAGATGTAGGACTTTGCATTTCTCCTTGTTAACCCTTTCCAATCCACTGTCTGACGTCTGAAGACATTATGATTTAAGGCTGTACAGCTCCGATGTTGGAAGACGTCTGTTGGGTTCTCTTACTGTATATTGCCAGCCTCTCTACTGTCGTAGCCTATATAACGTGTCACCTCATGCAGTACTGACTTTAGCCAGCATATAGCGCCATTGTATAACTGCAGAAAAAGAGTAAGCCCCTAGGAAATAAAGGATACAAATTGGATTGGAAAGAGTTAAATACCATTCTGTTAGTCGCTGCCCACTGTTCAAACTTTTCCAGATCTTTTTGAATACTCTCTCTCTTCCCTAGTATTAGCTATCCCTCCTAGCTTTGTGTCGTCAGCAAATTTGAAGTTTCCCATCAATTCCCTCCTCCAGATCATTTATAAAAATGATGAACAACACTTGGCCTAGGACAGAGCCTTGCGGTACCCCACTTGATACATTCTTCCCCTTGGATGTGCAGCCATTTATAACCACTCTTTGAGTGCGATCACTCAGCCAGTTGCGAATCCCCCTAATAGTTGCCTTGTCAATTCTATATTTGGTCATTTTTTCAATAAGTATGGTATGAGATATTTTGTCAAATGCTTTACTAAAGTCAATATATACTATATCCACCGCATTTTCCTGATCAACGTAGTCGGTGATTCTGTCATAGAAGGAAATAAGATTCATCTGGCATGACTTGTTTGTTACAAACCATGCTGGCTCTGGTTAATTGCTCCATTTTTATCCAAGTACTTGCATACATGCTGTTTAATAATTTGTTCAAAGATTTTTCCCGGTGTAGAAGTCAGACTCACAGGCCTGTAGTTTCCTGGATCCACCTTCTTCCCATTTTTGAAGATAGGAACAAGATTTGCCCTTTTCCAATCTTCCAGGACTTCTCCTGTTCTCCAGGAATTTTCAAAGATTATGGCGAGTGGTTCAGCAATTACCCGAATAGCACAGGGAAGATCAGTTAATGTTACATCTACTTTCTGAGACAAAACAGATGCAAAATAGGAATTTAAAAGTTCATCCTTCTCAACCTCATTTTTAACCAATTCCCCATTTTCATCTTGTAAGCATCCAATAGCATCTTTGACTTTTCTTTTGCTTTTGACATACCCAGAAAATCCCCTTTTATTGCTTTTAGCCTGTTGCAAGCCTCAATTCATTATTAACTTTAGCTTTTCTGACACTTGCTGCTGCCACCCATTGAAAGCAATAGGATGAAGCAAACTTCCACAGGGATTTTCGAGAAAGGGCTTGAAATATAAGACCTTCCCTGAAAATAACCCCTAGCTGCTGGAAAAAATAAAATAAAATCAACTCTCCGGCAAGTGTTGTCCCTGGCTCCCCGGCACTGTTCGAAATTATTTTCTTTTGGCCAGTGATTCAAAAATCCTGCCTCCATGAAGTGATGGCTCTGAATGGTTCATTCAGTGCTAGTTCACGAGTGCTGCTTAGGCAATCAATGCAGCGCTCAGTGAACCAATGCGAGGGCTGTGAATGGTTCATCCAGCTCTGCATTGATTGGCAGAACAGAGTTTGAAGAACCAATCACATTGTGGAGGCGGGATTAATGAATTGGTCAATCAATGTTGCGGCTCAGCCAATTCATAAATCCCACCTCCACAACCCCTTTAGGACATGGCCTATTTTGGCCCAAAAGACACAGCGATTTTCTGGTATTTTCATCTCCACTTTTCAAATCAATCACAGCCCTCACATTGGTTCATGCAGCACTACATTGATTAACTGGGTAGCGCTGGATGAACCAATCAGAGCTGTCGCTTGCTGGAGGTGGGATTTTTGAATCCCACAACTAGTAAGTGATCTGTAGGCAAACGAGGACTGCAGAACGCCCAGCAGAGTTCTGGAGAGCGGCGGGAGGACCGAGCCTTTTGGGTAAGTATTCCCTTTTTTGTCTGGGAATGCAGCTTAGGGCTTTTAGCCACTAGCGTTTTTTTTTAACGCTGCGATATCGCTGCATATTTTTACTGCAAATGTCAATGGGACTTTCTAATGTTAAAATCGCATTGGACAAAAATAGCAGAAGCGCAAACTTGTGATTTTTGTGCGATGCGATTTTAACATTAGAAAGTCCCATTGACATTTGCAGTAAAAAAGCGCAGCGATATCGCAGCGGTAAAAAAACGCTAGTGGTTAAAAGCCCTAAGGCTTATTTTAGGTGTAGAGAAATGTATCCTATTGCACGAAAATCACTAGTTCATGAGATGCGATATGACAAAGAAGGAGGCTCTATAGGTAAACATGGGCTATAAAAAAAAAAAAAAAAAAAATCGCAAAACGCTCAAATATTCAGCATGACGCAATTTTTTTTTTCTTGCAACATCACATCACAGAAAATATTGCAAATGTGAAGGAAGCCATTGGAAAACATGGGCTTCACATACATGTGATTTCTCACGCTGTCACATTTTGAGAAAATTGCGCGATTTTGCCACCTGTGAGGAAGCAGCCTTATACTCACTTTCTCCTCCGTTCCCCAGTGCATTAAGTTGTAAAATTAGATTGGAAGGACTACTTAGTGAGCTGCTCGATGCACTGCAGCGGCTTGTGGGTGCATTCACACAAACGTATATCGGCTCGGTTTTCATGCCGAGCCGATATACGTTGTCCTCCTGTGCAGGGGGGGGAGGATGGAAGAGCCAGGAGCAGGAACTGAGCTCCCGCCCCCTCTCTGCCTCCTCTCCGCCCCTCTGCAGTATTTGCAATGGGGAGAGGCGGGCCGGGGGCGGGGCTAATTCTCAGAACTTACACCTGCCCCCGGCCCACCTCTCCCAATTGCAAATAGTGCAGAGGGGCAGAGAGGGGGTGGAGAGGAGGCAGAGAGGGGGCGGGAGCTCAGTTCCTGCTCCTGGCTCTTCCATCCTGCCCCCCCCCCCTGCACACGAGGACAACGTATATCGGCTCGGCGTGAAAACCGAGCCGATATACGTTCGTCTGAATGCACCCTCCAACTGAGGGAAACTGAGGGATCAAAAGGGAAGTATAAGGCTAATTTTATGCGAACGTATTTGAGGAGGCATTTCCGCACGTTAAAAAGTCACCAGTATAACGTGACCAAGCGATGCCTTTGGCTTCATTCAGACTAACGTGTTTTTTCCATGCAAAATATTTGTGTGATAAAATATAGGGCCTGCTCTATCTTTGTCGGATGTTTCTTTTATACGGGCCGTGAAAAGGTACGTCGTGCCCTATCTTTGTCCAGGTTACGCAGAAATCTGCCATAGACTTCTTTGGCAGCTAAAAAAAGGGAGAGGGAGGGATTTAACCTGCATACATCGTAGGAAAAAGGAGACAGCTCGCCGTAATTAGGCACTTAAGTGCCATTCTAAGCATTTCTTCTGGTCATTGCTTGCGATCGTTCAGCGTGTTTTTTTCACATGCGTGCTGTAGCGCACGTGGTGAGCAGCTTTAAATATGCCAATTACATTCGAGAGTCAAGCTTGCTAAAAATTCATTCATGCGTTGATATGTTCCGTACGAGCGAACATATTTACACTTACGTTCATGTTGAGGCTGGCTTCACATGGACCTATTTGTGCACAATACGCAGGGAATAGAACCCATTGATTTCAATGGGTTCATTCGTATATCTGTATTTTGCGCATATATTTTGGTTGTGCAAAATGTAATAAAACATGCTTTATTTTTCTGTGTATTTATGCATCAAAGATCCCCACAGAAGTCAATGGGGTGTGTGCAAATGCGTGCGCAATATGGAGGGGGAGATGCATAAAAAACACTGTGTAATTCCACTGGGAAAAAACCCGCATCTGGAACTAATTAGCCATTTCAATCGCTGCGTCTTTGTTGGCCGTGGGCAGATGAACATGCCTCGTGGGGGCAAAAATTACCGTTAAACATGCTTATGTATCGTTCATTCAGCAAATCCACCGCGCTCAGGTGCGCACAGGTATGCTTCTGCTCGTGTGAAGCCAGCCTAAACTTACATCCACTTGAGCCCATCAGCTTAGTTCATAGGGTTCGCAGTAGCTGACGGAGTCCCTTTAAGTGAGACATTCTATAAGCATGGGTAAGTGTTTGCCTCTGAAGGGTTCATAGAACTGATGTACAATAGAAATGCTTACTTTACTTTAATCATCCTAATCTGTTAAAAGGAAAAATGGGCCAGAAACAGCATAAAATAACGGCTGTTAGTGGCACCAAATATTGGTTAGGAAGGATTAACACAAATTTCATGCTGCTGTTAGTCACCAAATAATCTGTGTGTGGAGTGATGAGATTAATAACTGAAGTCCCGAATTTGTATGATACAGTTCAAGGTAAATCGTAGAATGAGAGGAGACTGAATTCATCGTCTGGTAAGAGCATTTTCTTATCTAGTACCTTAGTGCTATATATAAAAGTTTCTTTTTTATTGCAGGTGAACAGAATTTTTAAAAACTTGAGGTAAGAGAGTAAATATTACAGCTTGCAGATAACCCATTAAAAAAACAGAAATCTCTCAAAGTTTCTCAGGAGCTAGAACTTTTTTATTTTTCTGTCAACATGACTGTATGAGGGGTTGTTTTTGTGGGACAAACTGTATTTTTTAATAGTTTTATTTATGTTGTTATGCAATGTAATGAAAAACTTTAAAAAAATTTTAAAAGTGAAATGACAGAAAAAAAAGACACAATTGCACCATTTGTTGTTTTTCTTTTTGGGGTGGCGGTGGATTTACGGTGTTCATGGTGCAAGAAAAATAACATTACAAGTAGAGATGAGCGAACGTGTTCTTCCGAGCTTGATATTCGTGCGAATATTAGGGTGTTCGGGATGTTCGTTATTCGTAACGAACACCATGCGGTGTTCTGGTTACTTTCACTTCCTTCCCTGAGACGTTAGCGCGCTTTTCTGGCCAATTGAAAGACAGGGAAGGCATTACAACTTCCCCCTGTGACGTTCAAGCCCTATACCACCCCCCTGCTGTGAGTGGCTGGGAAGATCAAGTGTCACCCGAACATAAAAGTCGGCCCCTCCCGCGGTTCGCCTCAGATGCCGTGTGAGTTAGATGAGGGACAGTGCTGTTTGTACCGGAGCTGCTGTAGGGAAAGAATTGGTAGTTAGTGTAGGCTTCAAGACCCCCCAAAGGTCCTTATTAGGGCCACTGATAGCTGTGTGTTGGCTGCTGTTAGCAGTGGCAATTTTTTTTTTTCTCAAAATCGGCTCTGCAGAGCGTTGCACCCGGCATTAGGGACAGAAGTGCTGCATAGGCAGGGAGAGTGTTAGGAGTGAGTGTAGCCTTCAAGAACCTCAACGGTCCTTTCTAGGGCCATATTTAACCGTGTGCAGTACTGTCCAGGCTGCTGTTAGCTGTGCTGCATTTTTTTTTGCTTCTCAAAATCGCCTCTGCAGAGCATTGCACCCTCCATTGATACTGCAGGGAAAGAATTGTATAGGCAGGGCCACAACACAGTTATTATTCATTGAATATACGCAGTGCTGCCTTTTGATGCAAAAAAACGGAAAATAATTCTATTTGTCCTGCCTCTGTCCGTCCTAAGGGCGGTGGACACGTGTCGGCTGCGTGTGCAACCTGTAAAAATCAGACGCACCCAGCTACGTTTTACTCCTGGCTTTGCCATTTGCTTTCCTTAATTGGGAAAAAAAATACCTGCTCTGCCACAGTTAATAACTCTGCTACCCTCACGTTCTGTGACACATTAGCAGGAAAACAGCACAGTTATTAAACTTCTCATGTTCATAGAATATACGCAGTGCTGCCTTTTGGTGCAAAAAAACGGAAAATAATTCTATTTGTCCTGCCTCTGTCCGTCCTAAGGGCGGTGGACACGTGTCGGCTGCGTGTGCAACCTGTAAAAATCAGACGCACCCAGCTACGTTTTACTCCTGGCTTTGCCATTTGCTTTACTTAATTGGGAAAAAAAATACCTGCTCTGCCACAGTTAATAACTCTGCTACCCTCACGTTCTGTGACACATTAGCAGGGACACAGCACAGTTATTAAACTTAGATTATACATTCACTAGAGGCAGTGGGGCCTTTCGTTTTCAAAAAAGGGAAAAAATTATATTTGGCCTGCAGTCTTGCGCCAATTTATTAGCTGCCTGTGAAATCAAATCACTGGTAATACAGCATGCTGAGGGGTAGGGGTAGGCCTAGAGGACGTGGACGCGGCCGAGGACGCGGAGGGCCAAGTCAGGGTGTGGGCACAGGCCGAGCTCCTGATCCAGGTGTGTCGCAGCCGACTGCTGCGCGATTAGGAGAGAGGCACGTTTCTGGCGTCCCCACATTCATCGCCCAATTAATGGGTCCACGCGGGAGACGGTTATTAGAAAATGAGCAGTGTGAGCAGGTCCTGTCCTTGATGGCAGAAAGTGCTTCGAGCAACCTATCGTCTACCCGCAGTTCTGCGCCGTCCACTGCTGCAAATCCGAATCCTCTGTCTGCTGCTCCTCCTTCCTCCCAGCCTCCTCACTCCACTACAATGACACCTGCTCAGGAGCGGGAACACTCCCAGGAACTGTTCTCGGGCCCCTGCTTAGATTGGGCAGCAGCGGTTCCTCTCCCACCAGAGGAGTTTATCGTCACTGATGCCCAACCATTCGAAAGTTCCCGGGGTCCGGGGGAAGAGGCTGGGGACTTCCGCCAACTGTCTCAACAACTTTCTGTGGGTGAGGAGGACGATGACGATCAGACACAGTTGTCTTGCAGTGAGGTAGTAGTAAGGGCAGTAAGTCCGAGGGAGCAGCGCACAGAGGATTCGGAGGAAGAGCAGCAGGACGATGAGGTGACTGACCCCACCTGGTGTGCAACGCTTACTCAGGAGGACAGGTCTTCAGAGGGGGAGTCAAGGGCATCAGCAGGGCAGGTTGCAAGAGGCAGTGCGGTGGCCAGGGGTAGAGGCAGGGCCAGACCGAATAATCCACCAAGTGTTTCCCAAAGCGCCCCCTCGCGCCATGCCACCCTGCAGAGGCCGAGGTGCTCAAAGGTCTGGCAGTTTTTCACAGAGACGCCTGACGACCGACGAACAGTGGTGTGCAACCTTTGTCGCGCAAAGCTCAGCCGGGGAGCCAACACCAACAGCCTCACCACCACCACCATGCGCAGACATATGATGGCCAAGCACCCCGCAAGGTGGGACGAAGGCCGTTCAGCGCCTCCGGTTTGCACCCCTGCCTCTCCCCCTGTGCCCCAACCTGCCACTGAGATGCAACCCCCCTCTCAGGACACAGGCACTACCGTCTCCTGGCCTGCACCCACACCCTCACCTCCGCTGTCCTCGGCCCCATCCAGCAGTGTAGTTCAGCGCACCGTCCAGCCGTCGCTTGCGCAACTGTTGGAGCGCAAGCGCAAGTACGCCGCCACGCACCCGCACGCTCAAACGTTAACCGTCCGCATAGCAAAATTCATCAGCCTTGAGATGCTGCCGTATAGGGTTGTGGAAACGGAGTCCTTCAAAAGTATCATGGAGGCGGCGGCCCCGCGCTACTCAGTTCCCAGTCGCCACTACTTTTCCCGATGTGCCGTCCCAGCCCTGCACGACCACGTCTCCCGCAACATTGTACGCGCCCTCACCAACGCGGTTACTGCCACGGTCCACTTAACTACGGACACGTGGACAAGCACAGGCGGGCAGGGCCACTACATCTCCCTGACGGCACATTGGGTGAATTTAGTGGAGGCTGGGACAGAGTCAGAGCCTGGGACCGCTCATGTCCTACCCACCCCCAGAATTGCGGGCCCCAGCTCGGTGGTGGTATCTGCGGAGGTGTATGCTTCCTCCACTAAAGCACCCTCCTCCTCCTCCTCCTCTGTCTCGCAATCAAGATGTGTTAGCAGCAGCATGTCGCCAGCAGTCGGTGTCGCGCGGTGTGGCAGCACAGCGGTGGGCAAGCGTCAGCAGGCCGTGCTGAAACTACTCAGCTTAGGCGATAAGAGGCACACGGCCCACGAACTGCTGCAGGGTCTGACACAGCAGACCGACCGCTGGCTTGCGCCGCTGAGCCTCCAACCGGGCATGGTCGTGTGTGACAACGGCCGTAACCTGGTGGCGGCTCTGCAGCTCGGCAGCCTCACGCACGTGCCATGCCTGGCCCACGTCTTTAATTTGGTGGTTCAGCGCTTTCTGAAAAGCTACCCACGTTTGTCAGACCTGCTCGTAAAGGCGCGCCGGCTCTGCGCACATTTCCGCAAGTCCCACACGGACGCTGCCACCCTCCGCACCCTGCAACATCACTTTAAGCTGCCAGTGCACCCACTGCTGTGCGACGTGCCCACACGGTGGAACTCTACGCTCCACATGTTGGCCAGGCTCTATGAACAACGTAGAGCTATAGTCGAATACCAACTCCAACATGGGCGGCGCAGTGGGAGTCAGCCTCCTCAATTCCTTTCAGAAGAGTGGGCCTGGTTGGCAGACATCTGCCATGTCCTTGGTAATTTTGAGGAGTCTACCCAGGTGGTGAGCGGCGATGCTACAATCATTAGCGTCACCATTCCTCTGCTATGCATCTTGAGAAATTCCCTGCAAACCATAAAGGCAGCTGCTTTGCGCTCGGAAACGGGGGCGGGGGAAGACAGTATGCCGCTGGATAGTCAGGGCACCCTCCTGTCTATTTCTCAGCACGTACAGGAGGAGGAGGAGGAGCATGAGGAGGATGAGGAGGAGGGGGAAGAGACAGCTTGGGCCGCTGCTGACGGTACACCGGCTGATTGCCTGTCATCCTTTCAGCGTGTATGGCCTGAGGAGGAGGAGGAGGAGGATCCTGAAAGTGATCTTCCTAGTGAAGACAGCCATGTGTTGCGTACAGGTACCCTGGCACACATGGCTGACTTCATGTTAGGATGCCTTTCTCGTGACCCTCGCGTTGCACGCATTCTGGCGACGACGGATTACTGGGTGTACACACTGCTCGATCCACGGTATAAGGAGAACCTGCCCACTCTGATTCCCGAAGAGGAAAGGGGTTCGAGAGTGTTGCTATACCACAGGACCCTTGCGGACAAGCTGATGGTAAAATTCCCAGCCGACAGCGCTAGTGGCAGAAGGCGCAGTACCGAGGGCAAGGTAGCAGGGGATGTGCGTAGATCGAGCAGCATGTACATCCCAGGCAGTGCAACAGTCTTTAAGGGCCTGGCCAGCTTTATGGCTCCCCACCAAGACTGTGTCACCGCTCCCCAGTCACGGCTGAGTCGGCGGGAGCACTGTAAAAGGATGGTGAGGGAGTACGTAGCGGATCGCACGACCATCCTTGGTGACGCCTCTGCCCCCTACAACTACTGGGTGTCGAAGCTGGACACGTGGCCTGAACTAGCGCTGTATGCCCTGGAGGTGCTTGCTTGTCCTGCGGCTAGCGTCTTGTCGGAGAGGGTGTTTAGTGCGGCTGGGGGAATCATCACAGATAAGCGTAGCCGCTTGTCAACCGACAGTGCCAACAGGCTAACACTCATCAAGATGAACAAAGGCTGGATTTCCCCAGACTTCTGTTCTCCACCAGCGGACAGCAGCGATACGTAAGCAATACGTAGGCTGCACCCGCGGATGGAAGCTACGTTCTCTCTCACCATCCAAAACGGGGACATTTCTGCTTCATCAATCTGTGTCTAATATTCCTCCTCCTCCTCCTGCTCCTCCTCCTGAAACCTCACGTAATCACGCTGAACGGGCAATTTTTCTTAGGGCCACAAGGCTCACTCAAATAATTTTTCTGAACAATTTTTATAAGTTTCAATGCGCTTAAAAGCGTTGGAACTTTAACTTGAACCAATTTTTCGTTACACTGGGCTGCCTCCAGGCCTAGTTACCACTTAAGCCACATTAACCAAAGCGATTAATGGGTTTCACCTGCCCTCTTGGCTGGCCATGGCCAATTTTTGGGATGTACATTAGTACTGTTGATACAGCAATGTTTGTGGGCCCTCGCCTACAGTGTAATCAAATTTATTTTTAGCCCACCTGCATTACAGCTGACGTTACCTCAGCTGTGTTGGGCAATGCAATGGGATATTTTTGTGTACCGCCGGTGGGTTCCAGGGAGCCACCCATGCTGTAGGTGCACACGGAGTTTTTAATACATCTGTACACTTCTAAAGAACCCCAGTCTGACTGGGGCATGCAGTGTGGGCCGAAGCCCACCTGTATTACGCACGACATTACTACCTCAGCTGTGTTGGGCAATGCAATGGGATATTTCTATGTACCGCCGGTGGCTTCCTGGCACCCACCCAGGCAGTGGGTCCACAGGGAGTTTAACCTACATGTGTCCACTTCTAAAGAACCCCAGTCTGACTGGGGCATGCAGTGTGGGCCGAAGCCCACCTGTATTACGCACGACATTACTACCTCAGCTGTGTTGGGCAATGCAATGGGATATTTCTATGTACCGCCGGTGGCTTCCTGGCACCCACCCAGGCAGTGGGTCCACAGGGAGTTTAACCTACATGTGTCCACTTCTAAAGAACCCCAGTCTGACTGGGGCATGCAGTGTGGGCCGAAGCCCACCTGCATTATGCACGACATTACTACCTCAGCTGTGTTGGGCAATGCAATGGGATATTTTTGTGTACCGCCGGTGGGTTCCAGGGAGCCACCCATGCTGTAGGTGCACACGGAGTTTTTAATACATCTGTCCACTTGTAAAGAACCCCAGTCTGACTGGGGCATGCAGTGTGGGCCGAAGCCCACCTGTATTACGCACGACATTACTACCTCAGCTGTGTTGGGCAATGCAATGGGATATTTCTATGTACCGCCGGTGGCTTCCTGGCACCCACCCATGCTGTCGGTCCACAGGGACTTCACAATAGGGAGTTGTACCTGCCTGTGTCTATGAATTAAAAAGCCCGGTCTAACTGGGGCATGCAGACACCTTGACAGAATGAATAGTGTGTGGCACATAGGTTCCCCATTGCTATGCCTACGTGTGCAGCTCCTGATGGCGGTGGCACAGGATTCTATTTCTCATTGCTTCTGTACAGCATTGTGGGCTATCGCCCCGCCCCTTTTAAAGAGGGTCGCTGCCTAGCCGTGCCAACCCTCTGCAGTGTGTGCCTGCGGTTCCTCCTCATGGCAGACGCACTTCTAAATAGACATGAGTGTGGCGTGGCATGAGGGCAGCTGAAGGCTGCGCAGGGACACTTTGGTGTGCGCTGTGGGGGGGAGGGGGGGGCGGTTGGTCAGCATGTAACCCAGGAGAAGTGGCAGCGGAGTGTCATCCAGGCAGTGATTGTGCTTTGTTGTAGCTAGTGTGGTGCTTAGCAAAGGTATGCCATGCTAATGAGGGCTTTTCAGAAGTAAAAGTTGTTGGGAGGGGGGGGGGACCCACTCTTGCCGGTATTGTGGCTTAATAGTGGGACCTGTCAACTTGAGATGCAGCCCAACATGTAGCCCCTCGCCTGCCCTATCCGTTTCTGTGTCATTCCCATCACTTTCTTGAATTGCCCAGATTTTCACACATGAAAACCTTAGCGAGCATCGGCGAAATACAAAAATGCTCTGGTCGCCCATTGACTTCAATGGGGTTCGTTGTTCGAAACGAACCCTCGAACATCGCGGGAAGTTCGTTCCGAATAACGAACACCCGAACATTTTGGTGTTCACTCATCTCTAATTACAAGCTAACTTTATTCTGCAGGTCAGTACGAACGTTTCTTACCAAATTTATATAGTTTTTTAATGTATTATTGCTTCTAAAAATAAAAGAACCTTTAATTTAAAAAAGTACTTTTATTGCAATATACTGAGACCCAGAACTTAAAAAAAAAATTTCTGTTGATAATGCTGTGTGGGTGCTTGCTTTTTGCAGGGCGACTTTATAGTTTTTATTTGTACAATTTGAGGGTACATATTACTTTTTGATCATTTTTTATTCCAATTTTTTTAGGATATGGAATGCCCAACCAAAAAGCACTTCTGGCATGGTTTTTTTTTTCTCAGGACGTTGTCCCCCGTGCAGGACAAATAATTATTTATTTTAAATGCTTGGACTTACTGATGTGACAATACCAATTATGTTTATTATATTTAGTTAACTTTCTTTTAAGTGAAAAATGGTTTAAGTTTTTTTTTTATTTAAATACACTTTATTTTTGAAATATTTTTAAAAATCATAATTATCTTACTTATTTTTTTTAGTCCACACAATTTGGTCACTTCTACAATAGTATATAGTATTTTTAATGATAGTGTATTGAGATCTGACTGAGACAGAGCTTAATAGACTGCAATACATGTGAGCCCCTGGAACCTTCCCTTGATTCTGGGCTGCCATGTGAACCCATCAGCACCTCACAATACCTACATGTAGAAGCTCCTCTTTTTATTTTGCCCATGAACTCATAACCTTTTTATTCATTTATAAAAAGAAAATCTCGATCATAATTGTTCTATCTTCCTTCATTAAATAACATGAGGTATGGGTTTATATCTCGGCCAAAATATGCAAACATTTCAAGTTCCGTCATTGTGTTAACTTATCCAGGTCTTAGGGCTCTTTCACATGGCCGTGTTTGAGTAGATGCCAATGACTGCTCAGTGTGTTATATATACACTGGGTATGGCCAGTGAAAACATCATTAACTGACAATGCAGTGGGGGGAATATGTGACTTGGCAGACAATCCAACACCCCAAGTGCACCATACATGTACTGACACCCACACTACATCAATATAAAATCAAAATGTATGGACAAAATAGCATGCAATACAGGTTGAGGTGTTAGTTTCCACCTGTTTTTGGCCAACATATGTAAGCTTGCAGCCCATGTCAAGAGTCCTCATTACCTTACCTAAAAAAAAAACATGCAAACACGCGGAAAACAAGCTCCATGCACAGCAGATGTTGCCATGGGTTAATTTAAAGGGTTTGTTTAGTTGTAAACTTTTGATGGCCTATCATCAGTTTAGGTCATCAATAGCAGAGTGATGTGGATCCATCACACAGTACCCTCACCAATCAGCTGTTTGCCAAGCCTGTGTGCTTGTACACTGAGCTAATTTCTGCAGGAAGCAGTTAGCTCCATTCACATTGCAGTGGCCTGACTTGGTATTGCAGTCTAAATCCCCTTAGAAAACTGCCCTGGGAATAGAGCTGTCTTCTTTCTGCAGAAATCAGCTGATTGCATTAGCCTAGGTCTGTAAATAGACCCCTGCTGATCTGCTATTGATGGCCTATCCTAAGGATAGGTTATCAACGATTTGCAAGTGGATAACCTCTTAAAAAGCAGGGCCCTGCAAGGCAGCAGTGATAATCTCTAAGTCACCATGCTGCTCACAAGTACATAGTAACATAGGCTGAAGAGAGACATTTTCCATCTAGTTCAGACTGTTTCCCCCTTCCTCCTTGTTGAGCCAGAGGAAGGCAAAAAACCCCAATGAGGCAGAAGCCAATTTAGCCCATTGTGTAGTGTCCCAGCAGGCACTACAAAACACACACAGCAGCGGGACCCTCCTCACCCTGTTTGTTCTTGTCTCGGTGACTGGGGCTCTGTCCGCTTCTGCGTTTTGCTCCTGACCTTGCACGTCCTGTCACCCTGCTTCACTTTTGTCTCCCTCTTACTTTACTTTACTTTGCTTCTCATTTCAATCACATCTTGTTTACATTTTTGGCCGCACTGGGCCTTACCTCTATATGTTATACCTTGTTAGATGCCAAACATAATCTTTGCCAGATGCCGTGGGGGTCCACGGGGCCGGAGACCCGCGAACTGGATATCTGATTTGTGGTAGGAATAAGTTTTACCCCATGTGGTTCCATTCCACCCATCCTGAGAATAAAACCTGAGGAGTCTCTGTAGCATTTCACAAATCTGTGGCTCCCAGAGTTTCGGCGCAGGAGAGTGACGAGGGTGGGTGGTACATCTTCCTAAAAATCTCTATCGCTAACAAGATCTATACGGTTGTTAACATGTATTTTCCCAACCAGGGACAGGTATGCTTTGCTTCCAGGGCTCTCCAGGGATAGTCAGATTTTGCGGAGGGGACATCGGTCATTCTGAGCAGAGACTTCAATATGTGCATGGACCCTCGTCTGGACTCATCTACAGGACGTTCCGCCCTCACAGGGACAGCCATGCGCAGGGTTCAAAAGATGTTAGTGAGTATGGACCTGATTGACTTGTGGCGCATCCTCAACCTGGGTAAGCGTGACTACAGCTTCCATTCCATAGCACATAATTCCTATAGTAAGATTGACTATCTTTTCGTTTCCCGTGGTTTAGTTGACGGGGCCCCTCAGTGTTCCTTCGACGTATTCTTGTGGTCAGATCATTCTTTGCATCCTTGGGTTCGGGGGACACGGGGAGAGGGACGCCCTCGTGGCATCTCAATGATAACCTAGTTAAAGATGCCGCCTGCCTGAGCGACATTACTAGAGCCATAGAAAACTTTAAACTGGACCATAGCACGGACCCCACACCCGCTCGATAAAATGGGAGGCCCTGAAGTGAGTTCTGCAGGGCGTGTTTATTTCACGTGAAGCAGGGCTTAAAAAAGAACACACATTACGGCTCACCCAGTTAATAAGGGAACTTAGTGATAAAGAAACGACAAACAAATCCCAAGCGGCTGCTGCTCTCCAAGCCGAAAAATCTCAGAACTTCAACATAAAATTTTTGAAGTTCTGGATCAAAAAGCCCTGCGTAGAAGGGATAAGTTTAAAGCTGGCTATTATGAATACGGCGACAAGAGTGGCAGGTGGTTGGCCAGGGCACTCCACCCTAGGGTGGCTCACCCACATATACACTCCATAAACTCCTCGGTGGGGAGACGGGTTCACTCCCCACGGGAGATCCTCAAGGAATTTTGTTTATTCTACTCCAAATTCTACAAAATCCTGGAATATGCCCCCGGGCTCATGGATGCAATATCTCCAGATATGCAGTTATTTGGGGAAAATAAGGCCCGAGCAAGGATGAAACACGAGGCTCTCCCCCTTTGAGAAACTGTGCTCTGCCCCGGAGATGCCCAGGCACACGGTCTCGTTGCTTTACAACCAAATGCGAGAGGAGCGTCTGGATGGTCACCTTCCCAGGTGGATAGGGGCGTGGGAGGAGAAACTGGGCAAGTCCTTCCCCGGAGAGCTCTGAGATAAAGCGTTTCAGTTAACGCATAAGATGTCCATATCTAGCAAGCTCCAAGAGCTAAATTTCAAAATTATTTCATGATGGTTCATGACTCAGGAGAGTCAGCCCATCAGCCTCGGATATCTGCTGCCGTTGCCGGGTTGGAGTGGGTTTGATGCTTTATATTAGGTGGGAGTGCCCAATGGTTGCACCCATATGGCAAGATGTGAGGCGACTATTTGAGAAAGTGAGGAGAGCCACTAGTCCTGACACCAGAATTGGCGCTGTTGTCCATCCATTCCAGCAATGCCTCACCGTTCAAAACGGGATTACTGAAATTCTTTATCATGACAACGAGGCAGGTAATACCCAGGTTCTGGAAGCAGATTGTAGACATACCCAGGAGTGCATGAGTGGGGGCGATGGACGAGATTAAGCGCATGGAGGGGCTGAGATTGGCGGATGATACTGTGGGGTACGAGGGCTTCTACCGCACGTGGGCTGTTTGGACAGGTATACGGAATACCCTCTTGTTCACCAGATGGCTACAAGACAGCACTTGTGAGTAAATTGATCAGATATTATACAGAGGCGGCTGCCCAGGAGTCACTACCTGGATTCCTCTTACACACACACTTACCCCCTTCCTTCTTCTTCCCAACCCATTCTTTCCCTATATGTGGGATTTGAGTGTTATGTTATAGACCGGAATATAATGTTTCTAACTGGGGTTTACAATTCTATTCAGTAAGGTCTATTTGTCAAAGCCCTATAATGCCATTGATACTCTCTACTCTCAACTGTATTGTATATGATGTTAACAGAAAATTAATAAAAATATATTGAACAAAAAAAACATACACAGCCCACTGTCCTATCTTACCTGTCTGTATGCCATCCTTGGATTCAGAAGGTGCCGTCTGTGGGAGAGACTCTGTGTCTCCCCCTTCTGCTCTAATCTATGAGCTCATCCCTGATGTCAGCTGGCTTCTCATTGGGTGACAGTCAGGTTTAATCTTACTGGTGCAGAGCCCAAGGGCAGGGAAGCAGCTCTATTGGAGCCACTAGTCCTTCTGCTTCAGTTATTCTTTAGTTTACCTAAATCAATTCTTCAGTCAAATCTACTAGTGGGGAAGTTGACTAGTTCGTCAGTCTACAGAAAATATAATAAAGAGAGCGTTGAAGCTCAAGTGTCATCATTACCACTGTACTTTGCCTGCTTGCTGCACCTGTATTCCTGTTCAACTGCATTTTCACCAAGTACTGTAATCCACTGTGTTCACTGCAAATTACTCCAGTTAGTAAATCTGCTCACTCTTAGATTGCTAATTTACTGGACTCATCTCCATTATTCCTGCGGCATATCATTCAGAGAGTCTAATTAGAGTGTGTCGTAACCGTGAAAAGGACTAGACCTCCGGCTATACGCACAGTAAGTGTATTGGGGTGTTACGCTGTTCTATGCTGCTGACAGCTTCTCCCGTTTTACAGCGACCGCTCCCGCCTGACCCAATGCACTTTCAGTGGCTCAGTGCATTGAGTTGTGGCATACAGCAGTGTATACCCGATCCACTGAGAGTCCAGTCGGGAGAGGGTGATGTGAAGAGGAGAAGCCATCTGCAGCATAAAGGCTTCTCCTTCATAGCATCCTTACTCTGTTGTGCAGGTCAGAAGGCTAAAAGTTCAATAAACTGTTTTGCTGTGTTGGGATCCATTAACCACCAATGGCCTCCTGCAGACGGCCAGGTTGGATCCCGCTGCGAGAATAACCGGGCCTTATGAGATTCCATGGGTCGAATTCAAGCTTGAGAACTAGGTGAAGTCAATTGTTGCCTCAGGTGTGGTTGATCCTATTCTGGTTGTTGGACTAGCACCCTGACCAGTTTCTGAGTGAGGACCTGGCCCTATGTGGAACTTTGGTGGGGAAGGACATGGAAAATTATCAGTTCCTGTTGTTGCTGAGCCGTCTTCACCTCTGTGTCCTTGGCTGACTCCATATGAGGTGCAGGAGGAGGGTACTGGCAGGAGGGAGTACTGTGAATCTGCAGTAGAATCCCATAAAGACCATGTTATGTGGGCTCACTGCTCAAAAGAGCCAAGCTCTAGCGGCTACCAGAGTGTGGGCTGAGCAGGCCAGTGAGGAATACATGATGATAGTGATTACAGTTTAGTTACCTCCAGTGATAACAGGTAACATCTGCTGTGATTGGAAGTGTCTGCTTTTCTTCTCTATACTAGCCCAGACTGCCATGAAGACTTCTTCCAGCCATGACTCAGTTTTGCTCATGATCCCGATAATGCCACTATCCTACATGAACCTCTCTGTAACCTCCTATAGTACTAGTGTCCCACTGTAGCCCTATGGTAATTCATTCACCTTAATCCAACCAGCAAGATGCAATGCAAGAAACACACTTTTTTTTTATTAACTTGTACATGGTTAATAAATGTGACTGTTTTCTTTACTACAGATGAGTATTGAGGTGCCCATTGCATACCTGTTCATCCCACCATTCCATACGATTCACACGGTTTGGTTGGATCCGGATTTGGAATCAGCTTGTAAACACAGTTCTTTTGGTCAAACACGAACTTGCATCTCTCCGGATCATAGTTGACTGGTGTGCCGTAACTATATGGAACAGATGAGTATTATATATAATTTATTATATACGGTGTTTATCATAGCAGAAGTACAAACAGTCATAGCAGTCCGCCGCCCCCCCCCCCCCCCTTCCCCGAGCACGCTCGGACCAGTAAGCAGTCACTCGAGAAGAGCGATGCTCGCTCGAGTAACTGCTGTAGCCGAGTGTGCTCGCTCATCTCTAGCAGTCAGTTATACGGATGAGTGTATAAGGGATATTCAGGAGTGGTGAAAATTTTGCAGAATATCCACAGCATCTTACAGTACCAGTAAGGCTCAATGCCCACAGCCGTATTTGCACTGCAGGATGCAGAGTGAGCATTCACCTCCAAATCCTGCAGCAAATACTGCCCATAGGACATGCTATTGAAAACGCTTTTCCATGCCAAGTGCAGAAATCAACTGCAATTTTCCGCTCGCAGGGGAAAATCGCAGCCTGTCCTATTCTAGTGCGAGCCTCGCATGGACGGCTTCCATTGCAGTCCATGGAAGCCATCTGTCCCGTGGCGAGTTGCAGCGGATCCATGTCATCCAACGTGGCCGTGGGCATTCGGCCTAAGGTGGATAAGATTTCCAAAAAATGTCATCCACATGCTCCGTAAAAAATTTGCAGCATAAATTGACCTGCGTTATGGATTTTAAATCATTAAAATATCATTAACATATCATGTTAATTTATGCTGCAGACTTTCAACACGGATTTGACCTATTCAAAAGAAAGAATAAAGTACACTTCGAAATCTGCATGTTAAATGTCAATTTTGATGCAGATTTTGGAATAGATTTTCACAAAAAGAATGGTGATCACTCACTGAGCGCATGTGGCACAAAAAAACGCGAACAGTTATTGCATATTCCTGATGAGTACAAACGTAGCAGCCAAATGTTTCAGGCAAGGCCTTTTATTGAGCTAGTGAAGCATAGGATATTGGGGCCAAAGTCGCCAGTTGTTTTGGTCTTGATATCCTATGCTTCACTAGCTTGATAAAGGGCTTTGCCCGAAACGTTGCGCTCCTACTCTTGTCCTCATCTGGGGATATGCAATAAATGTTCACGTTTTTTTGCATCACATGCCCTCACTGTGTGTTTGCGTTCCTTCTAGTGTTTATGTACATAGAGCCATTGACAGTGAGGTTCTAGCTGCAGCATGGCTTACACACATTTCTGGGGTAATGCTATCAATCCTATTTTTGGTGCAGGTTTTGGCATGGATTTGTACCAGAATCCATTAATTTGTGTAGCCAAAACAAAGGTAATCAGCAGCACTCCCCGTCTACACTTTGTGGGGAAGTATTCCAGCATGGTGCCTGCTACACAAATGGCCTCAGACCCCTCGGCCAGCAGTGATAAATCCAAATGTAAAGGTAGGTGTGGCAATTAGGAACTTGTTCAAGAATCCATATGAGTAAAAAAGGTTATGAACTTTATTTCACTTCGTCATGAGAGGTTTCGACCATATAGCGGTCTCTGGTTGAAAAGTCACATGTTTTAAAATGATGGAGTGAAATAAAGTTTATAACCTTTTTACTCATATGGATTCTTGAACGAGTTCCTGAGTGCCGCACCTACCTTTACGTTTGGATGCAGTCCATGAATTGGGAAGTCAATCACAGACACATCCCAAGATTATGGGCATCTGTAACATATTCCATTTTCAACTTTATCCAGGAGTCATCGGCTTGAGCTCTATAGTTCTACCTGTTTTAGACTACAGATTTTTAAGGCTGTAACATATGGAAGGGCATGTAACTGACATAGGAAGGTATGATGATGTCATCGCTCCTGCTGTGCCATCCTACAAACTGCTTAAGCTATAGGCCACATAATGCCTCTGGCCTGTAACCTGTGACAGTTTTTGTCTTTTTTTGTTTTCTTTTTCTTTCAGGGGCACTCTGCTACAATGTATTGGGGAGAACATGTAGTTGCACTATTAACCCCTTCCCGCTCCTGGACGTACCTGGTACGTCATGGTAGCGGGATACTTCCCGCAACATGACGTACCTGGTACGTCATGCCATTAAAGTGTCGCCGCGGTGACAATCGCGGCGACACAGCAGTGATGTCTGCTGACATAGTCAGCAGACAAGTGCTGCGTCCGGGCTGGGGACCAATCAGAGCGGTCCCTCCCCCACGATCGCTGTGATTGGTCAGGGAAAAACTCCCTGACCAATCACAGCGCGGCAGCAGATATTTCCCGCTGTTTACAGTAGGGGCTCTGTCTGCAAGCACCGCAGTGTGTTTCCGGTGCTTGTAGAGAGAGCACCTGTGTCTTATCACTGCAATAAAAAGAGCGATTAGTGTGTAGATTAGGCAGGGAGTGAGTGTAGTGTAGTGTAGTGTAGTGCAGTGTAGTGTAGTGTAGTGTAGTGGAGTGTAGTGTAGCAGAGTGGAGTTAGTGATCAGTGTAGTGGAGAGGAGTTAGTCATCAGTGTGGTGTAGTGGAGTGAGTGTTAGTGATCAGTGTGGTGTAGTGTAGTGAGTGATTGATCAGGCAGTGTAGTGTAGTGAGTGTAGTGAGTGATTGATCAGGCAGTGTAGTGTAGCAGAGTGGAGTGAGTGATCAGAAGTGCAGTGTAGTGTAGTGAGTGAGGGATCTGTAGTGTGTGATCAGAAGTGTAGTGAGTGAGCTGTAGCGTGCGATCAGCAGTGTAGTGTAGCGCAGCGTGTAGTCAGTGTATCCCTTGGTGTACAAAAAAAAAAAAAAGTTCCTGTTGTTCCCATTTCGTTACCTGTCCCGTCACCCGTTATTAGTTAGTGTAGCGTTTAGTTAGTCCGTCTAGTGTGTAGCGTGTCGTTAGTCCGTGTACTGTCAGTGTATTCGTCTGTGTAAAAAAAACAAAAAAAGTTCCTGTTGTTCCCATTTCGTTACCTGTCCCGTCACCCGTTATTAGTTAGTGTAGCGTGTCGTTAGTCCGTCTAGTGTGTAGCGTGTCGTTAGTCCGTGTACTGTCAGTGTATTCGTCTGTGTAAAAAAAAAAACCAAAAAAACAAAAAAAGTTCCTGTTGTTCCCATTTCGTTACCTGTCCCGTCACCCGTCATTAGTTAGTGTAGCGTGTCGTTAGTCCGTCTAGTGTGTAGTGTGTCGTTAGTCCGTGTTGTGTCAGTGTATTCGTCTGTGTAAAAAAAAAAAGAAAAAAAAAAAAACACTTACGTGAATACACCACATAAGTTTCCGCGTTCTTTCCGACTGCCGTCCCGTGGTCACCCCATCCCGCAGTGTCCCATCTAATAAAACTTTTTCCCCGTGTGCCCCATTTTATATAAATATGGCCCGTAGGAGGTACACTTCAGAGGAACTGTATGCAATCATTGCATCAGACTCGGACTCAGGTAGTGGTGATGACGACCCCACTTTTTTGGCATTCTCCGACTCCTCATCCTCATCCAGCGAGTCTGAGCTCCCTGCACCCCCGAGAAGGCGTCCAAGGACCGCCACTGACCCCAATGCATCAGATGCTCACTGGAGTACCCCGGAAGATTACAGACCCCAGATCCCTGATTTTATTGGGAACCCAGGGATTCAATTTGACACGGAAGGGCTCAGAGGGAAGGACTTCTTCAAGTTTTTTTTTTCTGAAGAGTTCATTGCCCATATTGTTACCCAGACGAATTTGTACGCCCAGAATTTTATAGAAGAAAATCCCACCTCCAGCTATGCCAGACCCGATAAGTGGACCCCTGTGGATGCACCAGAGATAAAAAAATTTTGGGGGCTTATACTAACCATGGGGCTAATAAAGAAGCCAACAATCAGGGCGTACTGGTCTACCGATATTTTGTACCGCACCCCAATGTTCCGCATGGCGATGTCGAGGACGCGCTTTGAGTGTATTTTAAAATTTCTGCACTACAATGACAACCAGCTGTGCCCCCCCCAGCGATCACCCCAATTACGATCGGTTGTATAAGATCAGGCCCGTAATAGACCATTTTAACGCCAAGTTTGCCCAGGCGTATGCCCCACAGATAAACATTGCAGTAGACGAGTCCCTGGTACACTTCAAGGGGAGGCTAAAATTCCGCCAGTACCTGCCCAGTAAGCGGGCACGGTATGGTGTGAAGTTGTACAAGCTGTGCGAAAGTACATCAGGGTACACCCACAAGTTCCGTATTTACGAGGGGAAGGACACTAAAATTGAGCCCCCAGAATGCCCCCCCGTGCTGGGAGTAACAGGGAAAATAGTGTGGGAACTGGTGCACCCACTATTAGACCAGGGTTACCATCTGTACCTGGATAACTTTTATACCAGTGTCCCCCTGTTTCAGTGCCTCGCTTCCAGAGGAACAGTGGCATGTGGCACTGTTCCGAAAAATCAAAAAAGCCTCCCTAAGACGCTGCTTGGGCAACTGCTCAGAAGGGGTGAGAGCCGGGCCCAATGCAGCGACAATGTATTGTGCGTTAAATATAAGGACAAGAGGGATGTCCTTATGTTGACGACAATACACGGCCACAGCAGTACCCCCTGCCCAGTACGAGGTACCAGTGCAGAGACCCCCAAACCAGACTGCGTCCTCGACTATAATAAGTACATGGGAGGGGTCGATCTATCAGACCAGGTACTGGAGCCCTATAGAGCCATGCGGAAAACACGGGTGTGGTACAAAAAACTGGCCGTGCACCTCGTACAGATGGCACTGTATAATGCCTACGTGCTGTTCCGAGGTGCAGGCCACAGGGGGACATTCCTTGAATTTCAAGAGGAAGTTATCAAGGACCTAATATTTGGGGACCAGGAGGTGGGGGAGAGGCCCAGTACTTCTGGAAGCGAGGCCACAAGAATTGTACCAGGGCAGCATTTTCTCGAAGGGAAGGACCCAAAAGAGGTGCAGAGTGTGCTACAAACAGGGGATAAGAAAAGACACCATATACCAGTGTGAAACATGCCCCACACAACCCGGCCTCTGTATAAATGAGTGTTTTAAGATCTACCACACGTCCCTGAAATTTTAATTTTTTTATTGCCCTGACGTTTTACCCTGATGTACTTCACACAGCTTATACATAAAGCCACATGCTAAGTCCTTCCCTTCTGAGCCCTGCGCCCTAAAAACAGTTTAGATTCACATATGGGGCATTTCCCTGTTGGGTAACATCATGGGTTACGTTTTCTCCTTCTGCCCCTGGTAAAAAATAAAAATCTGGGCCTAAACTGAGCATTATTGGAAAAATGTGAATTTTTCGTTCTCAACTCAAATTGTTAAAAAAAATTCCTCAAATACCTGTGGGTTCAAACCGCTCACTACACCCTTTAAAAAATTCCCTGAGGGGTGTAGTTTCCAAAATGGGGTCAGTTGTTGGGGGTCTCAAATGCACTGGTACCTCAGGGGCACTGCAAACACTACACGGTGTCTGAAAATTATTCCAGCAAAATCTGCATTCAAAAAAAGCGCTCCTTTCTTTCTGAGCCCTGCCATGTGCCCAAACAACAGTTTACATCCACATATGGGGCATTTCCGTGCTCCAGAGTAATTGGGTAATGCATTATGGACTATGTTTTTTCCTTCTGCCCCTGGTGAAAAATGAAAATCTGGGCCTAAAGCTGAACATTATTGGAAAAATGTGAATTTTTCGTTCTCAACTCAAATTGTTAAAAAAAATTCCTCAAATACCTGTGGGTTCAAACCGCTCACTACACCCCTTAAAAAATTCCCTGAGGGGTGTAGTTTCCAAAATGGGGTCAGTTGTTGGGGGTTTCAAATGCACTGGTACCTCAGGGGCACTGTAAACACTACATGGGGTCTGAAAATTATTCCAGCAAAATCTGCATTCGAAAAGCCAAGAAGCGCTCCTATCCTTCTGAGTCCTGCCATGTGCCCATACAACAGGCTACGTCCACATATGGGGCATTTCCGTGTTCGAGAGCAACTGGGTAACGCATCATGGGGTATGTTTTTTCTTTCTGCCACTGGTAAAAAATATAAATCTGGGCCTAAAGCTGAACATTATGTGAAAAATGTGATTTTTTTGTATTGAACTCAAACTGTTAAAAAAATTCCTCAAATACCTGTGGGTTCAAACCGCTCACTACACCCCTTAAAAAATTCCCTGAGGGGTGTAGTTTCCAAAATGGGGTCAGTTGTTGGGGGTTTCAAATGCACTGGTACCTCAGGGGCACTGTAAACACTACATGGGGTCTGAAAATTATTCTAGCAAAATCTGCATTCGAAAAGCCAAGAAGCGCTCCTATCCTTCTGAGTCCTGCCATGTGCCCATACAACAGGCTACGTCCACATATGGGGCATTTCCGTGTTCGAGAGCAACTGGGTACAGCATCATGGGGTACGTTTTTCCTTCTGCCACTGGTGAAAAATGAAAATCTGGGCCTAAAGCTAAACATTATGTGAAAAATTGGATTTTTTCGTATTGAACTCAAACTGTTAAAAAAAATTCCTCAAACATCTGTGGGTTCAAACCGCTCACTACACCCCTTAATAAATTCCCTGAGGGGTGTAGTTTCCAAAATGGGGTCAGTTATTGGGGGTTTCAAATGTACTGCTACCTCAGGGGCACTGCAAACACTACATGGGGTCTGAAAATTATTCCTGCCAAATCTGCATTCAAAAAGACAAGAAGCGCTCCTTTCCTTCTGAGACCTACCATGTGCCCATACAACAGGCTACGTCCACATATGGGGCATTTCTAAAAACTGCGGAATCTGGGTAATACATTCCAAGTTTTGTTTCTTTGCTAACTCCTACTGTTTTATATTAAAAAAAAGGTTTTATATTGAAAATCAGTAGAAAAAAGGAACTGTTCTAATTTTTGATGCACTTTCCTTTAATTCCTGTAAAACATCTAAAGGGTTAATAAACTTTCTAAATGCCATTTTGAATACTTTGAAGGGTGCTGATTTTAAAATGGGGCAATTCATGAGTGATTCTGATATACAGGCTCGGCAAAACTATGTCTGAACTGCATTGGTCCTTAAAAAATTTAGATTTTGAAATTTGCTAGTAAATGTGAAAAATTACTGCTAAATTTATATACTTTGTGGAGTCTGCAAAAAGTAAAATAACACTTTAAAAATGATTGCTGTGTAAAGTAGGCCTATGGGAAATGTTAATTAATAACTATGTTGTGGTGTTTGACTTTCTATCTTACAAAGAAAACAATTCAAAGTTTGAAAATTGTGAATTTTTCCAAATTTTCAGTAAATTTGGATTTTTTTTCCTAATAAGGACAAAATTTATTGATGAAATTTTTACACTAACATAAAGTACAATATGTCACGAAAAAACAATCTCAGAATCACCTTGATAAGTAAAAGCATTCAAAAGTTATTAGCACAGAAAGTGACAGATGTCAGATTTGAAAAATAAGGCTTGGTCCTTAAGCTCAAAATAGGCCATGTCATCAAGGGGTTAATGCTGGGAGAACTATGGGGAAGTTCTGCTTTGCACTGTGGGCCAGAATTCCTATAACAGTGGTCAAAAGTCCAAAAAATCAAGTTTCATAACTTGCGCTCATAACTGTGTGTTAGTAAAGATGAAGGAACAGTCTGTTCTGATGGGTAGAGTCAGGTTTTTTTCCCGATCACCACTCCTCTGATGCAATCGTTTCAAGTCACATCTTGTTCTTATATTTCTGATTGTGACTTTGCTGTATTTATTCTTCGTTTTGCACGATCTCTGTGTAATATGGTTATTTATGTGTTATATAGGAAGTGATTACTGAAAATAGTTAATTAACGTATGGATTTCAGAATTCTGTTTATTAGTTTTCTATTAAAATTATCAGTTTTTTTAAAAATTGGTGGTAAATGGACCTAAAAAGACTAGACGTACGAAATTAGTCTGGACTAGTCCGGCGTTATATTTTTTTACTAAAATAGCCATTCATATGTATAGAAAATGATACTGTAAATTATTTTTGCTGATGCTTGCATAATACCGAGTTATAATATACTTTCTCCGATAATGACGAGTGTTCAAATGTACCAAATAATGTACTAAATGCGTATTTGTCTACGCCGCGCAGTACTGAACATTAAGCATTGTAGAATTTTTTGTAATATATTTCCGCAAGATTATAACATAACTAGATCTGTAAGACTATTTGGTTAATAACTAAATAACTAGTAAATAACTAATTAATAATAAATACGCTTCAAATCTATCAACCCCTTCCCTCCCCATGACGTAAGGGTACATCATGGGAGTGGGGTACTTACCGCAAAAAGACGTACCCTTACGTCATAGGGATAGTGCGAGATCATAGCAAATCTCGCGCTATCCCGCAGCGGGAGCCGGCTGTCACTAGTAGCTGGCCTCCCGCTGCGACAGCAGGGGTGCATCGGGGATGCCCCCCCCCCCCCCCGCGCGCTGTTAACCCTTCCCTGCCGTGATCTAAGTAGATCGCAGCAGGGAAAGGGTTCATAGAGGGAGCGCACTCCATCTGTGACTTCAGCCGGCTCTCGCGATGTTATCGCATAGAGCCGAGCTGGTTGCCATGGCAACAGGATGCCAGATACCGGCATCCTGTATTGCCATTGCCTATGATCAGGGCTGTAGTGTAAGTCCCTCAAAGGGACACAGATGGTGTAAAAAAAATCTAAATGTACAAAAAATAAAAATGTAAAAAAAAAGGTTAAAAAACCTTTTTTTTTATGCTTTTTCTCATATTAGTATTAAAATCCCACATATTTGGTATCATTATGTCCGTAAAGACCTGTACAATAAATCAAACACGCTTTTTATCCTTCACGGTGAAAAAAGCGTTAAAAAAACTACAAAAAACTGAGGCAAAATGCTAATTTTTAGCATTTTGCCTCCCAAAAAACGCAATAAACAGTGATCAAAATAAACATATGTACCCCAATATGGTACCAATAAAAACTGCAGCTCGTCTTGCAAAAAAATAAGCCCTCAGAGAGCTCCGTCCATGGAAAAATAAAAAAGGTATAGGGCTTTGAATGCAGTGATTTTAGTAAAAAATAATTAATTTCCAAAAAAAGGGTTTTTATTGTGGAAAAGTGGAAAAACCTAAAACCTAAAAAAAATATAAGAATTTTGGTATCGTTGCAATCGTACCGACCCGCAGAAAAAAATGTAGTGTGTCATTTATGCTACATATTTAACGCTTTAAAAAAAATAATCTATGGCAGAATTGATGCGTTTTCTCTCCCTACGATCATAAAAAAAATAATAAAAGTTTTACAATATAGTCTATGTACCCAAAAATGGTACTAATAAAAACTACAGTTCGCCACGCAAAAAACAAGCCATTATACGGCCGCGTCGACGGAAAAATAAAAAAGTTATGGCTTTTGAAAAATGGAGATGAAAATCTACCAAAAATCCTCAACGCCAAAATAGACCATGTCCTTAAGGGGTTAAAATCCATAAAAAGTTTTAAATACCATATACACTTGAGTATAAGGCCATCTGCAGATGGGCGGGTCGGATCCGGCGGCGAGAATTCTCGCCGCGGGACCCGACCCCAGCGCCTGCAGGGACGAGCGCGTACTCACCCGCGCTTGGCGGCCCCAGCTCTTTCATGTGCCGGCTGCCGGGCAGCTGGCGCATGCGCAGACCGGAGCCGTCGGCCGGGTGAGTGATGTTTCTGTGCGAGGCTCTGCGAGCCGCGCACAGAAATAGGACATGCCGCGGTTTGTTTGCCGCGCGTCATTTCACGCGGCCAAACCGCGGCTGTCTGCATAGGAGTGCACTCCTATGCAGGCTTTCAGTGGCGGAAATCCCGCGGAAAATCCCGCCACGGGATTTCCGCCCGTGTGCAAGCGGCCTAAGTCGAGATTTTCAGCCAAAAAAAATGGACTGAAAATCTCCCCTCGACTTATACTCAAGTTAGTCAGACCTGCCATTGAAATCATCAGCATCAGCAGCAGAATCCGAAATAGAGAGCTCAGATAATGATGAGGCCATATTCATAACATTATATATTACATTATTACAGCTATGAACAATACAGAAATTAATTATTACTTGAAATAAAATGTTTATTAAGTTAATTTTGACAATATTTGTTTTTTCACTAAAAGATTATATAGGCTAATAACAAATGTATTCTTTTGACCGCATTTATATAGGAATTCTGGCTGGCCAGCTGCCCAGCATACGGCCATATCGACGATTATCGTAACAAACTAATCGGATTCTTATTCGACATCCCCGAATTAGTGAAACTACCAATTTTGGCCATTAAATTCGTAAATTTCACTTTTGTCCAACTTTTAAGGTATGCCGGCCCACTGTGCTTTGGTGCAATTGTTTTGGGTGGCACTCTTTGGGCATTGTTAATGTCAGGGGTACTATGGAAGCATGATGCTTGGCATTGTTATTGTAGGGGACACTTGTAGCTCTATTTCTGATGGGAGCACTCTTCTTGGAACAATTACTTGAGGATGAATAGAGCCTGAGTTAACACCACGTGAGGACAGTCGGGAGGAGAGAGTAGGAGCTAGAATCCCTCAGAGTCACTTCAGAAGAAGAGAGACATAGGGTGGTGAGTCTGAGAGACTATTACTAGAGAGCCAGTGACTGTATGATGTTCTTGTAGCACTGTTAATGCTACAACAACTTCAGCATTGTTTTATTACTGGTTGCCCCATGGCATGGTCAAAGGTTCAAATAGGCTCACACTACAAGAAAGTGTGTGCTGTGGTTGGAGGAAAATTTGAAATATTTTTACACGTGGTTGTACCGATGAATCACTGCAATGGGCCAAGCATTTGAACTTTTGCATCCGGGCTCCTGAGCCTTTAGCTACGCAGCTGGGCCTATCAGGCACCAGGACATTGACATTCAAGAACCTGCTGCAACACCAAACAATGCTTAGATGTGATATGCTGCAGTAGACAGTAGCATCCGTTAAACACATAGCCACATAAAAGATTCAGGCAAGAGCCGTCTTCGTATCTTGATTGCTGTAGAATTTGTGGTGTAGATGCACAGTTCTCCAAGTACCAGCAAAAGACTGTTAAAGTAGCTACAACTGTTCCCTCCTTCAAAAAGATAAGCCCACTACATGTGAGAGGAACCATCAAGTTTAGTATACCTCTTCTATGGTCTGTAACCTTTATACTCATGTACCTCTTAAAGTGACAGTAACCATTAAGAGTGTTGTGCCTCTACCTCAGAATAAAAATTATTCTGCATCGAAAAGTTTCTGCAACATTTCTAAGGAGGAACCTCCCATTAGGTGTTTTTCTTTAAACCTTTTAGTTTTACTACAGAGTATATTTATTTTATTGCACACGACTACCCTCTTTATAGCACTGAATATATTCACACTGCTTATGCTAATATATTGTAGTATTCCTTATATTTATCTTACGCTGTGCAGCATTCGTAGTCTCCAGAAGAACCACATGTACAGTCCCAGCAATCTTTTGTCCGCCACTTACTGTTGAGTGGATACATCTGTCCTTTAACGTAACAACCTAGAAACAAAAAAACATTACAAGGAATTCTAAATAGAATCCTATTTCTCCCTATGGCCGCCTGCAGACAGCCGGGTCGGATCCTGCTGCGAGAATAATCACACCGGGATGCAGACTCGTTCCCCTGCACAGCCCTGTGGCTCAACCGCTCCCGGCGTCTTCTCTCTGCACTATGTGCTGGCTGCCACCCATCTGGCGCATGCGCAGAGTGGAGCCAGCCCGTCACCAGTGATATTTCTGTGCAGGCCTCTGCGAGACCCGCTCAGAAATAGAACATGCCGCCATTTGTTTTCCTCGCATGTTTTCACGCGGACAAATCGCGTCCGTCTGCATAGAATTGCATTATCTAACGCAATCCTATGGCAGCGGACACAGGCGGAAATTCTGTGAAAATCCCGCTCGAGTGCAGGGGGCCTATATGAACTAAGACAATTAGAAACCTGTTTTTACTGACATTGCAGGAGGCCTGGGTGTTGTGGTCTCAATACAGACACTATGGTGCATCCATATTATGGACATTTGAAATTGGCCTATGGGCGAGTTTCCACATAGTGTAATTGTTGTAGAATTTCGGCTGTGGAATGAGTGCCAAAATTTCACAACAAACTTCAGTAAAATGAAAGTAAATAGGATTTTAACGAACTACATACATTTACAGTAGGAGAACTCTGAATCGAAATATAGTCATACTGCAGTTTTTCAAATCTGCAGTATGCTCTGTCACGGATTTCATTCATTAATACATTCATTGGAAAGAGTGAATTCCGCATGAAAAATCGCCAAAGAGATCTGGTGCAAATTTTGCTGAGGAAGTTCTCCACTATGTGTACCCATACCCCCAGGGTATGTTCACACATGGCAGATGTTTGATACTTCTGAATGGAGTTGTTTTTGAAGCAAGTGATTGGATTTTTATCCTCTTCATATGTACAGAATACTTATGGAAATATTTGCTACAAGTCTGCCTCTTTTTCAAACTACTAACATTCACTTGTCCATCCATGAGTGAGTTACACGCTCCGCCCTGATCGCATGATGGTGACGTCATCAAAGGTCTTCATCCCAAGTCAGTGGCAGATGATCAGGGGCGGAGCATGATGGTGCTTCATCCATAGTGAGTTACATACTCTGCCCCTGATTGCATAACTCACTTACTCAGGATGACCTCCGGGTGAAAGACCTGAGATGGTATCACCGTCATGTGATTAGGGGCGGAGCATGTAACTCACTCACTCCGGATGATCAGGAGCAGGGCAAGAGTGAGTGAGTTACATGGGGCGGAGATTTTAGTTAACTGTAAGTTTAATGAAGCAATCAGTGTCAGGCAGCTGCTCCCAAGGCAAATAGGATCATGGGGTCATGCATCAAGAGGTCTAGGGGCACATGACGAGAAGATTGTTCTTCCTCTTTTCAAGTCGTTGGTCAGACCACACATGGAATATTGTGGTCAGTTTTGGGCACCGATACTTAAAAAGGACATATTAGAGCATGAGTGGGTACAAAGGTGGGCAACTAAAGTAATAAATGAAATGGGTGGACTACAATACCCAAATAGGGTATCAAAATTGGGGTAATTCAGTTTAGAAAAAAGACGCCTGAGGGGCAACCTAATAACTATGTATAAATATATCAGGGGACAATACAGAGATCTCCCATCATCTATTTATACCCAGGAATATGACTAGAACAAGGGGGCGCCCTCTATGTTTAGAGAAAAGAAGGTTTCCACACTGACATAGAATGGGGGTTCTTTACTGTTAGAGCAGTGAGACTATGGAACTCTCTGCCTGAGGACGTGGTAATGGCGAACTCCATAAGAGAGTTCAAGACGGCCCTTTCTTGAGCTATACAATATTATATGTTATAATCATTAATCAAAGTGCTAACGACCACTTTTCTGTCAGTCCGTGTGTGCTGTGTGAGTTACATGCGGAGCCTGACAGCACCTGCGATGTCAGTTACTGGCTCTTAGCTCTACCCCCTGATTACATGACAGTGATATCATCACAGGTCCTTTATTCTCCTTGTGCACTGATTGAGGGATTATGGGAGGACTACATCCCCACAAACCACTGCAGCCTCAGTTGCTATGGATACAGCAGTACTCAGTCTGGAAGTTTGTACCTGATCGTGAGACTGCTGCACACCTGTGTGGAGACTCCAATAAATGATGCCTCACAAATTTACACATTCATAGCTCCTGTGCTGACAGGACCTGTGATGATGTCACCGTCATGTGATCAGTCACATGGTCTCTCAGCTGAATGAGGGATTATGGGCAGACTACATCCCCCACGAACCCCCATGGCCTCAGTTGCTATGGATACAGCAGTACTCTGTCTGGAAGTTTGTAGCTGGTTGTGAGACAGCTGGACACCTGTGTGGAGACTCCAATAAATGACACCTCACAAATGTAAACATACATAGCTGGCAGTGCATAATGACCAACTACATTGAAGCATAGTTCTTCATCGCTATCTTCACATCTCCTGAACATGACATCATGTCATCTCAAGTGCTAACGCCACCAATAACAGTCCAACCATCATCTAATTGTCAACCGTTGTCCAGTGTTGAAACTAACCATCGTTGTTGTGCAAACATGTCACCACAGAGGGTTCAATGTAGCTATGAAGCTAATGCAGCTTACATGACACAGCAACAAGTCACGATTTCACCTCAGCCACCAACTGAAGTTTATAAATTTCATGCAGTAGATATGCGAAACCTACTAGTGAACATGTCTCCTTAGCGAGCTGCTGAAGTTTGTAAATTACATGGGGGGGGGGGATAGGCTGAACTGTCTTTTTCCAATCTTACACGCTACGTTGCTATATTATAAGCATGGTCTCGGAGCTAACATAAACATATGTTTGTATTCCCTTCTACTGTTGGGAGTACATTACTGCTTTTGTATGTGTATAATGGGTTCATCTACGGCTAACAACGACCTCCTGACTGCCAAATCGAGGGGCAACTACTCCCTACTGATCCTCCTTGACCTCTCTGCAGCATTCGACACTGTCAACCACAAACTTTTCCTCACTATGCTTCGCTCAATTGGACTAAAGGACACTGCCCTCTCCTGGTTCTCCTCGCCTGCTGCCTTGGGGTCATATTCGACTCCGATCTCTCCTTCACCCACTACATCCAATCTCTCACCCAAACCTGTCAGCTGCACCTCAAGAACATCGCTAGAATACGCCCTTTTCTCAGCGTGGAATCGGCACCTTCAGTCATCCCGATTCCGCCACTATACGGCCTGATCATTGTCTGTGTGTATAGCACCCCTCACTCTCCACCTCACCATACTGTGCACATCTCCAGCCTCTTTACCCTCTGTATCACCCCATTACTTGTAGTATGTAAGCTTGTTGGAGCAGGACCCTCACCCCTACTGTTTCCATCAATTGATTACTTCATGTAACCGTTGTCTTGTGTTATTTCCCCTGTATTGTAAGCGCTGCAGAATATGTTGGCGCTATAAAAAAGGTTTATATTATTAATTTCCGCTAGTACGCTATAGTACAAAAAACCTAAAGAACAGGTTAACTACAATATGTGATGTTTTAAAGCTGGTACACTGTTACTAGACAAAATTAATCATTTGTGCAGTACTGAAAACTTTACAGCAACTACTGGCCTAGCAAAACCTCCAAACTAGTCCAATACAACTACTAGTAAAACCTGACAATTAATAATAGTGGTAAAAAGAATAATCAATTGCTAATTCGTGATACATTCACTTCCACTCACCTTCAGGTTTTTCACCCGGTTTCAATTCACTTAAACCACGTTCACAAGCTGCATTGCAGAAGACCACAAGGATTCCAGCACCAAATGCAATGGTCAGAAGGAATTTCTGAAACATAAGTAAAAGAAAACATATGCAATATTTCCGAAATGCAGTTTTTTGCAGCGATAATAACACCTACAGGTGACGTCTGCATTCACAACTAGGTTTTTTTTCTTGTCTCAGTATATTTCATATGAAAAATGAAGCAACTTTGCAATACATCATGATTTGAAATTTCCTTTTGTTTCTACAGTTCCTATACATAACTGTAGATGTTTAACCCCTTAGTAACCAGCCTATTATGTGTCTTAATGACCTAGTGATTTTCCAATAGCTGGGATACATGGCAGACATGGAGGCCTATTTTCAGGCCTCTTGCTGCCATGGGAACTTAGTGATTGCATTGCAGGGTGCCGATGGGTGACACAGGGAGCCCCTTCCCTGTCAACCACTTACATGTGGCAATCACTGTTGACTGCAGCTAAATCATTCAGATATTCACATTCACTGTGTCTCTGAATGATCAGTATTTAACTTAACAATTAGCAAACGAGACAACGGTAATTTTCATGCTTGCACAAAACAAACAATGAACAATATGCAAACAAATTATCATTCATCGCTGTCCGTGTTTACACTGAACAATTATCGTTCAAATTCGAACGATCCAGTAATTGTTTTTTTACAATAATCGTTTCATCTAAACGCACCACAACACAAGAAGGAAAAATAGGGAACTGTCCATGATATATTAACCCCTTAGTGACTACCCATACATGTTTTCATGTCCTGGGTCTCTGGACTTTACACCTTTTTCACATGGGTGAAAATCTCAGCGCTATCGCATGGGTGGTCTGTTACTCGCGACAATTCGCAATTTTGTGTCGCTACAAAGTTGCATGACTTTATAGTGCCCTTTTGCCAGGATTTTCAGTGGGGGGCTTGAAATATAAACCCTACTCCAAAAATAAGCCCCAGCTGCATAAAAAAAAGAATACATCACCTCTTAGGCGCTGTCAGCACTCCGCATGTCTCGCCTGAAGCTCTGGCAGACTTGCTTGAAGTCTTCTGTCATCGCCTCCTGGATTGGAGATTCAAAATCCCTGCCTCCGAGGGGAGATAAAATTACTTACATAGATCCTCTGGCAATGTCCCCTAACATGATCTTTATCCACAGGCAAAATGGTGGACGCAAGTGCAGTAGCTGGGGAGGGCTCGGGAAAAATCTCCTTGCTCCTGGCTACTAAAGGTGCACGAGAGCCTGGAGCAGTGACCGAGGGTCATGGTGAGCGGTTCCTGGTCACGTGACCACCATTATCCAGTGGATAACGGTGATCACGTACAAGTTGAACAAAGAGTGTAAAGTTTCATCTCCCTTAACCATAAAAGATTAAACTTTAACTTTTTAAAAACTTTGATGCGATCGCCATTATCCATTGGATAGCCAAATCCAGGGTAGCCAAAAGCGGGGAGCTTTTTATACTCACAGACCTGAGGTTTTAGTCTACAGAGCCAGCGTGTTTTTAAAACCCAGACACCCAGGATGGGAAAACATGTATGGGTGGTCACTAAGGGGTTAAAACATAAAGTTTACTGCAGTCCATGTAATCTTGTAATTATACGTGTAAACTACCATTTAACAGATACGCTCAAAACCAAAAAACTTCCTATCAGGTGGCTCTTCCCCAACGGCATATCTGAAGCCTTAAATGTAAGTGTTCCCCCCCCAAAGCATACACATAGTGAAACTTCTCTCACCCTGCGCCTAGCCCACGTGTGGGGTCAAATATCTAGGCCTCACATTATATGCAGACCCATCTTGCCTATACAATCTTAATTCACGCCACTTCCTAAGAAGGTTCAAGACCAAATAAAACACCTGAACATTCCCTTCATCTACTGGATGGGTAGGAAAAATCTAGTAGCAACATACATTATGCCAACTATCCTCTTCACGCTATAAACTGTCCCGATCCCTATCCCCAAAACATCCTTTAACAAACTACATCAACTCTTCAGTGCATATATCTGGAACAACAGCTTGCCTTTACATACCTCACTCAAAAGAAACAACAAGGAAGCTTCTGCCTCCCAGACACCCCAAATTACTATAAGGCGATAAAATTACTAAATCAGAATAAATGGAACCTCTCACCCCAAACCACAAACCCCATTTCTTGGAAGCATTAAATCTTTATAAACTACTCAAAAAATTTTAGGATCTCTACCATAATGCACTAAGAGACCCACTATGGTTTAAAACGTATCTATCTTTCCCCAAACCTTGTAAAAAAATGAATCTCTAAGCTTCAAAAGGGAGAACTCCTAGACTCAGCCCCACAGAAGCCTTGATACTTAAGGGAATGGGAAAAAGAATTAAATATCACCCTGTCTAAAGAAAATACAGACAAAATCCCAAGCAACTCCCATAGTTTCTCAAGAGGTTTCCGCATTCAAGAAAATTCTTTTAAACTTATTACGAGATGGTGCAAAACTCCCCATCAACCATTCAAACTGAATTTAACACCCTCTAATAGCTGTAGCAAATGCGGCCACCAAGGGGGCACCCTCCTCCACATTTGGTGGAATTGCACAGGGATAGTTCATATTAGAAACAAATATTTTCCCAAATCTACAAAATCAGTCCAACCTCAATAAAATTGGCACTGGAGGAGGTATTACTGTTGCAACCATCTAAAAACTTTACACCAAAAAAAGACTCCCTGCCAACAATCGTATTATCTGCAGCCAAGCTACTCATCTCTCTAACGTGGCGGAACAAAGAACCCCCTTCCCTAACCCAATGGGGAAACAAAATACACCAAACTCATAAGCTGGGAGAACGGTACCAGAAAAAAAAGTGTAACCATCTAGTCACCATGGATTGATTTTAAAAAATAACCAAAAGGTCACAATAATATCAATCTGTTATCCCACTTCCGCTAAACTCAAATACATCCCCTTCATCCATTGAGGGTTTCACATACAGTTACGAAGGACAAGTCTTCAGGCCAGAATCTATGAAGAACCAGCGTAGATGACTCTCTACCCCTCCCACCCTCACCTTTCCCCCTTTTATTGATTTATTGGTTATTGTTTTTATGGTTATTGACACCACCATGTCTTATGATGTGATTAAAAGACATAATCCTTATAAAATTGGTACTGGTGTATCTTGTCTCCACCACAAGTATGGGTGGAGACCTAGTGATGTGCTGTATATGCCCAGTGTATGGCCACAAGCTGCTGATTGGCTGGCTTCAGCAAGGTCCTAGCAGCGTGTGGACTGATATTTGCCTGGGATGTTGGGTTAGGGTTAGTTTTAGTGTTAGGCTTACATTGTTAGCTGAAAATGCTTCCATTTTAGAGCGGCCCCCAGTGGGTGCCTGCCACTGTGCTTCGCTGATGGTGCCTCACAGCTCTGTCCCGTATCTCTGCGGCTGTGCCTGCTCACTGCTCTGTCCCGCCCGCCATGTCTCTGCAACTGTGGCACCTCACTGCTCCGTCCCACCCACCGTCTCTCTACCGCTCTGGCTGCTGACAGTCCCCCCGCTCATATTCTTTGTTATATGACAGTACATGTGACACAGTGTACTTAAGATGAGCAGCAAATAATAATAATTGCACCACACTGTCAGAGAGATACACAATAAATTATCTGCAACCCATGATGTACCAAAACCAGTCCTCCATACAGTTCAAAAGGAAGTCAATGATGGCTTCTCTCTGAATTCCAATTGGTTACACTTGGAAGAGAGGAGTTGGATTGTACAAGGGGCAGTAATACTAAAGGAGGCCACAGAGGAGCGATTATGATGGAGGCCAGAGAGAGGGAATTATTACTAAGTGAAGTCACAGGGGGCACTACAAGTAAGTTATGCTGCAGAAAGGGCAGTATTGCAAAGTGTAACTACGGAGGAGGCACTGTTACTAATCAGGGCCCTGGAGGGGCACTTTATTGCTTTCTGGGGCCACAAAGTGCACATTATTACTTTGTGGAGGTACTATTACTATGAGAGGGTATTGAAAGGAGGAGGAAGTGGCAGGATGAGGAGAGTAGGCAGAGAGGAGTCATGTATAGAAGAAGTCTTTATCGTGGTGTGGGCTTGAGAGAGTAGAAAGGAGAAAGTGGAGCATTACAACTAAAGGCACTACCACTACTTGAGGTAACAGCACTGTAATCACCGTCACTGTGCACAGCTGACAGCGATTTTGTTTTGCAGTTTTAAAACACAATTGGGTGGCCACCAACATGTAAATCATTTAAATGATGCTTCCATATAATACTACAATACACTATCCAAATTATGTCACCTTATTAGAGATGAGCGAGCGTACGCGTCCGAGCTTGATGCTCGTTCGAGTATTAGGGTACTCGAGATGCTCGTTACTCGAGGCGAGCACCACGCGATGTTCGAGTCAATTCCATTTCCTTCCCTGAAAGTTTTGCGCCATTTTCTGGCCAATAGAAACGCAGGGAAGGCATTACAACTTCCTCCTGTGACGTTCCAGCCCTATCCCACCCCCCTGCACTGAGTGGCTGGCGAGATCAAGTGACCCCCGAGTATTTAAAGTGGGGCCGCCCGCGGCTCGCCACAGTCACACACTGGGAGAGATCAGGGACAGTGCTGGTGCTGCTATAGGGAAAGTGTTAGTGTAGGATTCTGTGTACAAGAACCCCAACGGTCCTTCTTAGGGCCACATCTGACCATGTGCATTACTGTTATGGCTGCTGGTAGCAGTTTTGCACATTTTTTTTTTTGTATATCGGGCGTGCAGCCCCATTACAGCTATAGCGTTCTCAGGCTGCAGTCTGTACTACATAGTATAGGGACAGCGTTGCTGAGATAGGGAGAGTGGTAGTGTAGGATCCTGCGTACAAGAACCCCAACGGTCCTTCTTAGGGCTACCTGTGACCGTGTGCATTTTATAGGTTGTCTGATGGGAGTTGTAGTCCATCACTATTGCACAGCTAGGCTGGTTTGCAGCCTTCCGTATAATTTTTTTTCTGGCTGCAGTTAACTTTACGTAACCGCTGTCAGCCTCCAACTGTACGCCAATAATTCCAAAATTTTTTACACCGCTCTGTGTCTGCCGTCAACTTCACGCACAGCATACGACGACAGCCCCTGATAGAGGGAAAGTCATATACACGCTATATAGCCAGTATTCTTTTTCAAAAAATTTTTAAATAAAAGCTCCTTCTTACGGCTACCTGTGACTGTGTGCATTTTACAGGTTGTCTGATGGGAGTTGTAGTCCATCACTATTGCACTCAGGCCTGTTTGCGGCCTTCCTGACTATTTTTTTCTGCCTGGAGTTTGCCTTACTAGACTGCTCTCAGCGACAAAGTCTACGCACATAATTCCAAGATTATTTACACTGGCCTGTGTCTGCAGTGAATTAGAGACGCACAGCATATGGCCACAGCGACTGATAGAGGGAAAGTGATATACACACTATATAGCCTGTATTCTTTGACCAAAAAAAGCAAAAAGCTCCTCAGTTGGGCTGCCTTTGACTGTTTAAATTTCACTGGGTGTCTGATGGGAGTTGTAGTCCATCACTATTGCACTTAGGCCTGTTTGCGGCCTTCCTGACTATTTTTTTCTGATTGGAGTTTGCCTTACTAGAGTGCTCTCAGTGACAAAGTCTACGCACATAATTCCAAGATTATTTACACCAGCCTGTGTCTGCAGTGAATTTGACGCTCAGCATACGGCCAACACAGGTACTTATAGAGGGAAAGTGATATACACAGTATATAGCCTATCTTCTTTTTTTTTAAAAAACCAAAAAGCTCCTTTGTTGGGCTACCTCTGACCGTCTGCATTTTACTGGGTGTCTGGTGAGAGTTTGGGTGCACCAGTATTGCATTGCTAGGCCTGTTTGCGGCCTTTCTTCCATTTTTTTCTGCCTGGAGTTAGCGTTACGATTCCGCTCTCTGAGTGAAAGTGTACGCATATAATTCCATAATTATTTACAGCGGTCTGTGTCTGCTCTATTCGTAATCCACCATGCTGAGGGGTAGGGGGTCGAGGATGTGGACGCGGGTGAGGATTCGGAGTTCCAAGTGAGGGTGTGGGCACAGGCCGAGTTCCTGATCCAGGTGTATCCCAGCCGGCTGCTGCAGGATTAGGAGAGAGGCAACTTTCTGGGGTCCCCAGCTTCATATCACAATTTATGGGTCCACGTGGTAGACCTTTATTGCAAACAGAGCAGTGTGAGCAGGTCCTGTCGTGGATGGCAGAAAATGCATCCAGTCTTCTACGCAGTCCACTGCTGGAACTCTGAATCCTCTGGCTGCTGCTCTTCCTTCCTCACAGTCTATAGAGCTGCTACAAAAATTGTACTGGGGTCTGCATATGCTTCTGCTACATAAATGTTACAGGGGTCTGCTGATACTGCTGCTACAGAAATGTTACAGAGGTTTGCGTATACTGCTGCTAGAGAAATGTTCCTGGGGTCTGCCTATACTTCCACTACAGAAATGGTACTGGGGTTTGCCTATACTGCTGCTACAGAAATGTTCCTGGGGTCTGTTTATACCTTTAATACCTGCTACAGGAATGTTACAACGGTCCGTCTATACTATGGGTGCACTAAGTCTTCTCATCGCGGTGTTTTACCTATGTGGCACAAATAATACAGTGACTGACTAGGCCAGAATTGCTGGCCGAGGCCAAGTTGCTTGGCGGGGCGAAACTCTCCCATGGTTGGGCACTCCGATTTCTTCCTGTGTAATACCATCTTTGTGCACTCACAGCATAGGCTAGGCCAAGGAACTCAAAGACTGTCCCTTCCAGTGTTGAGCTATCTATGTTGCGACACATGGATTTCCCGTTGCTATGTAATTCAGGGCACCTTGGGTCACAAAGGTGGAGGCTTGGAACCGAGCCTGACCCTGGGCCCGCTAATGTGCTTCCCACACAGACTATAGCGGGTCCTGGTCATGGTGTCTTGGGCTTGTAATGCCACCTCCTCCTCCTGCTTGGGGTCAGGGGATCAGCACTGGGCATCATGTATTTTCTCCCGTGTTACCACAGTTATCTGAGACACTGGTTTGGGCCAAAGAAGAGGAGCGTTACTGCATTGATGAGACCTTCACAGCTATACTAGCATCGGAGTCTGCTCTATGCCCACGATTGCTGAGGGTGTGTGCAGAGGCCTATGTACTCGGCACAGTGAAAGTCTGGCATGTTTGGGCACTATCATTTCTTCATGTTTATTACTGTCTTTGGGTTCCTTCGGCTCGCCTACGCTGTGAGTGCACAAAGACTTCCCATAGCGGTGATTTACCTGTCCGGCACAAAGTCACTGACTGACTTGGGTAGGGTGCATAGTGCAGATGGCTTTCCCCTTGCGGTGTGGATGGAGCTATCCGACACCTAGACAGAATGAAGACTGTGTGGGCACATGGACTTGCCATTGCTATGTCAGTCGCGCCACCTTGGGTCTCACAAGGTGTTTGCTTGGACCGCTCACATCCTTCCCACACAAGCTACAGCGGGCCCTGGTCATGGTTTCTTGGCCTTGTAAGGCCACCTCCTCCTCCTGCTTAGGGTCAGGGGATCAGCAATGCGCATCATGAATTTTCTCTTGTGTTACCACAGTTATCTGAGAAACTCGTTTGGGCCAAAGGAGAGGAGCGTAACTGCATTAATGAGACGTTCACTGCTGTACTAGCATCGGAGTCCGCTCTATGCCCGCGATTGCTAAGGGTGTGGGCAGAGGCCTATGGCCTCGACGCACTTTAAGTCTGCCATGTTTGGGCAGTCTGATTCCTTCATATTTAATGCTGTCTTTGGGTTCCTTCGACTCATCTATGCTGTGGGTACACACAGACTTCCCATAGCGGTGATTTCCCTGTCCTGCACAAAGTGACTGACTGACTGACTGACCTGGGTAGGGTGCATAGTGCAGATGCCTTTCCCCTTGCGGTGTCGCTAGAGCTATCCGACACCTAGACAGAATGAATACTGTGTGGGCACATGGACTGCCCATTGCTATGTGAGTCGCAGCACCTTGGGTCTCACAAGGTATTTGCAATGGGATTTATTAATGTACCCTCGGTGGCTTCCTGGGACCCACGCATGCTGTGGGTCCACACAGACTTCCCAGAGCGGAGTTGTTCCTGCCTGTGACTATTAATGAAAAAAACCCAGTCTGACTTGGGCATGCAGTGTGGGCCGAAGCCCACCTGTATTTTATCTGACGTTAGCTCAGCTGTCCAGGGCACTGCAATGGGATTTATTTATGTACCGTCGGTGGGTTCCAGGGAGCCACCCATGCTGTGGGTGCACACAGACTTCCCATAGCGGAGTTGTACCTGCCTGTGACTATGAAAAAAGGCCATACTGACTCTGGCATGCAGTGTAGGCCGAAGCCAACCTGTATTTTATCTGATGTTAGCTCAGCTGTCCGGGGCACTGCAATGGGATTTATTAATGTAGCGTCGGTGGCTTCCTGGGACCCACCCATGCTGTGGGTCCACTGGGACTTCACATAGCGGAGTTGTACCTGCCTGTGACTATTAATAAAAAAAACCAGTCTGACTAGGGCATGCAGTGTTGGCCGAAGCCCACCTGTATTTTATCTGACGTTAGCTCAGCTGTCCAGGGCACTGCAATGGGATTTATTTATGTACCGTCGGTGGGTTCCAGGGAGCCACCCATGCTGTGGGTGCACACAAACTTCCCATAGCGGAGTTGTACCTGCCTGTACAGACTATTATTTTTAAAAAAAACAGTCTGACTAGGGCATGCAGTGTTGGCCGAAGCCCACCTGTACTTTATCTCACGTTACCTCAGCTATCCGGGGGACTGCAATGGGATTTAGTTATGCACTGTCGGTGGCTTCCTGGGACCCACCCATGCTGTGGGTCCACACAGACTATCCAGAGCGGAGTTGTACCTGCCTGTGACTATTAATTAAAAAAAAACAGTCTGACTCGGGCATGCAGTGTGGGCCGAAGCCAACCTGTATTTTATCTGACGTTACCGCAGCTATTCGGGGCACTGCATTGGGACTAACAAGAGGAGCGATACAGCGCTAATGAGACGTTCACAGCTACGCTAGCATTGGAGTCCGCTGTAGGCCCGCGATTGCTGAGGGTTTGTGCAGAGGCCTATGTCCTGGGTGCAGTGAAAGTCCGCTTTCTGCCTACAATTGCTGAAGCTGTTGGCCGAGGCCTATGTCCTGGGGGAACTGCAACTGTGCCAGGTTGGGGCTACGGAGCTTTTTCCTGGCTAATCCAGTCACTGGAGCGGGAAAAGGAAAGGTAACTGATTTACTGAGCCCGTCGCAGATGAACTAGCATCGAAGTCCGCTTCATGCCCGCGTTTGCTGAGGGTGTGGGCTGAGGCCTATGTCCCGGGGGAAGTGCAAGTACGCCAGGTTGGAGCTGTGGAGCTTTTTCCTGCTAATCCAGTCATTGGAGCAGTGAAAGGAAAGCTAACTGATTTAATGAGTCCGTCGCAGATGAACTAACATGAACTAACATGCTGAAGCTGTGGCCCAGGCACAGGATTATATTTCTCATTGCTTCTGTACAGCATTGTGGGCTATCGCCCCGCCCCTTTTAAAGAGGGTCGCTACCTGGCCCTGCTAACCCTCTGCAGTGTGTGCCCCCGGTTCCTCCTCATGGCAGACGCACTTATAAATAGACATGAGCGTGGTGTGGCTATGTGGCCAGCGTGTGGCATGAGGGCAGCTGAAGGCTGCGCAGGGACACTTTTGTGTCCCGCAAGCAGTGCTTGTGCTTGGTGGAGGTAGTGTGGTGCTTAACTAAGGTGTGCCTTGCTAATGAGGGTTTGTCCAAAGTAAAAATTGTTAGAGGTGGGGGCTCGCTCTTGCCGCTATTGTGGCTTAATAGTGGGACCTGGAAACCTGAGATGCAGCCCAGCATGTAGCCCCTCGCCTGCCCTATCCGTATCTGTGTTGTTTCCATCACTTTCGTAGGTTTTGAAGATTTTCACAAATGAAAACCTTAGCGGAGCATGGGTCATATACAAAAATGCTCGAGTCGCCCATTGACTTCAATGGGGTTCGTTACTCGAAACGAACTCTCGAGTATCGCGGAAAGCTCGACTCGAGCAACGAGCACCCGAGCATTTTGGTGCTCGCTCATCTCTACATCTTATACTACCCTTATAATGGTACTATACAGTATCTAAATTATACCTCCATATAACTAATGTACATACCTAAATAATACATAATAATGCAATAAATAACAACAGTAATACCAAAATAATATGGTAGTACCCAATGTACGGTGTTCCTGCCTTAATGGACCCCCCTCCCAAAAAAACAGAAACAGATATATGAATATATTTCTGCTAATTTTCTGGCATAAATGTGATGTTCCAAATTTTGTAATTATGCAAATATGTCAGAAAGTGGAGCAGGACATCAGAGTCTCACTGATTTATCCATTTTTTTCATCACTTTTCTACCTAGAAAGTGGCAGAAAATGATGCCATGCCCAGTCTACTTTCCGTTTTAGCCTGTGCCAAGTGGTGCATCCTGTTGATGAAGGTATCACTTATACTAGCAAATACTGGCACTTGTACTATATATCTGCATTGTGTATGTGTATATACAATATACATTCTATACACTCTATACTAGATGCAGTGCTGACTAAATAAGGAAAATTGATTCAAGAAGCACACAAGAAATACACATCTTCATGTCCACTTACCTGGTTGGCCATGACTTGAGGCATAGAACACCTGCTTAGGGCTCCCTGTGATGATGTGTGAAGAGGTGAAGAGGGGCTCAGGTAATATAGCAGAGGAGCAGGTAATGGAGGAGGGAGGAAGAAAAGAAGGAGGGAGAGGGTGTGACGCAAGTTGAGCTCATCTTGCAACTAAATTTAGCTTTTTTCTTAAGAAGCATCCTAGAAATAAAAATATTGGGTGGAAAAAATTCAACATAAGAACCCTAAGGGTATGTTCACATGCTGGGCTCTGGCATGGATTCCACACCAAAATCTACGCCAAATCCGCATCCCATTCAGTTAAATAGGAGTCTGGATTTTTCCACTGCAGATTTTAAATCCAATTTAAGCGAGAAAAAAGAAGAGAATGTCACTTCTTAACGTGAATTCACAAGGAACCTGTGTTGGAAATTCCGCACACGGATTATGCCCATGCACAAGGGCAAAATCTGTCTGTTGATCTGTGGCAAAATACGCCGCAGAAAAAAATGGCTTAGTGCTTATTCACATGACCGTATTTATGGAGGGCTTTTGGCGCATAAAAAAACTAAAATTAGACTATGTGAAGTATTGGATGTCAATGGCTTCATTCAGATAAACGTTCTTTAACCACGTAAAATATACGTTCGTGAAAAAATAGGGCATACGCGATTATTTCCGGCCACATATTTTATACGGCGTGTGAAAAGATAGGTCTTGCCCTATCATTCAACATGATATGCAGCCAGCTGCCATAGAGAGAGGGAGTTACCCTGCGTACAACGCTGGGAAACAAAAACAGCTTGCCCTAATTAGGCATTTTAATGCCATTCTGAGGATTTCTGAGGATTGTATGTATTTTTTAACATTCGCGCAGCAGCTCCCCGTGTGATTGTATTTGAATATGCTAAGTAAGATCAGGATTCAGGACTTGATGATGTCAAAAAGTCATTCATGCGTATATATTCTGCGTACGAGTGAACGTAAAAACGCATACGGTCATGTGAAGGAGGCCTCAGCTGCGGATTTTAGCTATAGTTTTAGAGATGGATTCCATGTGGAAAACTCTGTCAGATTTCACCGTGTGAACATGCCTAAAATGTTCCTGTATAAAAAAAGACAATTAGAGACGTGATTACTTGTTTAGCCTGACCTTTCACAGGAGTTCTGGGCTTTGCAGCCTTAATGCAAACTCTAAGGCCTCCCACGCAAGCGCTTTTTACCGCGATTATTGTGGCACTTTCAACACACACAGTACAACGCTCCCATTATTTTCAATGGGACCGCTCACACAGGCGCAGAAAGATGCTCAATTGCGGAGCTTTTTAGTACGTGATTTTCAAAACGAAGCATGTTGGTGCCACGTTTTTGACAGCACTAAATGCCCTAGCTACACTATGTAAAAAAACAGAAGAAAGAAAAAAGGAATATTCACCTAGCAGACACACATCTGAGTCCCTGCCACTGCTCTCCGGCTTTCCTGCAGACTTCGGTGAAAATGTCAGACTCCGACAGACCATCTCTTGCTGGTAACAGGGTTGAAAACCCCGCCTCCAGCAAAAGATTACTCTGATTGGTTCTCGAGCGCTGGCTCAACCAATCAGAGCCAGCGCTCGATGCACCAATCACAGCCATTCATTGAACAGCAGCGGCAGGGACCCCGGACAGCACCTGCTAGGAGAGTATTCTTTTTCTTTAGCCGTGCTGAAAATGCAGCCAAAACGCTGACAAAATGCATGCCATGCCAAACACAGTATTGAAAAACACAATTTTGCAAACGCCGATCTGAGGGAGGCCTTAGATGCATCCATATTACAGACGTCTGAAAGTAGCTTAAAGGACCATTTAGACACAATGATTATCGCTCAAAAGCAATCTTTTGAGTGATAATCGTTGAGTGCATTTACACTGCAAGATGATCGCTCAAAATTCGCTCAAAGGGCAGTTTGAGCAACAGTTTTGAACGTTCACTTTGCATAAGCTCTTAAGTAGCTAATTAGAGCTTATTAGTGTGTAAATGAAGGCTCCTGCTCTATACAGCTGCTGTGTTCTCGGAGCACTCAGCTGGTATCCAGCTGAGCGCTTTGAGCAGGGTATGCAGAAGACAGCTGGAGTGCTGTTTTCTGCATACATCTCCTTTGTTCTCTGAGCTTTCAGCTGGTACTCCGCTGGGATATCAGCTGAAAGAATGCTAACAGTGCCGCCCGCTGAGAAAATCAGCGTACGGTACTGATAAGGCTCATAGCTAATTTCTAGCTGGCTAGAAGTGAGCGATGAACGAACAGTGCACAATGACAGAGCATTTAGACAGAACAATTTTCACTCAAAAGATGGCTTTTGAGCGAATTTTGAGCAATAATTGTTGTGTCTAAATGGGCCTTTAAGCTATGTTCACACAAGGCAGATCTGTTGCAGAATTTTTTTCCTACAATTTTAAGGTCTGAAAATCATATTTCTTAACAAACACCTGCAGCAAATGCTATTTTTATCTCACAAATCTTACTCAGTTGAGTGAAACAGTCACATATTTCTGCAACAAATGTGCCTCGAGAACACATACTATACAAGTCTTGAAGCTGATTCACCACAGTGTTTATATTTCATAGGTAATTCTGTCATCTTAATCCAATCACAAAGCTGCCACAAAATCATATGCTTTTTTATTTGATGTCAACTTGTAGATAATAAATAAAATTTGATTATTGTCCTTCATAAGGAAGTCCAGCCCAGACCGCCAAGACAACTTCTTCCAGTCTCATCACATCTCTGCAGAATGTGCAACACAGACATCTTTTGCACCATGCTTTCACAGCGTATCCTCACACTAGTCAAACCCCGCCTATCCTGCTGTCCCCATTAATAGTGACTAGCAGATGTTACTGCTAATAAATAATCTCAAACAGACTGTTCCCCATACCTCTATTTCACAGACTACCGCCCATGCTACCCTCTCCCAAAGATCACCTCTCCCACAAGCTGCTCCTTATCACTTCCTTCTCTTTCATGTAAACTGCCTGTAACAACGCTGCCATTGTGTGTGCCTGGTGCAGCATCCTCTCTTCCTGACTCCTTATAGATAGATACTGTGTTTCCCTGAAAATAAGACCCTATCTTATATTAATTTTTGCCCTAAAAGAGGCACAGGGGCTTATTTTCGAGGGAATGTCTTATACTTACCTAGCAGGCACTGTCTGGGTTCCTTCCACTGGTCTCCACAGTTTCGGCAGGCTTCCTTGCAGTTCTCAGCACCAACAGAAGATTGCTTGCTAGTAACGGGGTTTGAAAACCCTGCCTCGAGCAAGTGATTGCTCTGATTGGTTCTCGAGCACTGCGGCTTAACCAATCAATGCAGTGCTCAATGAACAAATGCAATGGCTATGATTGGTTCTTTGAACGCCGCATTGATTAGCTGAGCCACGGCTCTCGAGAAACAATCAGAGCCAATGCCTCCTGGAGGTGGGGTTCCCCGTTACTAGGAGGAGATCTTCTGCTGGCAGCTGAGCACTGCAAGAAAGCCTACCAGACCACCGGAGACCAACAGGAGGGACCTGGACTGTGTCTGCTAGGTATGTAAAATAAGACATCTCTCTAAAATAAGACCTAGTGCTTTTTGCGGGGCAAAAATGAATATAAGACAGGGTCTTATTTTTGGGGAAACACAATATGTACACATGTGATACTGCATTTGAAAATAGCAAAAATGGCATCACATCAGTCTGCTAGAAGTAAAAAGTCTGAATTACTTGATAACAGGGCTGTTCTGTAATAAAGTGACACATGCCAGATTTCCAAAATCTAACTTTTTCTCTAAGGGCGCCCACCCACTGGCGTTTTTTTTCACTGCGAAATTCGCAGTTTTTTTTTTTCTGCAGGGGGTCTATGGGACTTGTAATGTAAAAATCGCGATCGCGCAAAATCGCGATTTACCGCGATATCGCGATTTTGCGCGATCGCGATTTTAGCTTTGCATGTCCCATAGCCCAAAGACCCCTGCAGAAAAAAAAAAACGCTGTGAATTTCGCAGTAAAAAAATGCTAGTGGGTGGGCACCCTAAGGGGTTAAATATCTAAAGATCTTTTTGGGACCTTTCACACAAGATGGAACTTGTCCGCGCAGACATTTCTGTGTCACAATGCTATCCCTATAAGGCTTGAATTCCACACCTGTTAAAATCCACACATCTTTAGTTCAAAACTGCTGGATTAAATTCTGCAGCAGAAAAGCTTTCTGCTGTGGCATTAAGGATGACTTGCAGAATTGTTGCTGCAGATATCTAACATACAGAAGATATGATTTCGCAATTAAAGAAGGGGTAAGAAAATGCAAGCAACTCCAGAGAATGTTCCGCAGAATGCATTCCACAGTTAAAAACACAAAATCTGCACTGATTGCCAAAATCACCATCTGTGCTGCGTCCTGTGGACAATTGTGTCCCAAGTGAAGGGTCCCTTGGTTTCCCTATACATCCCAATCAGTGAAGAAATCATTATAAGGCCAGTTCCCCATTTATGCGCTTAGAATATGGACAAGTGCTCTGGTTCGACCGCAGGTCTACTGACCCAGCATCAGATTCCTAAGTATTAGGCCTTATTCACAAGTCCATATTTTCCGTCTGTGTGCTTCCATGTATTTCACAGACAGCACACAGAGCCATTATAGCCTATGCGCCTATCACACTAATCTATGGTCCATATAAAAAACATTGCTGCAAGTCCTTATCCGTATCATAGATGAGAACAGGACATGCAATGTGCACTGCCCTCGCATATTGGACAACACAGATGTGTGTCCATGTTTTGTTCGATGTGAGTTGTGCCCAAGATTGTTGGGCACAACTTGCATTAAGGTCTGATTACCCAACCTTGATTATGCCCCTTTTAGACAAGCCGATTCTCCATTGAACGAGCGAGTCATGTCACTGCTAACTCGTCCGCACTTGTTTAGCCTGTTTAGACAAGCAGATCATCAGTGAGAACCTCTGGTTCAGTATTGTACATTCCTATGTTGACACACTGAGCTGGAGTGTTTAAACACAACGAGAAGAGAGTCATACCAAACTGAAACTGAACGATGAACTTTTCATCGTTCTGTCATTGGCTTATGTTTAAACTAAGCGATTATTGTTCACTTTTGCTCGTTTGAACGATAATCATTACATCTAAACCCACCATAAATGCTTCCTTAAAAAGTACAGTAAGTAAAGACTAGTTAGTAGTTATCAACAGCAGGTTTGCTTTCATAAACAAGACTGTTTGTCGGCTGTTCAACATGAATCTCTGCTTAGTCTCAGAAATTCCTGGTTCAGGTTTAAAGTTTTGAAGCCATGAAACAACTCTTATAATTACTAAATTGTAGATAATTTGTTGCACCTACCATTCAGCGCTGAGGTTTGGGATTGCCTACAGCAACCTGTGACATTCCATCACAATCAGGCTCTGCAGCTTGTAAAACAGGTCCCGTGATCACAGGCCAGTGAAAAGGCAACAGAACTCACTGAAGTATCTTGATGCAAAATAAAAAAAAACACACAGCACCATTGGGGAAAAAAGAAAAATGTCAGGGGTTTTTGAATGCGGTAATAGAATAAAATACATTTAGGGGAAAAAAAGGGGAAAAAGAGGCAAAAAAAACCTACTATATAAATTTGGTAATAGATAGAATCATACTGACCGCAGAATTAATTAAACATATAATTTATACCATACAATGTACGCTGTAGACAAGAAATTTAAAAACAAATCACGTCAGTATTGCAGATTTTGTTTATTTTCCCTCTAAAAAAAATGGAATAAAAAAATGTATCAAAATATTATGTTTTCAAAAAAGGGTGAAATGAAGACTAAAGTTCAGGGTGACTACCCACTACAGTTTTTTTTCACTGCAAAATTCGCGGTGTTTTTTTTTTCTGAAGGGGTCTATGGGACTTGTAATGTTAAAATTGCGATCGCGCAAAATCGCAATTTACCGCGAAATCGTGATTTTGCGCGATCGCGATTTTAACATTACAAGTCCCATAGACCAGTGTTCCCCAACTCCAGTCCTTAGGGACCGCCAACAGGTCATGTTTTCAGGATTTCCTCAGTGTTGCACAGGTGATGTAATTATTGTCAGTGCCTCAGACATTGCCAGAGGTGTTCTTACCATAGGATATCCTGAAAACATGACCTGTTGGTGGTCCCTGAGGACTGGAGTTGGGGACCCCTGGCATAGACCCCTGCAGGAAAAAACGCTGTGAATTTCGCAGTGAAAAAAAACTGTAATGAGTAGTCACCCTTAGGGTGCATTCAGACGACCGTATATCGGCCAGGTATTCACGCCGGCCGATATACAGCGTCTATCTCTGCAGGGGGAGGAGGCTGGAAGAGCCGGGAGCAGTGCACTGAGCTCCCGCCCCCTCTCTGCCTCCTCTCCACCCCCTCTCCGCCCCTCTGCACTATTTGCAATGAGAGGAGGCGGGATGGGGGTGGGGATAAGTTCTGTGAATTACCTCCGCCCCCGCCCTGCCTCTCCTCATTGAAAATAGTGCAGGGGGTGGAGAGGAGGCAGGGAGGGGGCGGGAGCTCAGAGCACTGCTCCCAGCTCTTCCAGCCTCCTCCCCCTGCAGAGAGGGACACCATATATCAACTGGGCATGAAAACCCAGCCGATATACGGTCATCTGAATGCACCCTTAATCTGCAAAAACAAGCCCTCATAGAGCTCTCTTGATGGAAAAATAAAAATTTGATGGCTCTTGGAATGCAGAGGCACAAAAGCACATCTTTAAAAACAATTGTTAGAAAAACCTTAAAAAACTGTATAAAATTTATTACCATCTGAATTGTGTTGACCCAGAGAATGTTATCACATTATTTATTGTGCAAGCCAAACGCTGTAAAATGAAATCCAAAAAACAATGGCAGAATGTTAGGAAACGTAATGCAGTACATTTTATGTACCCTGAAATGATTCCATTAAAAAATACAACTTGTCCTGCAAAAAACAAGCCTTCATATGGCTATGTTGACAGACAAATTAAAAATGTATGGCTCTTTGAATGCAACAATGAAAAAAACTGAAAAATTGGTTGATCATTAAGGCATAAAATGGGCCCATCACTGAGGGATTAGGCCATTAAAAACTATTGTTTTCTCTTATTAACACAACAAAATCTATTGTAAAGCAATTGAAAGGGCAAATGAACTTTTGCACAGAAAGTTATCAGAAAGTATTAATAAAAGTCATGGTAAATTCTGATACATCTGTGCCTTTTTTTGTTGTTGCTAACTTGTAGATGATAAGTAGCATTTGACTATTTTCCCTCATAAGGAATAATAATCCTTATTTGTATAGCACCAACTTATTTGCAGCCAAGACTGCCATGACGACTTTGCTAGCTACATATCATCTCAGAATTTGCAACATGGACATCTTTGGCTCCATGCTTTCCCAGCACATCCCCACACTATTCAAAACCAGCCCCACTCCTTTAATAGTGCCAACTAGCTGTTACTCTTAATGAGCAATCTTAAACAGAATGCTCCCCATGCCTCGCCCTCACAGAGGCATACTGCCAATGCCACCCTCTCTCACAGATCACATCTCAAACAAACTGCTCCCCATCATTCCATTCTCTTTCACGTAAACTAGTGAATCTCGAGCGGGGCAGCAGGAGCCTCCGCAGAGGACACCAAACGGAGCCAGACCCGACCACACAAAGGGGGGAAGCCAGACCCCACAGCCGCTGCAACCGAGGACCGAGGGGAGCTGCCGGAGGAGAGACAGGAGAGCCGCACCACAAGCAGGAGGAGGGGGGGGAGCACAGGAGCAGAGGAGCGCCAGCACTGAGCCCCAGCAGGGCGCCTGCAAACAACTGCCGTTCGGGTGAGGAGAGGGCAAGCCCCCGACGGTGGTGACAAGCCAGCAGCACCAACCAGGGCTCTCAGAGACCCCAGAGGCACCGAGGCTCAGAAGAACTGCCCTCCAGCCAGTGAGAGAGCAAGAGGAGAGCAGCACCGCGTAAACCAGTGCCGGCCCGGCAGTCCAGAGGTCTCCGTGGACCACAGTGAGTGTTACTGCACCCCCCACCACGCACTTACATTTCACAAAGACTGTAAAGTCAAGCAAGGGGCATTGGTGGGGTGCCAAGGTTGTGGGGCCACACCAACTAGCTGCCACATTTTGCATTGCGCCACCTCCAGTGTAATCACAGGCACTACACCCACTACAAACCCCTGAATACCAACAGCCTGGCAGACTACAGCAGAAAGGATCTGCTCCACAGAGAGAGACACTCCTCCGCCCCCCCCTAAACCACCACAGCATCCAACCTAACCGCTTCTATAAAAGACCACCAAACCCCCACCTGTCCTAAACTGTAAAGCCACCAAAAAAGTTCTCCAGCGGACGCATACCCGGAGGTTCGATGCTACTGTATTAACCCCCGACTGCCTGGTGGCATGTGATTCCTTAAAGCTGCAACTCAATATACACACAGCGAACTAAACGCCTCTACTACTAAAACCAAAATACTATGCCAAAATGCGGGAAAAACCCGAAACCCGTCCCGTTACAAAACCTGTCTCAAACAATCCCAAAAATCTTCCGCTTTCAACCTACTCCAGAAATGGAAGACCAAGACTCTGACCAGCCGTCCACCTCACAAAACAAAGCTCCAAATCTACCTCAAAGCAATGTTAATCCCTCTAACATAGACATCAAGGAGCTCTACGATAATATCCAACAATTATTCAAAAAGGAGCTACAAGATGCAATCTCCGAATTCTCAAAGCAAACACACGAATTGGGCCAACGAGTAGACGAGATTGAAAATAAAACCGACAAAATAATAGAGGCATTAGACCAAGACAGAAGTCTCATCAAAGAAAAGCAAGAAATGATAGAGCAGCTACAGTTAAAACTCGAAGACCTTGAAAACAGATCCAGAAGAGCTAATCTACGTATTAGAGGATTGCCGGAGCGCTTCACATCACTTAAAAAAAACTGTGCTAAATATTTTTCAAGCACCCCTCCCACAAGCAGACCCTCACTTTTTTCGTATGGACCGCATACACAGAGCACATGGCAAACCACGCAATCCAAATCAACCCAGGGACATCATCCTCAAACTGCACTATGCAGAAGCCAGGGACATGATCCTTGCAGCTGCAAGAAACGTATCCCCACTCCCTGGAGTGGACCAGGGCGTACAAATATTCGCAGACCTGGCCCCATCCACACTCGAGCGCAGGAGACAACTGCGCCCCATCACTCTGGCATTGCACAAAGCGCAAATACGCTACCGCTGGGGCTTCCCATTCATGCTATCTTTTAAAATTGAAGGCCAGGAACACATCATCCACACGCTGACAGAAGGACAAGAAATACTCCAGGCCGCAAACATACCAATGGATGATGTCACAACCCCAGAACAAAACCCCCCACAATCCCAACGCCCCACAAGATTATGGGAAAGAAGACGCCAGAGACCACGTCCACCCCCCTCCCAAGAGACACCACACTGAAGTTACCAAGCATAGTAGAGTTGGTGGTGCCCTGACATGCATGCCACTTACAACAGACGAACACCAGGGGTGCGACAGATCCTCTTAACTCCGCTTCATTATGCTGCGACACCCAGGGTGGTCGCTGTCAGGACACTATACCACCCAATAACTGTAGAGGCGAACAAGACTTTGAGTTGCCCTCCCAGCGACCTATTGGCGGCTACCAACGTTACATAAGATCAATGCCACCAACACGGACGAAATGCTGTCCAACTGGTTTAAGCGAATTTGGCTGGTCCGATTTAAGGACCCCTTTCGCTTCCTATCTTGTTTTAAGTTTAAAGTATTTAGGAAAATTTGCAACAATGTTATTTTGACTGTTCTGTTTGTTACAGGGTACACTACTCCTTCCCTATCACTACATCTCATCATACAGAGGAACAACACAACACCGCCCGCATATAAAATTAGGACAATGTGTGAAAAAATAGGATAGCGCTGCCAGAGTGTACTAAGAGGTCATATAGCAGACACAAAACAAAATTATATCTCACTCACCCAGTGCCTAGTGAAGATCCTGTTTGTTAGGATCCTCACTAACACTCTTTATCCAGGTTCTCTTATATATGCGCCTGTGCCTTTAATCCCCTGATGTCCTGCTGGGCCAGTCAGCTGGGGAGCCGCGCTCGTCCTCCGTCTCTCTAGCAGAGAGCCGCTCAGTACAAGTGTATTGCAAATAACAAAATAGGTCCGCGCTCCGGGAATATGGCACTTCAATACTTTAATCTTCACTTCACAACCTTGAAAAGATTAAAGTATTGAAGTGCCATATTCCTGGAGTGCGGACCTATTTTGTTATTTGCAATAAACGCATATAAAATTAATCCCACCCAACCATCTCTTAACACCAGCGCACTAACTAACCCAAACAAATATGTGTAGATTACTAAGCCACAATGTCCGAGGACTAAACCCCAGAAACGTAGAAAAGCTTTCATAGATTATGAAAGGCACAAACCCGACATTATTTGCATACAAGAATCCCATTTCTCAATCACCTCCACCCCAAAATTTTTCCATCCCAGATACCAAACACACCATCATGCCGGCTACGTCACAAAAAGCAGAGGGGTGTCCATCTTCGTTCGGAACTTTCTTCCCTTTAAACTGACCGATTCGCTTACAGATAACCAGGGCTGATACTTGATACTGACAGGGAATCTATACAATGATAAACTGTGCATAGTTTACACCTACGCACCTAACGAAAACCCCATAGAATTTTTCCTAGAAATATGTGACATCCTTATCTCCCTATAATACACCAGATTAATTTGGTGCGGAGACTTTAATTTCACTAAGGATCCCAGCATCGACTCCACCTCCCCAACCCCCCCCTTTCCCATAAGAGACAAAAGACAGAGAAAGAGGCTCAGGGAAATATTCCAGACATTAACACTAGCGGACACCTGGCGGGAGTTTAACCAGGCCAAGAGAGGATACACTTACTTCTCACCAGCGCACAAACATCACTTTAGGCTAGACTGGATCCTCACAAACTCCCTGACCCTGCCCCTATTATCTTTCTCTCGCCACTTGGTCAGTGCGTGGTCAGACCATGACGCAGTATTGGCAGAATTTCTACTGTCCCCACAAACAAGAATCCCCTACACATGGAGGCTAAACGAGGCCCTCCTCACTAATCTGGCTTCAGCCACCGTACTACAGCAGAAGCTCGAGGAGTACTTTCACCATAACACACCAGAGGACACAGAACCGGACATCCAATGGTTAGCTCACAAACCCGTGATACGAGGTGCCCTGATTGCCATGGCCTCGCAGAAGAAAAGAGAGAAAACAAAAACCCAATTAGCACTAGAACACAAAATACGCAAACTTGAAATCGCCTCCACACAACATCCCTCCCCCTACTTAAGAAAAACCATACGGGACACCGGATTAGAATTAAACGTATTGCTGTCCCACAAGACAGAAAGAGCACTGGCCTGGACACAAGCAACATTCTACCGATATGCAAACAAACCAGACAAACTATTAGCTAGACAACTGAGGGAAAAACAAACCATCAACACAATTCACAAAATTAAAAGTCGCGGGGCCAAATCACTTCCAACCCCGATAAAGTTTACAAAACCTTCCACCAATATTATCAAAATCTATATAAACAGCAACAAGCCCCACCAGAAAACACTATCAGAGAATTCTTCTCCCAACTAAATCTACCCCACCTGTCGGAATCCGGCCTGGCTGATCTAAATGCCTTAATAACCGACGAGGACACAGAATGGGCGATTAAACGGCTGAAGCGAGGAAAAGCCCCAGGGCCAGATGGATTTACGTCCCTATACTATAAAAAATTTACCCCCCTGCTGAAACCCCATTTAACAGCATTATTCAACCACATCCTTAGCAAAGGCCACATCCACGCAGACTTTCTACAAGCCCTAATCACAACCATCCCAAAACCAGGAAAGGATCACACCATCCCCTCGAATTATAGGCCCATCTCACTCCTCAATATAGACTTAAAGGGGTTGTCCGAGACAACCCCGATGCAGGGGTAAAAGAACACCGCACAGCGCTTACCTGAATCCCCGCGCTCCGGTGACTTCTTACTTACCAGCTGAAGATGGCCGCCGGGATATTCTCCCTCGGTGGACCGCAGGGCTTCTGTGCGGTCCATTGCCGATTCCAGCCTCCTGATTGGCTGGAATCGGCACGTGACGGGGCGGAGCTACCAGGAGCCGGTCTCCGGCACGAGCGGCCCCATTCAGAAAACAAGAAGACCAGACTGCGCAAGCGCGTCTAATCCGGCGATTAGACGCTGAAAATTAGACGGCTCCATGGAAACGAGGACGCTAGCAACGGAGCAGGTAAGTGAAAAACTTCTGATAACTTCTGTATGGCTCATAATTAATGCACAATGTACATTACAAAGTGCATTAATATGGCCATACAGAAGTGTATAGACCCACTTGCTTTCGCGGGACAACCCCTTTAAACCTTTTCACCTCCATCATAGCAAGCAGGATAAACAGACTCCTTCCCTCATTAATCCACGGGGATCAAGTGGGCTTCATCCCGGGAAGACAGGCCCCCGATAATGTAAGGAAAATCCTCAACCTTATCCACAACGCAAATTACACCAAAACCCCTATGTCGGTAATAGCGCTAGACATAGAGAAAGCCTTCAACTCCCTATCATGGTCCTACCTTCAATCAGTCCTCAATAAAATGGGATTTACGGGCCCATTCTTAAAAATCATATCAGCACTCTATTCTAAACTCACTGCCTACCTCAAAATCCCGTCAACCCAGCCCACCCCAATACAAATCCTGAGAGGCACCCGACAAGGATGCCCTCTCTCACCTGCATTATTTGCGCTAGCAATGGAACCATTAGCAATCGCTATACGAGAGAACCCGAACATCACAGGACTACAAGTAGACACCACTAACAACAAGCTGAGTCTATTTGCAGACGACCTCCTACTAACAATTACCAACCCACTAATATCCCTCCCCAACCTGCTAAAACTACTCAAAAAATTTAGCCATATCTCTGGACTCAAAATCAATCAGACAAAATCGGAAATCCTCCACTGCAACACCCCCATCAATACACAAAAACTAATAGAAACCAACTTCCAATTTAAAACGCAACGCCACTATCTCCCATATCTGGGGATAAAACTCACTAATACACTAAACTCCCTATACAAGCACAACTATGACCCACTATTTCGCCAATTAGAACTTGACCTGGGGAGATGGGATTCCCCTTATCTCTCATGGATCGGCCATATACACAGCATTAAAATGACCCTATTACCCAAATTACTCTACCTATTCAGGACCCTCCCCATCCCAGTCCCGACCTTAATCCTTAATGCGTTGCAAAAAAAAAATATCCACCTTCATATGGGCAAACAAACGCCCCAGAATTTCGAAACCTATAATGTGTCTACACAAAAAATACGGAGGCCTGTCGGTACCCTGCATCCTTAAATACTATAAAGCCGCCCGTTTAGCACAGATTCCACCTATATATGCAGGACGCCAGGCCCCACTGTGGACCGCCATAGAGGAATCACAATTCTCCCCGCACAGATGACCAGTACTGCTCTGGACTAAGACCCCTCTCCCGCCAGGCTTTAGAACACATGCCCCTTTCACTTTTTTCTCCATCTTACTATGGAGACAAACCAGATTCAAACTGAACCCCTCAAATATCCCATCTCCACTTACCCCACTACTACTCAATCCGGAATTTCTGCCGGGTTTGGAAGTATCGCAATTCACATGGTGGAAAACAAAAAACCTAACATCCCTTTATGATTTTCTCATACACGATAAACTGACCTCAATACACACCTTTACCAGCCAACATAGGCCACCACCACAGGAATGGTGGAGGAAGCTACAAATATTCCACTTCTGGGCCTCCATACTACCTCCCTCAACCAAAACCAAAATGTCCCCGATGGAAGCCATATGCAAATTCCGCCCTACACACCCAGGGACTCTCTCGCAGTTCTATAATATGCTTAACAAGACTCTACAAGACTCCAAACACCCCTTCATGATACAATGGGAATCAGACTTAACAGCGTCTTTACACTGGAGCGATGGCATCACTGCTGCGAAAACATAAGCAAAAACAGCTGGCAAGTAGCCTTGACAGAAACATCAGTTAGGGTCCTGCTTAGGACATATTTGGTCCCAGAGAGATTAAATGCAATCTACCCAGAAACACCAAATACTTGCTTCCGGGGATGCAACGAAGGGGGTTCTCAACTCCACACTTGGTGGACATGTCCGGTGGCGCAGACCTACTGGAAAAGGGTCTCCCACCTTATAGCTACAGTAACTGGGACAACTCTCAGACACAACCCCTTCGTGCTATTCCTGGGAGACAAACCCAAGGGAATGCACAACGCTCCCTTTAAACTACTGCAACACATCACGATGTCAGCCCGAATATTGATTGCTCAACAGTGGCGTAAGCCAACGCTCCCATATGAACCTCTAATAGCTCGCATCAATAAAACCATGATAAATGAAAAACTCATAGCCATACGACAAGACACTGTCCCGCTTTTTGAAGGGGTATGGAACCCCTGGATATCCCACATTAATACACCGAACTTAAACTATATTATGAGACTATAGGCAGAATCCCCCACAATAACACGCAAAAAAAAAAAAAGGATAATAATAAAGCAACCACTAAAAAAAACCCACATTCACATGCACATTAAAGAGAAGGAGGGTGAGATATGGTCCCCCCACCCGGGTGAGAAATAAAATGAGATGCTGACAAACCGAAATTTACTTATGGAGAATGTACCCTGTCCATTGTTAATGTTCTTGATATTTTGACCCCTTTATTTCCTTCCTCTCCACTTTACCCCCCCCCCCCCCCATGTCCCCCAAGTGTCACCCAGCCCACTATAACAACTTCCCTCTTCCCTCCTCCTATACCCCATCTCCCGTTCTATTAAGACTAACAAATTAGTTTAATTCTAACGATACTCTGTTCTACAATATTGAATGTCGCCCTCTGCGCGGGGTCTGTGAGGCAGAGTGTTGCCAACCCTAAATTCAATTTCAATAAAACTCTTTGAAACATAAACTAGTGAATCTCGTTATGGCTCTGCCCACACCCATCACAGAGAAAAGCTCTCCCCTCCCCTGCTCCTTGTGGTTCTTTCCCCTTTATCACGCCGGATGCCCTTTCAGGTTTCTCCCCTCTCTCATTGCACAGGATGCTTCTTATGGTCCTCCCCACTTGTCACACAGGAAGCCTCTAATGGTCCTCGTCCTCTTGTCACACAAGATGCCCCTTCATGGTCCTCCCTCCTCCTTGTCACACAGGATAGCCTTTATAGCTCCCCCTCATTACACAGAATGTCCTTTCATGGTTATTTGCACCCTTTCTCCCAACAGATGCCCCGTTATGCTACACTCCCGCTCATCACACAAGATGCTCTTCTCACATTGTTTATGTTACTACTTACACTTTCTGACACAATGCTGCTGCTGTGTGTATCTGGCACGACATTTTCTTCCTTTCTCCATCTCCTAAACATAGCGCCACAGCCCAGCGTCCCTAGATCTGCCCGACTAACCACACCGTTTAAGGCTGCTGTTTCCACTGCAAAAAGCATTTTACAAGGTGTGGAGGAAATCAAGACAGGGAGGATACTGAGCCAATATAAGAAGCTGCTGACCGGATGTTGAAGATGTAATAAGATTCTTAAACTTTCAGCCAGCATTAGTGTGCCAAAGGACGCCTGTGGGTCCACGTAGCTTAGAGGCCCAAATACTATATATTTATCCGTTTAGTCGTTGCCGACTTTCAGTCACCTTGTAGATCAGCACATGCCATGCTTCCTTGTCTTTGGCCGCTTCCTTCAGATTTTCCACAGTCATGTTCGTGTCAACCTTGATTGGGTCTAGCCAGTGTGTTCTTTGGCGCCCTCTTCTTCTGGTTCACTGACTGTGCCGAGCATTAATGCTGTTTCCAGAGAATTGGCTCGTATGACAGGACCAAAGTATGAAAGCCGTTGCTTGGTGATTTTGCTTTCTACTGATACTTTTGATCTGGCACGGTCTAGGATCGCCTTATATGTGACCATCTCTGATCATGGTATGCGCAACTTACGCCACTAGCACCACAGCTCAAAGGCCTCCATCCTTCTTCTGTCTATTTCTTGAGTGTCCAGCTCTCACATACATATGTAGTCATTGGGAGAATGATTGCATTGCATAATTATTCCGGATCTTTGTTGTAATGATGATGTCTTTGCTCTTCCATATCTTCACCATTCCTTGCATTGCACTACAGCCAAGGCTGCTTCTTCATTGTATTTCAGGCCCCGACTCGCCACTGCAGTTGATCTTGGATCCAAGGAAAGTGAAATCTTGGACTGATTTAGTTTCTTTATTGTCGATCGTTATGCGTGGTACAACATTGCTTGCTGTTGTCAACAGCTATGTCTTCTTAAGGGCTCGTTCACATGATCGTAGTTTTGTGTACTGCTAGGTTCCTATAGAAGCGTTCACATGGAGGTTGCTAGGTGCGCGAAACTCTGGGCACCTAACAAAAGATAGGACATGCAAGTGTTGGCTCTGAGCTGTGGGCTAAGATAGGACATGTCCTATCTTTGCTGTGTGCTTTCCATAGGCTCCTATGGGAGCCTTCAAGCACGCAGCCCACACCATGGAGTATGTGAACGGGCTGCTTCAGGGAACTTGAAGCAGCCCGTTCACGCGGTCTTTAACAGCGCTGTTAGCAGACAGCTTTTTTCGCTGCTAACAGTGCTGTCATTATGTTCATGTGAACGAGCCAATATTGACTGTGGCTTCTTGGTTCTCATAAAGGGATCTTCCCATTTGCTTTAGGCATTTCCACAGCTTGTCATGTTCAACACAGTCAAAAGCTTTTCTGTAGTCATTGAAGCACAGGTATATGTCCTTTTGGTGATCATGCGTCTTCGCCATGACCCAGCGCAAATTTGCGATTAAGTCTCTGGTTGCATGCAATTACAGCCAATAAAATAAGCAAAATTATTAATCATTTAGTCATCCTAGGAATCTCTATTGCATAGAGTAGCATGATCTCAAAGCATCTCTTCAGAAGAACTCTCTTCTCACTGCCTATTGCAAATTTTTTGACACGGTGAGAAATTTGAGGGGGAATTTTTTCACTTTCATTGTAAGTTGTACAAAAAATTGTTTTTAAAATGACATGTGAAAATAAAAAAATCTTTTTTCACCTGATTTGAATTAATATCTGCAAGAAATGTGAAATCAAAATATTCACAACACCCCTCAATGCATACATTACAAGTTGTAGTCTTTGAAATCAGGTAATTTCTGAGTGGTTGCAAAGTGTTCTTCAAATTTGTCAATTTTCTAAATTGCTAAAAATTGAAAATTTTTCAAATGTGCTTCCAAGATATATAGATGAACATATATATCTGATAAAAATGTGTGCAGTATGTATTGTGCAAGTGACATATTGCAATTGAAAATAGCAAAAATGTCATTAAAAAAAACATCTGCTTTTTAAAATAAATTTAGACAAATTGCATCAGTTTTCTTCTATCGCCTAAATAAATACAGTATGTAACTGAAATAAATTAGAATTACGTGAATGTGCAAAATTTTTACACAGTTATTCTCTAATAAAGTGACCCAAGCCAGATCTCCAAAATCTCACTTCATTTACAAGCAGTTAACTACTTAAAAGATCTTTATTTCTCTATGCATCCTAATGAGTGAAAAAATCAGCATAAGGCCAGTTTCACACAACGTATTATGGGCACATTTATGCGACTGTAATATGGACAAGTGTTCTGGCCCAACCGTAGGTCTACTGACTGTTATTCAGACGACCATATTTTCCATCCACTGCTGTCCATGTATTTCATAGACAGCATACAGACCTATTTTAGGCTGTACACATGAGTGTTTTTTACACATATCAATGGTTTCACTCCACACAGTGGTGTCTGTGTTCGGTATAAAAGATAGGGTGTGCCATGCACATTGTCATGTTTGGTCATGGTAGTGGAATGAGCAGCAAGTATGAGAGGTTGGTGCAAGGTTGGATGTGGCCTGAGCCATGAGAGAAGTCCTGGGAGGCTACTGTAAGAGAAGTTAGAGCAAAAGCCCCCTAACCTGATCAGAGCTGAGAATGCCCTGTCAGTGTGTTCAGTCTTAGCTGTGGGAGCTCCAGTTGAGACCTGCTGTGTTGTTATGAGTGGAAATCCACCAATAAGTGACCATGATTGCATACCATTGTAAAATATTGAGCATATAAATAGAGCCATGGCAGTATTGCTTAGTAGTATTCAAGTAATGGCGACTTAAAATTCATAGAGGTTACGCTATAATCAGCAGCACATTGCAGAAGCTAGAAATATTTAAAGAGGTTTTCTGTGACTAGAAAAAATCTAATGGGCAGAAATTGGTGAAAAATTAAAAAAACTAAGCCATGCTCACTTCTTAGATAGTTCCCCAGTCTAGAGTAGCTATTCTGGTCATTGTTGCTTTTATCCTGGTAGAAGCATTTGCAGTCACATGCTCTTCATAGTACACATGACCGCTCAGCCAGTCACTGGTTTCGACAGTCACCTGCCATTTGTAGCATTATCACTCCTGAAGCTTCAGATTGGCTGAGCAATCTCATACACATTTTTGGCACATGACTGCTGCAGCTTCTTTTGGGATCAGAGGGGTGAGTACTGGTGCAGCGGCGCTACAAATGAGTGGACCACTTAAGAGATGACCATTTTTTATATTACAACAGATTTCTACCCATTATATAAGAAGAATTCTTGCTGATCATAACACAGGCTTATATAGTCTGTGAGCCAATCAGTTCCCTATACTGTAGATAAATCAGGAAGAAATTGCTTCAGTTTTCTCAGATATGTACGGAAATTAGCTCAGAGGAGCTTCAAGGGTGTTTATATTATATGAACCAATATTGGAGCAAATACTCTGTTCACAGAATGCAGCATTATTTCCAAGAAAAGCATACTGTGTTTCCCTGATAACAAGCCCTACCCTGATTTTCAGAGGGGGATTGAAATATAAGCCCCCCCATCCAAAAAATAAGCCCTAGCTACACTACATGAAAAAAAATAAAAATCCTCACCTAGCAGGCGGCATTTGGGTCTCTTACACTGGGCTACGGCGCTCTTATAGTCTTCGGTGTAGTCCTCAGTACTGAAAGAACATTCTCTTCCTGTTAACGGAAGACACATTGAATGGCTGTGATTACTTCACTAGCGCAGGCACTGATTGGCTGAGCCATGGTGCTCGTGATCCAATCACAGCAATCTCTTGCTGGAGCCAGGGTATTTAAACCCCATTTACCAGGAAGAGAATGCGATCTCAGTGCTGAGGACTACAGGGAAGATTGCAAGAGCGCCGCAGCCCAGCGTGAAGGACCCGGACGCTGTCTGCTGGTGAGTATTAAGACACGCCCTGAAAATAAGACAATGCCTCAGGCCAGCTGCACACGAACGAGTCGTTTTTTGCATGTGGGAGCCCACAGCAGAATCTGGCTCTGATCTCGTCTGGCAACCCTGTGTACTGGTCATTTCTGTATTGTGAATGACCGCGGACACTTGCCGTTGGTTATGCACTGTACAGATTTTTGCATGTGGGAGCCCACAGCAGAATCTGGCTCTGATCTCGGCTGGCAATGTTGTGTACTGGTCATTTCTGTATTGTGAATGACCGCGGACACTTGCCGTTGGTTATGTGCAGTACAGATTTTTTTTTTATATTTGTTTTTTCCGCATCGCTAGGTGATTACACAGGTACCCGCAGCCTATTGACTTCAATGGAGACTACCCGTGCGGATTCCGCACAAAAATAGAACATGCTGCAATCTTAAATCCGCTTGCGGAAATTGCAATTACTATCCGCTCATCTCAGTGGACATGCGACACCCATATGTTTTCTATGTATCGCCCACGAGGGTGATGATCACGGATTCCGCAATTGAAATCTGGTTGTCTGAAGCCGGCCTAAAGGTAACTTTGTATTCTGCTGGCTGAATAATTGCTACCCGTATCTACTAGAAACTATTTGCAGAAGAGCAAAATGTAACTTCTAGCCACCAAACTGCATTCCTTCACCCTCATCTTGTTTAAACGCACGAAGTTACCTTCCTTTTATATTTATTAACATGTATTATTTAATTGAAGGAGTTGTGCCGAGTTTGAAAGTTCTCCCCTATCCACAGAACTATCTCCAGCGGTCCCATTGAAGAGAGCAGTGGGCGCATATTCCAGCACCACTTCAGGATGCCCTGTTCTTGGGCTCAGTGGGGTCCGGGTAGTTGGACCCCCATCGTTCTGAAAATGATTCCCCTGTGGATAGGGGTTACCCGTCATACATGGCACAAACCCTATAAAGTGTCAAAATACTTGAATAAGAGTCAGTTTTACTTCCTTGACCAAGGATTACTGGTACGTCTGCATCCAGGTCACATTCTGCATTGCAGGTATTCCCACTTTCAACGGGACGAGTTGTGTTTTTCAGTGGTACCATTTAACATACCATATAATGTATTGGAAGACTTTTAAAAATCAGGGTGAAATGGGAAGGAAAGCACAAATTTTTGAAGGGTGAGAGAGTATTACAGCCAGTATGGTCAGTAGTACGATTACAGTGATACCAAATTTATACAATGTTTTTAGATAGATAGATAGATAGCTATAGTAATACTTGGGGGCAAAAAAAACTGTTTCTAAGTATTCCAACTATTTTCTGAAAATACCTTTTTTTAAAAGAATTGCCTTCTGCCACCATATTTTTAACCCTATCACCTTTTTACTTTTTCATCAATGAGGCTGTGGGAGGACCAGTTTTTGTAGGGCAATCTGTAATTTGTATTGAACCAATTTGAGGAACATACGGCTTTTTGATCACGTTTTATTCCATTGTTTCTTGGAAATGGAGTGACCTAAAAAGCGTAATTCTGCCATTGCGATTTTTTTTATCTTATTGAGTTAACCACGCAGGGTTAATAATGTGATATTCTAATAAACTTGATCTTTACAGATGTAGTAAAACCAATTTTTAGATAGTTTTTTATTCTTTAAGCAACGAGTAGGAGGGTTTTTTTACGTCTTTATCATTTTTATTTTCCAATAATTAAAAAGTCTTTATTTCACTTATTTTTACTTTTTTATTAGTCTCAATAGGAGACTTAAACTTGTGATTGATTGCTTTTACAATATAATGCAATACCTTGGTATTGCATTGTGATGTATTCTAACAGGCTACCTATTAAAGATGTACCACAGGCATGTTCCTAATAGGCAAATGATCATTGCAGCCCTGGAACAGCCGTTTGGGGCATTTAAATCCTGATGAATCAGGGCATTTGAAGAGTTAACAGCCACAATCAGAGTTATCTCCAACAGCAGCTATTACATGGGATCCAGACAGTAAAAGATTAATATAGTTGGTTCTTCCCTCTGATAAGAGGATGCTTGTGTAAGGGCTCCTGCACACTTGCGTTTTTCTTGCATGTTTTTATTACGCAATATCGCTGCGTTTTTTCACGTGATCGTCAATGGGACTTTCTAATGTTTAAAACGCATCGCACAAAAATTGCAAAGCACAAACTAGCGATGCGTTTTTAACATTAGGAAGTCCCATTGACAATCGTGTTTAAAAAATGCAGCGATATCACGTGAAAGAAACACGCAAGAAAAATGCAAGTGTGCAGGAGCCCTAACTTACTTATGATGAGAAGTAGAGATGAGCGAGTATACTCACTAAGGCACATTACTCGATCGAGTAGTGCCTTAGCCAAGTATCTCCTCGCTCGTCTCTAAAGATTCGGGGGCCGGCAGGGAGCGGCCGGGGAGAGCGGGGAGGAGCGGAGGGGAGATCTCCCTCTCTCCCACCCGCACCCGAATCTTTAGAGACAAGCGGGGAGATACTCGGCTAAGGCACTATTCGCTCGAGTAATGTGCCTCAGCGAGTATACTCGCTTATCTCTAATGAGAAGTCATTTCATGGTCAGCTGAGCAATCCTTGAGAACTTTCCAGAACATCTGCCTGTAGAATGAGGTGGCTCGGTGACAGTACTGATCTGGCTGTCCAGAGGCTGGCAGAAACATCTGGAGCCCATAAGAAGAGGAAAAGTGGGACCCCAGCATCCAGATGTTGATTGGGCAACCAGACGTCTCTCCGTCATCCCTCCCCAAAGTAGGCCATAGTCGCGGTATTGCTTTAAGCAGGTCGTTGCCTGCTTCACGTGAGTGGACATTGTTTCAATAGTCTAATTCAGTTTTCGACTTAACAGACCTGAGTCTGTATCAGTAAGTCTCTGGACATGTTTTATACATATACATACACTAGGCCGGGTACCAGATACAGAACACATACAATACAAAACGAGATACATTGCAACATGAACATGATTTGTTCATTCGGCCAATAGAAAGCTGGGGATGACACTCATAGTTATTGTTTCTTTGTATCTAAAAGCTTCCCCCTCCAGGAATTTACAAGCTGTTCTTCTCAAAACTGAGTGTCTCTCGGTCTGAAGAATGTTGGCATGCTTTGCTTCGTCAGTTTCTACATTTTGAGCGGCGGCTTGTTGAGTGCTGTGATTCTGGAGTTGGGCGTTAGTTTGCTCCGGCGCTGCAGCTACTTGAGCAGCTGCTACTTTAGGTGCAGTTGTTGTCCTTCTACCCAAACAAATCTTTTGCTTGCTTGGCATCTTATATCTAAAACACCAAATCTGTTTGTTTGTGTCGTATACAAATACCCAGTTCTGATCCGATTTGAGTAAAATTTGGGATTTTGTGTTGCAATAGCAACCAATCATAGCTTTTTGTTAGTTATTCTGCTTAGGTAAAATGAAAGCTGCGCCATCATTGGTTGCTATATATTATTCTGCTGAGGTGAAATAAAAGCTGTGCTGTGATTGGTTGCTATTTCTTATACTGCTGGGGTAAAATAAAACCTGTGCTGTGATTGGTTGCCATTAGAGATGAGCGAGTATACTCGGTAAAGGCAATTGCTCGAGCGAGCATTGCCTTTATCGAGTACCTGCCCGCTCGAGATGAAAGGTTCGGGTGTCGGCACGGGGGAGCGGTGAGTAGCAGCTGTCAGCAGGAGGGAGCGGGGGGAGAGAGGGAGAGAGAGATCTCCCCTCCATTCTGCTCTCCCCCGCAGCTCCCTGCCCGCCGCCAGCACTCGAACCTTTCATCTCGAGCGGGCAGGTACTCGCTAAAGGCAATGCTCACTCGAGCAATTGCCTTTAGCGAGTATACTCGCTCATCTCTAGTTGCCATATATTAAACTGCTGAAGTAAAATAAAAGCTGCGCTGTAATTGATTGCTATGGGCAACAGTATTTAATTCTCTTAGTGCTGAGGAAAAATGAAAGCTGCTCTGTGAAACACAAATTGTCAGCCCTCAGTCTGACCCTTCTAGTGGGAATTACTTGTTGGAAATAACCAGGAATACTAAATTAAGTACTTAGAATCCAATAGTGAAAGCAAATTTTGGGGGTTGCTGTTTTAAAATTCAAGCAAAGGCAAAAAAAATGCAAATAAGGTTGCAGAGACAACAAAATTTCAGAATTTTTTTTTAGCCTATAAACTTCTCCGGGTCGAGATTATATTGTGTGCACAATTTTATGTCAATAATGAAAGCGCGTTCTGTGTGCACCTCTCATGCGTGCGGACAGCGCCCGTGTGAATGAGGCCTTACCTGTATGCCAGCTTCACATGGCCAGATTTTAATTGCGGAAACCGCGCTCGTCGCCCTTGCGGGCGATAAATGGTAATCCGTGCCTATTGAAAAGATAGGAGTTTTGTGTGTCCGCTCAGATGAGCGGATAGTAATTGCGATTTCCGCAAGTGGATTTAAAATTACAGCATGCTCTATTTTGGTGCGGAATCTGCACGGACGGCCTCCATTGAAGTCAGTGAAAGCCAACTGACCCACAGCCCATCCGCAATTGACCTGCGTCATCAACTAGCAACGCCGTCGTACAGTTTGTGCGTGATGCTCGAACAAACAGACATTTTAATTAGCAATTCAAATTCAGTTATTTGAGGCCGGCATTAATGTAATCATGTTTTAGCTTTTTGTAAGTAGAAATCAATCAGCATGTTGAAGAACTTGGCTTTGCGGTGCTTCACTAGTGGAGGATCTATTTGTCTGTTTCTCTTGCAGATTTAAAGGAACCACACCTCTTGGATAAGGGAGTAAACCAAAGCAACACCCTGAAGCTCTGACCATGGTTTGCTGTATGAGACTTGATTGAGGTACAACAAGTACAGAGTCTGATTACTCCTGCAAAGATAACACACCAATGCTGCTTGTGTAATCCCAGCTAAAATACTGAGAAAGGGGTGCAACAGCCCCGAAACGCATCTATTATTATATGCTGGATTAATTTTTTAATAAAAACAGAGGCGCTGAGCTCAAAAACACATCTCGTGCCTCTTTGAGTTAAATGGGATTGCACTTATAACCACATTTTCTTTCTACATTTAGGGAACCTTCAATGGCTCCAATGGCTCCATTCACATGTGCAATGTTTTAACGCTTGCGATGCAGCGTGAAAACAAGATCGCAGCATGTCAATTCTTTTGGCGATCTCGCCCATTGTTTCCAATGGGACCGGCGGCAGCAGCGCCCAGCCCTATTGAAATCAATGTAAACAGAATAAGATAAGCGCCCCTGAAAAAACCAAACAGCACCCAAATCAACATGAGTGAATAAGCGTCGTGCACTCACCTGGTGCTCGGTGGACTTCTCTGGTAAGAGAAACCACCGGCGCCTACATCCACGTTCTCCTTCAATAAATATCTTTAACTCCTGATTCAGTTCACAGGAGAGTCATCCTGGGAAATACACCCACTGGGGGAACAGAAGACCTATATGTCACACTCCTAGAAGTAGTCCAACCTCAATCTGTTAGTCAGCTTAGAAGAAAAGAGATGTTTTGGATTTTTAAATTGAAAGCATTAAATCCATTAGGATTAAATTAAATATTAGAAAAAAATTAGAAATCTTATAGTTTATTAGAATAATAATACCAATAAATGTAATTAGATGTTCAGATAGTAGGTATGGTGATAATATGGAATCTTTTAGTACTAGTTAAGTATTTAAGCATTTTAAGCTGTATTGTTATAGCTCTATAGGATAGTAATTTTATGTTATTAAATTTTATATAAAGTTATGTATTTATGTTTTTTAAAATGATACTGTGATAATGTATATATTTCATTGATATTTAACGATAGTAGCTTTATGTAATAATTACATGATAACGAATATAAAGATATAATATATGATATTGATGTAGGGATGGGTTAAATATAATGGAATGATTTTAGAATGATACTACTATAATTTATATGAATCATTAGTATTTAATGGTATTAGTTTTATGTTATAATCACATGAGAACAAGTATAGTAATGTAATATATATGGTAGTGATGAGATCGATGCAGGAATGGGTTAAATATTACAGAAAACACTCCGCTACATTAGAGGTGGAATTTATGAACGAATTGATACATGGAACGCATAGTGCGTTCCACTACGGAGAAGCAGTGATGTATGTAGTCACGTGAGTGGAAAGACATTCCCTCTGACGATGGGGGGGGGGGGGCGGGAAGAAGGATGAGCGTCTACCGTGAGCTCTTTGTAAATTGTAAGTGTGCTTTGTACTTTTGATACGACTGCTTTTTGGGAGACTCCGGAGCACGGGGATCTTTTTTCTTTGATTGAAATCAATGTGAGATGATCGCGATTCTCTGCCACTGGGGGTAGGGGGCGTGGAATGTAAGCCCTACCCCAAAAATAATCTCAAACTGTAGAAAAAAAAAACCCTCTTAATACATTACCTTAGAAGCACTGTCATTTCCAGCGCATCTACTAGCAGGTCCCTGACACTCTTCTTCAGCCTCTCTTCTGGCCAGGGATTGAAAAATCCCCACCTCCTCAAAGGGCTGTATCTGATTGGCTGAGTGCTCAGCAAATCACAGGCAGCGTTCAGCCATTAATGGAATGACAGCTGAGCGCTGCCTCTGGTTGTTCACAGTGCTCAGCCAATCAGAAGCAGCGCTTTCAGGAGGCAGGGATTTTTCCCTGCGTACCTGTCATTTATGTAATGCGGATGACCACAGACCCGTGCCGTCACTCATGCATGCACAGTACAAATTTTTTTAAAATATTTGTTTTTCCTGCGTCGCTAGGCAATGACTCAGGTCAATTGCGGATGGGCTGTGGGTCGGTTGGCTTTCATTGACTTCAATTGAGACTGTCCGTGCAGATTCTGCACCAAAATAGAACATGCTGCAATTTTAAATCCACTTGCGGAAATAGCAATTATTATCCACTCATCTGAGCGGACACACAAAACTCCTATCTTTTGAATAAGAGCGGATTACCACGTATCGCCCGCTCGTTGCCCTCGCGGGCGATACATGGTAATGCTTGCTTTCCATACACTCCTATGGGAGCTGGAAAGCATGCATCCCGCACCTCAAAACCTGTGGACTGCCTACTTCAAGTAGTTTGAATTAGCCCGTTCACGCGATCTTTAGAGCAGTGTAGCCGCAAGCTATGCACGCACCTACACTGCGGGCAGACAGCGACCGTGAAAGAGCCCTAACTTTGTATTCTGCTGGCTGAATAATTGCTACCCGTATCTACTAGAAACTATTTACAGAAGAGCAAAATCTAACTTCTAGCCACCGAACTGCATTCCTTCACCCTGATCTTGTTTTAACACACAAAGTAACATTCCATTTATATTTTAAAATAAGGGTCACAAAAGTTGTAACATAATTCTAACATTCCCATACAGATTATTATTTAACCCCTTCAGTGGCGGGTTTCTTACTACCCTGTCAGACCCACCAGGGCAGGTTTTTTTAAATCATTTAATTTGAACTCATTTTCCAGTTGCGTTCCAAGAGCCCTCAGAGCTCCAGTAAATATTGTCACAGTGTGTGGACATAAAACCGAACAAAACAACAGAAAATAAATTATATGAAAGTATTAAGTATTGCATTATTGGGTATAGAATCCCTAAATAGTCCAGACTAAGTGTGCTGTTAGGGCCCATTTATACTCAACAATTCTTGCTCAAAAATCGCTCGAAGCCGTCTTTTGAGTGAGAATCGTTGGGTCTAACTGCACAGACATTGTGCAGTTTTCGTTAACGAGTTTTTCATCGTCCTCTTTCAGCAAGCTGCTACAGCTCTTTCATTAGGCAGGGATTTTAAATCCCCGCCGGATGAAAGAACTTCAGAGCAGTGCAGGGAGAAGACTCGGCTAAACGCGGTGGCGTCCCAGCTACGGCGGAGAGGTGAGTATATATTTTTTTATTTTTCACATATGCAGGGATGATTTTCAGGGAAGGGCTTATATTTAAATCCCTTCCCCGAAAATCACTGCAGGGTTGCCTGTGTTCTGCATACCCTGCTCGGAGCGCTCAGCTGTACACCAGCTAGGCGCTCCAAGAACACAACAGCTGTATGCAGAAGATAGCGGTCCCACTTGTCTTCTGCATACAGCGTGAACCTTCATTTACACACTTATGCAAAGTGAACGTTCAAAACTGTCACTCAAACTGAAGTTTTGAGCGACTTTTAAGCGATCATCTTGCCGTGTAAATGCACACAACGATTATCGCTCAAAAAGATGTCTTTTGAGTGATAATTGTTGTGTCTAAATTAGGCATTAATCAATTAGGTAAGGCGCACCCAATGTCTGGAGGGGATAGAGCATCAAGTTTCTCAGCCCCAGGAAGTCTAGCTGACCAAACTAGTTGATCATGAGACTAACCCACCTATTATTCTAAAAAAGACAGGTATATCAAAGCCATTTAAGGGCAGCGATTTGGTAAAGCTAAAAGGTGTGTAGTGCAAGAACCGAACATACAACATCATGAATAGAGATGAGCGAGCACGCTCGGTTAAGGCTGATGCTCGAGCGAGCATCGGTCTTCTCGAGTAACTGATTACTCGTCCAAGCAAATGCAGGGGGGTGAGCGGGAGTGGAGGGGGGGGGACAGTGGGGGGAGAGAGAGCATTTGCTCGGACAAGTAATCAGTTACTCGAGAAGACCGATGCTCACTCGAGCATCAGCCTTAACCGAGCGTGCTCGCTCATCTCTAATCATGAATCTTTGTGGAATAGAGTGAACCAATTAGCACTGTGGCATACTTGCAGTATAGGCGACTGTGGTTGAAGGGCCTGTGAGGGGTGGGGCTGGCTCTACTGTAGCTGGGAATTGGGTCAGGTTAGGAGCTTTGGGGGCGGGGTTTTCTATTATGCGATCGGAGGGCGGGTTGTTTCAAGATTACAAGTTATTATGCCCTATTCGCAGGATAGTGGAGTGGGGGTTCACAACTGTGCTTCTGGATATGAAGTTATATGGACAGGGAAACTGCTGAGTAAGGCTCTGTTCACATCACGTCAGAGTCCTCTGTTGGAGGCAATATTTTCTAAAAAGTACATCTAACTGTAGTCTTCGACATATGCCATTGGGCTATATAGGCTTTTGGGTCATATGTTGCCCATGTGGTCTCAATGTTAAAAAAAACATATCTTGATGCCATTGTATACATTTTTACACTGGATATTTCTGTATTGAATAATGTAGCTCGCAGCTTTAGGCCTCCTGCAGATGGCCAGGTCAGATCTCGCTGCGAAAATTCTTGCAGCGGGATGTGAGCCGTGCCCCTGCGGCTCACCTATTCCCGGCGTCTCCTCCGCTCTGGTATGTGCTGGCTGCCGCCAAGTAACGTTTCTGTGCTGGCGTCTGTGAGGCTCGCACAGAAATAGGACATGCCGCGATTTGTTTACTGCGCGAGTTTTCACACTGTCAAATCGCGGCTGTCTGCATAGGATTGCATTATCGAATGCAATCCTATGGCGATAGGCACGGGCGGAAATTCTGCAGGAAATCCCACCTCGGAATTTCTGCCCATGTGCAGGAGGCCTTAAGCAAGCCCTAAAAACACATCTTCTTAAGGAGGCCTACTATAATCTAAACTTTTCTTTATGCATCCAGCTTCTACAAGCAAAATCTTGTCCACTTTATGGCCTAATGCTGGGGTGGCGAGCCGCAGGCTGAATTGCCAAGCAGAATTTCCGCACGGAAATTTCATGGCAATTCTGCCCTGTGTGAACCCAGCCTTAGGGTGCAAACAGATGGAGGCATGTGCTAATATGCTCACCGCTCTAGAGCGTATTAGCACATGCACTGAGGGTTGTTTTTCTGGTTGGACTATTCAAACTCTGCACTATTACGTGCGCTATGGTGTGAAGTTTGAATGGACAGCATAGGGGAAAAAATTACCCTTCTTCAGGTGCAACTACGCTCCGTATCGGCGAGCGTAGTTGTGCATATGGCCATATGTTTTCACTCTAATACTTAGCATTTATCTTGCGCCTGGATAATAAATGTTCCTGGAGGGTTTATGAAAACTGTCAGTTCTCCATGTGTATTTATAGTGATGGAAAGTCAAAATAAACTACACTTAGAAGTCATTTTTAAGGGATTATTCTGTATCCTTAATTCAATGAACAAGATCCAATGCAAGAAACACACTTTTTATTTTACATTAACTTGTACAATGTAAATAAATGTGACCGTTCTCTTTAATAAAGATGAGTACTGAGACTGACAACATGTTCATCCCACCATTCCGTACGATGTACACTGTCTGTTTGGATCGCTATTTGGAATCAGCTTGTAAACACAATCCTTTCGGTCAAACACGAAGTTGCATCTGTCCGGATCATAGTCGACTGGTCTACCGTAACTAAATGGAACAGATGAGTATTACAAATCTATACAGTATTTATAAAAGTATAAGCAAAACTCTTGTCCTATGTATGACTGTATAAAGCCCAGATCGGCAGTGCATGGATTACGATCAGGTTGATCACACAAGTCCCGAGTAGATCATAGGCATCAGTGGCTTCCACTTTCAACCCTATCCTTGTTCTTAAAATGTAAGTGAAATCGAAAACTGTGCCCCATATAGTTCGACTTCGTAGACTACAGCCCATTTTACAACCACGGCTTGTGGGAAGGCAGGTCCTCAACACGGACAAGCATGATGACATAAACATGCCTACCTGAACTGTTCTACAATAAGCTCAAGGTACAGGTTAGTCGAGACCTTTAGTGGGCAATGTGGGAATGAGATTGGATGAAAATGTTCCCTTTTTTGGTGTTTTAAAACACAGAATTAAATGCTCTGCATAGGGAGACAATTATGTTTGGGGGACACTCTGATACATTTATTTTGGAAAACACCACTATTAACCCCTTAGTGACGAAGCCCGTTTGCATCTTAATGACCAAGCCAAATTTTAGAAATCTTACGTGTCACTTTAACATAGAATAACTCCGTAAAGGTTTTGCATATCCAACTGATTCTGACATTGTTTTTTTGCCACATATTGCCATTTTTTCACATTTTCAATTACAATATCTCAAATATGTGCAAACATACTGTACACATTTTTTATTTTATATATATATATTTACTTTATTCTGGATGCACATTTAAAAACATTAATTATTAACAATTTGAGAAACATTTTGTTTTCCTACACCAAGCCAAGATTACAAAGGCTCATAGTTGTCAGATTGATATATACACCCACAAATGACCCCATTAAAAAATATATACATCTTAATATATTCACTGAGGGGGTCAGGAGTATTTTGACCCCACAGTATTTTTCTCAGGAGTTGATGCAATTTAGGGGAGAAAATATAAAATTTCATTTTGCAAATATGTCATTTTAAGCAGTTTTTTTTCTATAGTGCACATGAAAATGAGGATTTTCATCGCAAATTGGATACCCCTGTTTGTTCTGTGTTCAGAGACCTACCCATTGTGACCCTAATATTATGTCCAACTGCACAACGGGGTCCAAAATGAAAGAAGCAACCGGTGGCTTTCAGAACAGAAATTTTGCTTGAAAGTGTTTCAGGCCCCATTGCCCACTTGTAGAGCCCTTGAGCGTCCAAAACGATGGAGAACCCCCACAAATGACCCCACTTTGAAAACTAGACCCCTTAACAATTCATTTAGTGGTGTACTGCATATTTTGATCCCACAGTTTTTGAATAAATCTTAGCAAAGCAGAAGTAAAAAAAATTACTATTTTAATTTTTTGGGCAATTGTGTCATTTTTTTTTGTACAGCACACATATGAATGAAGACTAGCACCCCCAAAATGGATACCCCTGTTTGTCCCGTGTTCAGAAATATACCCATTATAGCCCCAATCTACTTATAGGACACATGGCTTGGCCTGTAATGGACGGAACACCCACTGAATTTCAGGGCACAACTGAATAAATTTCACTTGTGCAGAACAAAAATGACTCCCTAAAAATAATCCCTCCCTTCATGCCCTTTTTGACATTCCCTATATCTTAAATAAAAGTAATAATGTAAACTGTGTGGTATGTCTGAAAATGGGTAATTACAGAGGCCCGATTGAGATGGGCATATGGGGCAATACAACCAGGTATCCCTCCTTCTCCCATGCTTTTTGTGCGGGGATTTCTTGACCTTAGTGGAGGGAGGGATTGTAAAAAAAAAAGTGGCGCTCTGTGAGGCTTCGTAAGCTCTCTGAGGTGCGGCGGTCTCAAACAGAAGGCATTCAACAAGCTGCTCCTGGAACTGCAGGAAGGTGAGCGTTTCCTGGGCTTCTTGGAAATTACGTATTACAGGTAGTAATCTGAATAATGCCGGGCTCACACGGCTGTACGTGGAATCCGCTCGGGGAGGTCTAGAGAGGATCCCAGCTGTAAGCTCAACCATGGCCCTGTGTATGGCTGCATAATGTATTGCGCATAACTGCGTACTCAGACAGGCGGTCAGGCTCAGTACACCATTTTTTGTTTATTTTTTCCGTGCCGTCACTTAGCGATGATGCGGGTACCCGCAGGCCGTACACAAGCACAGTAATAAACATGGATCTGTACCAGAGACTTCTGCAAGGATCCTCTCCACACCTTCATGAGAAAATAGTCTCCCAACGCCCCTTCATTTTAACTTAGACTGTTAATCATAACACTTTCCCTGATTGTCTTCATCCCCAATACCACCAACACAATCTCCACACCCCTTTTTTTTAACCTTCCCTGCCCTTTACCCACCCCCGCCTTCTTTTGGTTTATAGCTCCTGGTTTATAAATGTTTTCATCATAAATATGGGAGAAGTGTTTTTTTAACTTTTATATAATAATAAAAACTTTATTTTACTTTTTTTCGTCCTCTAGGGCAATGGTTCTCAACCTTTTTCAGCCCAGTGCTCCCTTTAGGTAAACTCAGTCAAAGTTTACCTTATTTACAAAGTTTAAAGTACAAATTTAAATACTGAATAGTTTTTTTAGAAAGTTTGAAAGTGTTTAACAGATTAGCATTAATTGTGAAAACATGTATTTTAGTCAGCTAAATTTTAGCTGCTAAAGGCTGCCTGCAGACGGGCGGAAATTTCGCGGCAGGATTTCCCACGGAATTTCCGCCCTTGGAAGCTGCCATAGGATTGCATTAGCAAATGCAATCCTAGGCAGACAGCCGTGGTTTGTCCGCGCGACAAACAAACCAAGGCATGCTCTAATTCTGTGCGGGCACAGAAACGTCACTCGACGGCTCCGGTCTGCGCATGCGCTGGCTGCCTGGCAGCCGGAACATGAAAGAGCCGGAGCTGCGGGGCGTGGGTGAGTACGCGCTGCTCTCTCCAGGGGCTTGGGTCGGGTCCCGCGGTGAGAATTCTCACAGCCGGATCCGACCTGGCTGTCTGCAGGCGGCGAGAGTGTAGGGGTAAATATTTAAAAACAAGTTCATTGTGGATACAATAATAAATAGGTTTTATTGTAGAAGATAATTTTTGGGGGGGAAGCAAGCAATAATACTACGTTTAATTATCATTCAATAGAAACGTATAAGGAAAATGCAAGATACACCTTAATCCTTAATGGTCAGAAGACTATTTAAAATGTAAGAACAATGAAATTCAACTAATAATAATAAAAATGTTTGCCACAATCAATCTGTGTCAATAATGGCTTGGGCCTGATGAGCAGAACCTTTAATAACTGATGCTTTGATTAGTTATATAATATAACTAAGTATCCACCGCTAACATAAGGATAGATATCGATAAGACACTATCCGCATATTGTTGTGCATACTATAGCCTGTGGCGGTGTATACTTTTTTGACCAAAAGTTTATTATAAATTGGTCCTACACCGCTTCCACCACGACACTGGCATAGTGTAGCGCTAACTGAAATATGTGATAAACACTAGTACGACATCTATAAAATAATAATACAGGGTGTATTGTCAAACCAGGTTTATATTTATGTTTTGTCTCTGTTTAAAGTGGTTGGTCCATTAATTTTAAAATACTATTAAAAGTTATATTTTAGATAACTATATTTGGTAGGTTCTCTACAGTGATTTTGTCTATATAGAAGAACCGATCTGTCTCTGTGACCAAGTTGAAAGAACTAGCCAATCAAGATAATATTGTCATAAAAAAGGGGCAATCTGTTAAACCGTGCCATAAACCACAGGCACATCTTAATGGGCAGAAATACATGACACCCAATGGGCACCCCACGATCTCATCGAGACATTTAAATGCCTGTCAGAATTGACAATGACTCAAACCCCTGAGCAATGGAACCTTATTGCTCAGGCAGATGCTCACTTCTGCCCGGCAGCATCTGTGTCATATTATCTCCACCTAAAATCCGTCTCTACATGTCTTATTGAAATATGATTTATAACCCCCTGTAATTTAAAGCATGCATTTTGTATGGTGTTTCCATATTTTTGTCCACCCCTTGTATTTAACACAGCTGCATTTTGGTTCCAGCCCAGCCCTGTTGCCCTCCATGTGTGAGAGAAATCATCAAGTTCTTCAGTTTGAACTTTTTTTTATAAACTCAAGAGTATAGTATCTGTTATTGTACATACACTGCGTCTTCATAGCGCTGATTACATACACTTGCTGGTGCTAATATACTGCAGTATTCCTTATATTGAAAAAGTAAAGGGTTTATCTTACGCTGTGCAGCATTCGTAGTCTCCAGAAGAACCACATGTGCAGTCCAAGCAATCTTTTGTCCGCCACTCACTGTTGAGTGGATGCATCTTTTTTCTAAAGTAGCAACCTAGAAACAAAAAATGTTACAATAAAAATGAAACTAAGAATCCTATATGTCCCTATATGAACTAAGACAATCAGAAACCTGTTTCTTCTGACATCGCAGGAGGTCTGGGCATTGGGACCTTAACAACAGACACTAAGGGCTTAAACAGATGGGCGTGATTTAGTCCCATTATGTGGCCGTGAAAATCACGGTCGCATAACGGGACTGAACAAAACAATTGATTTCAAGGGTTTGTTTTCACTAGCGATATTCTTGCCTGTTAATACTACGTGCGAGTAAGATAAGACAGGACCTACCGTGTTTCCCCGTAAATAAGACAGTGTCTTATATTAATTTTTTTTTCAAAAAGGTTTAACTTTTTTACATGTATAGGTGCCTGGACACTATTTAAATTGACTTTTTAAATTAGCTGTTAGCAGGGCTTAATTTTGGAGAAGGGCTTATATTTCAAGCATCCTCAAAAAGCCTGAAAAATCATTTTGCATCCTCAAAAGTTCTGGAAAATCATACTATGTCTTATTTTCAGGGAAACAGGGTAACTTCTATGTTTTTTTTTCAAAAACGCATGCAATAGTGCAGAGTTAAAATGGTCCTTAAAAAACAAACGCTGGTTCATGCCCAACTACACTCCATAATGGCAAGCATAGCTGCGCATATACCCGCCTGTTAAAGCCCTAAGATGCAGCTATATTATGGACATCTGACCTTGACCTAAGGGTATATTTACACGTGGCATATGTGTTGCAGAAATTTCTGCAATTAAGGGCAGTTTCAGATGATCGTATGTGCAACTACGCTCACCGCTACGGAGGGTAGTTGTGCAGGAACGTTTTTTGTTCCTCCAGTCATTCAAACTCTGCGCAGGAAAGATAGGGCAAGTCCTATTTTTCTCACACCCTAGAATAGAGCTAGTGAAAACGAAACCATTGAAATCAGTGACAAATACATGTCAATGTACGGCCGAAGGCCAATTAGGGACTGAGGCCTCATGGAATCTGAGCGGAAATGGTTTTTGAAAGGTTTTTGGCCATTAATTATTATTAGGTAGGTATTTAATAGATGTTATATGAGTTCACTACAGGGTCAGCTGTGTGCAGGCTGGAAGGTGCCGAAGCCAGCCGGGGAGCCCTAGGATGGGTGGTGATTGGTCTGAAGAAAATGGCTGGAAGAAGCCTGAGGGATCCTTCTGTGAGGCTCGGGCCCTAGCAACAAGAGCTGATTGTAGGAGTGATTGGTGAGAGAAAGCTGATATAAGGAGCTGCTGACAGGGCAGTGGCTTCAGTTTTTTCTACAGTACCACAAGATTGTCCCTCCTGCCCGCCCTCTTGTTTAGCTTCCAACTTGTGGCGGCATGTTTAAATGGGGGAATGCTGCCCGCCTCCTGCGGGTGGGTATAAAGATGGATTAAAGATTGGTTATTGGTGTAGACTTGAGTATGTAGGACTCAGTCTACATGTTATATATGTTGGGTTTTGAGTTATCAATATTTAAAAGTTAACCCCGTTGAAAATAAATGCCACAACCTTTCAAATCCATGTTGGCGTCTGTGGTTTTTATATCAGGTATATGTTAAGATATTAATATAGAGCATAAGATTCCATGTGTTTAAGCCCTAAATATCTCTTTGATACTTCTGCATGGAGTTGTTTATGCAGCAAGTGATTGGATTTTAATCCAATTCAGATGACCCTGGATTTTAACCCTATACAGAACATTCACATAAATTTCTGTAACAGGTCTGCCCCTGGCTGCATTTACACGAACGTATATCCGCTCGGTTTTCACGCCGAGCCGATATACGTCGTCCTCATCTGCAGGGGGGGGGATGGAAGAGCCAGGAGCAGGAACTCAGCTCCCGCCCCCTCTCTGCCTCCTCTCCACCCCTCTGCACTATTTGCAATGGGGAGAGGCGGGGCAGGGGCGGGGCTAATTCTCGGAACTTAGCCCCGCCCCTGTCCCAGCTCTTTTCACACCATATACGTTCGTGTGAATGCAGCCTCATGCAAATGTAGCTTTAGGGTTAATCAAGTTAATCTATTAATTGGTTAATCAAGCGCCGGCTCTCATTGGCTGACATAGTGCTCGATTAACCAATCAGAGCATAAGCTTGCTGGAGGTGGGGTATTCTTCGTGGAAAACTGCTCTGTTGGCATGAAGGAGGACACGGCAGCCTGCAGCAGCGACGTAGACCAGTGCGAGGGACCAAAACACTGGCTGCTAGGTGAGTATTATTAGACACCCCCTGAAAATAAGACACCGAGCCTCTTTTGAGGCAAAAAATAATATAAGGCAGTGTCTTATTTTCGGGGGAAACACGGTAACTACAATTTCAACCAGTACACTAGAGCAGGGGTCCCCAACTCCAGTCCTCAAGGACCACCAACAGGTCATGTTTTCTGGATATCCTATAGTAAGAACAGCTGTGGCAATGTCTGAGGCACCAACAATAATTACATCACCTGTGCAATACTAAGGAAATCCTGAAAACATGACCTGTTAGTGGTCCCTGAGGACTGGAGTTGGGGAACACTGCACTAGAGTATAAAAAAGCTAATAGAGCTAGTTAGACTAGTCAACTACATTATGTGAAACTTCAAAACTAGAAGTCTATTTTGTCTAGTACTAATAGATCAAATTATCACTAGTAAACTACTGAAAACTTTAAAATTATAATCTACAGCCACTACCGTAGTACAACCTCAAAAATAATGATAAATTATAATAACAATACCACTAATAATAATAATTGCTTATTTGTGGTAAAAGTACTCCCACTCACCTTTAGGTTCTTGACCCGCTATGACTTCAATATCCGATCGGTAACAGGCTGCACTGCATAAGACCACAAGGATTCCGGCACCAAATGCAACTGCCACAAATACTTTCTGAGGTGTGTGAAATAAAAACATGGCAGAGGTAATACATGAGGTGTGCAGATGACACTTACAGGCCAGCTCTACATCTGCAATCAATTTGTTTATTACACCAAAACATGATTTACAGCATAAAGAATCACTACACGTCCGGTGTCACCCGACTGTATATGAACTGCATATTATGCGGGCTCAGTACACCCTTGTGATATGCGGTAACTCGCAGGGAATCTATTACATTGCTTTATGCAGTTCTGCTCACATTAGCATGTCGGAATTCCGCAATGTGCGCACATACTTTTAGGTTAATTTCACTTGAAATCGTGCTCACCAATGTGTGATATTTTAAAAACACTTTGCATCACTTCAGGGAAAGCCGTGGCGGAGAATTGCGGAGTGTTTCCCATTGTTCTCAATGAGACACCTTGCATTGCACCACACTAATGTGCACCTCGTGTGCTGACCATAACCTGCCCGGGGATGGAGGAGTCTGGTTATATTCCATACGGAGCGCCGTGCCCAGCAGGTCCCTTGTGTCTGTGAGTAATCTGGGGAAGATGGTTACTGCTGCTGATGGATAGATTGGTGGGGAAGGAATCGGGACGTGTTTCCTGCCTATAGGGGTGGTGGGACAATCCTGGATTTTGGTAACAGTTGGGGGGAATGCTGATAGCAATATAGCAATATGATACTTACCATCGTGAGAAGTTCTCTGCAGTTACTAAACCTTGTGATCAGCGGTGTTTATACTCTCAGCTGAGTCAACATTGTGAAACTACTTTCTCCAGTAAAAATTGCTGTTTTTCTCCTTATTTGTTTCCCAGAGTTCTCATTTGGCAAGGATTTCTTTCTGATTTACGGACCACAATAATTTTTGTGTGCACAGTAAATCTGGAATAACAACTACATTTATAACTGATTATTTTTTTGCATTTTCACTTTATGAGAAAAGGGTGTCTTGAATACTTGTTGTATTCAATTTTTCCACTTTTAGCAGGTTTTTCATATGTCAGTCTGTACAAGTAGCTATAAGCCTGTGCTGTGTACTTACAGATCACAATATCAAGCTCATCATCAAGCTAGCACACACAAACGTGGATCGAATACATATACAAAGTGTTCTCCCTGAACGTGGCTGCGCTGCACACACACCAGATGGCTTCCATTTCCAAATAACATTGCTAACAGTGGACTTTGGAAGGTTCAAAAGCTCCGCAATGTCCTATATATGTGGTGGCGAATCTATGGCACACATGCCGGGGGGGGGGTGACGCAGAGCCCTCTCTGCTGGCACGCACATGCTCTGACGGCTCCCAGGCCAGTAATCATGTTGTGGCGCTGATCCTGGTGTATACTCTGACATTAGTGTGCGCACCCTGGATCCTCCTCCACTGACCTCTCCCCCTTAGTTACGCCGGAGAGGTGAATAGAGGAAGTGTTCCAAGCGTACACACTGCCGACCGATTGTGCAACTGGGAGGATCAGCGCTGACTACAAGAAGTAGGTAAGTATATGGGTTGGGGGGGGGGGTAATATTACTACTGGGGCTACTGTGGGGTTAATATTACTACTGAGGAGGTTATTATTTCTACTGAGGCTACTGAGGGGGTTATTATTATTACTAGGGCTACTGAAGGGGTTATTATTACTACTAGGGCTACTGAGGGGTTAATATTGCTACTGGGGCTATTGAGGCAGTTAATATTACTAATGGGGCTACTGAGGGGGTTAATATTACTACTGGGGCTACTGACGGGTTAACATTGCTACTGAGGGAGTTAATATTACTACTGGGGCTATTGATGGAGATAATATTACTACTGGGGCTACTGAGGGGTTAATATTGCTACTGGGGCTATTGAGGCAGTTAATATTACTACTGAGGGCCACTGTGGGGTATACTATTACTACTGAGGTCACTGTGGCAGTCACTATTACTACTAAAGCCACTGTGGGGGACATTATGATTACTGAGGTTACTGTGGGAGCACTATTACTACTGAAGCCACTGTAGGGGTCCCTATTACTACTTAGGCCAATATAGGGGACATTATTACCACTAAAGCCACTGTGAGGGTCACTATCACTACTGGAGCCACTGTGGGGGACATTATTACTTCTGAGTCTACTGTGAGGGTCACTATTACTACTGATGCCACCGTGGGGGGTCACTATTACTACTGAGGTCAATATATGGGACATTATTACCACTGAGGCCAATATAGGGGACACCATCACCACTGAGGCAACTGAGGGGGTCACTGTTACTACTGAGGTCACTGTGTGGGACACTTACTACTGGGACTGATATAGGGGACACTTTTACAACTGGGGCCACTGTGGGGGTCAGTATTACTACTGAGGCCACTCTGCACATGGCAGCGTAGCTCAAGCGTACTTAGGGTATGTTTACCTGTAGAGGAAATGCTGCGGAATGTCTGCAGCAGAAATTTCCGTGGCATATTCCACAGTATTTCTGCATTATAAAAACAGTCAAAATCTGCACCATCAGTACGGATTTTGACAGGAAATCAGTTGCGTAGCTGCAGCTCATTTCATACTACGCGGCGCTCCTCCTCACCTCTTCCGAAGGCTTCCCACTGTCAGCGCTCCCTGGTTTCCGGTTCCCAGCGGCCTGGTCAGGTGAGGCCACTACAGGCCGCTGGGAACCAGAAGCAGAGGTGCGCTGACAGTGGCAGGCCTCCGGAGGAGGTGAGGGGGAGTCCCACATAGTATGAAATCAGCTGTGGCTACGCAATTGTTTTACAGTCAAAATCTGCACCAATGGTACCTAAGTGCTCCAGCTAGGAAAAAAAAACACATGGCGTTCCTCCCCGTCTATTTTGAAGTGGCCCTGTCCTTTTTATAATGGCGGAGGTAAAATCATACGTTGTGATAAGCCCCGCCTCCTGACGTGTTGGCACTTAGCTATAAATAAGGTGGCAGTTTCGTCATCACTAGAGATGAGCGAACGTACTCGGTAAGGGCGATTTCGCAATTGAGCACCGCGATTTTCGAGTACTTCACTACTCGGGTGAAAAGTACTCGGGTGCGCTGTGGGGCGGGGGGCTGCAGAGGGGAGTGGGGGGTAGCAGCGGGGAATAGGGGGGAGCCCTCTCTCTCTCTCCCTCTCCCCCCCCCACTCCCCGCTGCAACCCCCCGCTCACCCACAGCGCACCCGAGTACTTTTCACCCGAGTAGTGAAGTACTCAAAAATCACGGTGCTCGATTGCGAAATCGCCCTTACCGAGTACGTTCGCTCATCTCTAGTCATCACTGACCTATGATTGGTTGCTCAGGTGACATCCACCAATATACCCCATTGGAAGTCTATTAACTCTACACCTGGTGGCATTCTGGTAGTTTCTGAATTGGCTTGTGTGATACTTTCCCTTATACCTAATGCTCATACATCCGCATACCCCATTTTGCCAGACAGCACGATTAGTGGGGGGTCCCAATATTTTTGTCAACATAGTGTATACTGCTCTCTAGCTGTACTACATGGTGTACTGATATGTACATTATGCAATATATCTACTGTACTGCTATCTGTGATTATATTCTGCAGTAATAATGCTAATCTTTATAGAATGCAGCATGTCCTCCAGCATTTTACGAATCAGAAGGTACCCGTACAGAACAAATCACACATTGCAGACAACACTGTATTAAACTAATGAACAATAGCAGTGAGGGCCCTGTACACAAGAGCTTACAATCCATGAGGAAATAGGGGTGATAGAAGAGGTAAAAGTGTTTGTTCTGTATAATGGTCTAGCAATCTTTTACTTACTACTGTTTTTATTTTAAAAGTTTCAACTTCAAATAAAGAGAAGACATGATGTAAGAAACAGCTTATATACAATCATTGGTACACTCACTGTAAAAAAATCCACCCTTAGAAGAAGTTGTTGTTTTGCTGCAAAACTCGGCATGCAGTTACATCCCAGGCAGATATACAAATGACGACAGTTGTGGTAAGATTAGTTGAACGGTCTTGTCACCTGAGGCACTATACGTCGATCCCCCCATGGCCTATAAAAAGGCTCTCAGAGGCTCCTTGTGTAGAGCTTGTTGACGACTAGACGCCTCTACGATGCAGAGAAGAGATGTCACCCCGTTACCAGAGTCTGAGAGGGGCGCATTATTGGAATGAGACGCTGGATGGTCGTAGTGATTAATTGTCCGACATCTGGGCCTTTCTGACCAGACTGTTAGGAGGTGTTGGGACTAGTGGATGCATGAGGGCACACAAGGTGACCAGGCTCAGAAAGCCCCAACAGACCATCAGTAAAGAGGAGCACCTGATTGTCCGACAAGCACAAGCAACTTCAACTGTTTCATTGTCCGCCATCCAGAGACAGGTGGCGCCATCGTCACAGGCCCCTTGTTTGGTAGAACCATTTCCAGGTGCTTGGCTGAAGGACATTTTGTCTCATGATGCCCATTACATGTATGGCCTTTAAAACCTACCTACTGTCACCTCAGTTTGCAATGATGTCGTGAATGACGAAACTGGACTGCTATGGAATGGAACCGGATTGTCTTCAGTGATGGATCCAGGTTTATTTTGGGCACTGATGATGGCCGTGTTCGTGTCTGGAGACCTAGGAGTCAGCGCCTCAATCCTGCCTTTGCTGTGGACACTGTGCCCACTGCTGGTGTGATGGTCTGGGAGGCCATTGCATACGACAGTCGGTCACCCCTAGTAGAGGTATGAGGGACAATGACAGTGATATGTTCAGGACATCCTGCAGCCACATGTGTTCCTCTCATGGCGGCTTCCAGGAGTCATTTTCTTGAAGAATAATGCTCCGGCGCACACACAAGGGGGTCACAGGAATGTCTCCAGAATATTGTCATACTTCCGTGGATGCCTGGTCACCAGATTTATCAGCAATAGTGTATTGGACCATCTAAGACAACAACTTCGACAGCCTATGAGTTTCCACGATCTAGAGGCTCTGTTACAGGAAATATGAAGCAAAATGCTGCAGGATAGCAGACAGAACCTGTGTGCCTCCATGCCCACCCATATAACATCTTTCATCTAAGCAAGAAGTGGCCCAACAGGGTACTAGAGCCTCCATGGTGCCTGTATCACATCTTGTATCCAAGCTTGAGGCCAGCCAACAGGGTAATAGAGCATCCATGCCCGTGGGTATCTTGTATCCAAGCTAGAGGCAGCCCAAGAGGGTACTAGAGCCTCCATGCCCACATATTTATTTATTTAGATTTTTTTCTATTGCCGCATTCAAAGTACCCAAGCATTTTTATTTAATCAAAAATTGGCCGGCATGTGAAGGGTTTACAGTGGTGATCAGTGGTTTCTCCAGTCCTCGCTGTTGGAGCAGGTGATCGATTGTCATCAGACCAATGAGCACCCACTCCTCCTGGCACAGAAGACCCATGCCAGTGCTGTAAAAAGGTGCTTGCATCAGATTAAGGCCCCTTAATGACCAACGTTAAAAAACGTATAGGTGGTTAAAGTACTCCCACAACTTTAGTGACTCCACAAGTTTAAAGTGCCCCCACAGGTTTACACGTCTGACTCTACCTCTGGAGTCCTCACTGGGCTGTTACTAAAAGCTTGTGTCCAATTCCTTCCTCCGTGTTGTGCGTTTTCGATCCTCCTTGTCTCCTGCACTCTGGCGCTTCAGTGAAGAGGAAACAGAGTGGAGGGGATGGGGGAGATGCACAGCACCGCACGTCACGGAGGAAGGAATTGGACTCAAGCTCCATAGTGCCAGCATAGTGAGTGAACCCACTGTACAGTTTTGCAAATTTGGCCAGTGGCACTGCTGAATAGAAGTAACGGCACTGAAGGCATGGGGCCCTTTTGGGGACGGGGGCCATGGGCAATTTCGCAGTTTGCACCCCCTAACCCCAGTCCTGGATGTCCGCATTTGCACAGGTAATTTTTCCGTGCCAGTTTTGTTCAATTGCGAGGTGGACACAACTTGCACAGGAAATCATAGGTGAAACCGTCAGTTTTTCACAAACCTACATCACACTCGTCCTTGTAAATAAATGTCATTGACAAAAGAAGAAACAAAAACATGAAGAGTAAAGTCGCAGCGGAAGTCATGAGGCAACCAAAAAGAATTGAAGAGTTTGTTCCATATGAAAAGGACACATGGCTTCACTGGTCTGACTTCTGTTTGCAGAACATTACTGGGGTTATTGAACTCGGAATTTGCTATTTCGAAAAGCTCTCTTTTGGTGCCTGTTGAGTAAATTTTTATTTTCTTTGTGAAAAGAATTGTTTACTTTCTGCAAGGACAATTTCCTAATCCAAATGTCATCATTTACCATGGGGTTTAAAGAGGTTTTTTTAGGGACTCCAAAAAGATATTTGATTTATATAGAATGTTGTAAAATAAAGAAATAAGCAGTACTCATCCTAAATGGCCCTTGGTTCAGCGCAGGAGTCATAGTCATTCCGAATTCGACAGGAGCTAGTAGCTCTTATGTGTCGATCACTGTGGACATGACTGCTCAACCAACCGCAGACTTCAGCAGTCATGGTTCCAATGTCTGATTTTATTGTATATACTGTCCTACCTTACCTGCCTGTGCAATAGCTGTGAAAACATGAACTACTCAAAAAAGAGATCCAACTTGTAGACCATACCATATATAACTTTCCATAGTGAAGAAATAATCAGACACCATCACTGTGGGATTGGTCACAGCTTTATTCATATTCTAACAGTAACAATATTCCATATCATTGACAACAAAGTTCCATCTCTAACCAAAAACACCGAAAAACCAACAAGTGATATTTATAATTAAAAAAGAAAAAAGTTCCGGCCTCCAAGAGTTTCCAAGCTGATAAAGGAAAATCTCTCGAACAAGGGCTTGTTCTGCACTAATATATATGCAAACTATTAATCACTGCAAAAAAAAAAGTCCTGGCCTCCTCCATTCCTTAATAGCCGTCCAGCTCGCGCCTTTTCCCCATCACACATGACAGTGCGTTCATAAATGGGAGGAAATCAAATACCGGTAATGGTGAAATGATCATAGGCATGTGCTAGATGTTGGTTTAAAAAAAAAAAAAAAAACTGTCCTCTGTCACTTAGTCATTTGAGACCAGTCTCACATCTGGCAGCTTTCGTCGTTCCCGATGCATTTCGTTGTCATCTGCTTTGGGACCAAGTCCCTGTAGAAATGGATGCTCCTTCTCGTTTCACACAGTCTGAGTCTTTTGGCTCCGGTCACCAGGCCGTTTCCTCATCTCACCTGCACTGCCCTTCAACATGGGAACAACGCTTTGGTAACAGTTTTCAGTTGGCTGCCGTCTCGCCCTGTGATGCTGCAATGGCACAAAATGCTGCTGCTACTGCTCCTCTCTGCCTCTTCCTGTAGTGATGCAAGTCAGAGGCTTATAGACTAGGTGCTAATGGCGCCAAAGTTTCTTGGACTTAGGGAATGGGATGGAGCTTTGCAAGTGAGAATGATCTTTTGTGTGAACATTCACACGTGCGAATATTCGTTTGCATGAGTGAATGAATTTCCTCCCATGCCTTCACATGGACCATCTTACACTTCCACTTGGACCCAGTCGATACCCCGAAAGAACTTGTGCTTCCTGATGTCACCGTTGACTCCAAGTCGTCGGGCTGGATCTTTCTGAAGAAGCTAAAAACAAAGAAAACCCAAGACTTTAGGCAGTAGAGACAATACAACATTTTCATAGTCATCCTCGGAGCACTGGAATATAGCAGGATGTGTAAAGCAGCCTCCAGTCCATCTACTGTCACTGATGACTACTAGAACATGTATAAACCATAGTACCAGGAAGTCTACTGACCTGTTTAACAAGATCCTTGAGGACACATCATCGATGGTCTGATGGTAGGCACACTCATCGGTGACCATTTCTTTTAGGATGACTCCAAAGGAAAACCAATCGACTCCGGCGTTGTACTCCTCTCTAGCTATAATCTACCATGAAAAAGAGAACAAATGGTCAGCCAGAATTGTACGATGCAATGAGAATGTTACCCTTTGCAAATCCCAATGACGTGATGGATGGGGGTATCTACCCTGTAATTTACCAATCACTCCTCTGAGCCCCGTGCACCTTTGTTGTCTGGCTTGTAGATTTTACAATCTCTTTTGTCAGTGTCCTATTCACTCCAATGGAACTGTAAAGCCTCATTCACATGGCCTTTGAAGTGTCAGATTCAAGTTGTATTCTTTTCACATGGATCTGTCACTTTAATCCATGGCAAAAATCCACGGCTGAGCCTCAGAATTCAGCTGCAGATTTTCACATAGATTTGTATGTGAATTTAGCTCCAGTCAATGGGAAAAATCCATGTACAGCTTCCAGGCACGGTTTCTGCATGGATTCCATGAGGAAACCCCGTCAAGAATTGGCAGGCCAATCTTTCTTTCCACATTGCAGATTGCGATATCCGCTTGTGGAAAATCCACATCATATCAACTATTTCTATAGAATTCACTAGAATGCTAAAATGGTGAGGATGTCACTGGGAATGTGGCTGCAAAATCCATACCTAAATTCGTAGTGAAATTACATTGTGTTAATGGGAACTAATAGTCATATGTAGAATCATGTATTTGCTCCTGGATAACTAATACAATTACTTTGTAAAAAACAAGAAAAAACTCTCTTCTTCTCACCTCCGGTACCATGTAGTCTGCAGTTCCAACGTATCCAGTCGCTGTTTGGCCTCCATGGATGTTATCAATGCTAAGTCCAATGTCAGAAATCTTGATGTGTCCCATTTCAGCTACCAGGATGTTCTCGGGCTTGATTGCAATCTTGTTTACCAAGTTCATCCTGCAAATATCTGATTTTGAGATACTTAAAAAAAACAAAGCGTTTTTTCAGTGAAATACTATCAGGATAGGTCATCAATAGTTGATCGGCCAGGGCCTGTCGCTTGGGACCCCGAACGATCAGCTGAGTGAGCGCATGCTGTCAGCGCCGCAATAACACAGAGGTCAGAGCAGCAGCCTCTGAACCGAACTCCGTGTAGTGGCCGGCTCTCATTGAAATCAATGGGAGCTGTGCCTGAAGTTACAAGCACTGGCCACTATAAGGAGGTCGGCGTAGAGGCTTTTGCTCCGACCTCTGTGTATTTGGAGTGGAGGTCTCTGCGCCGACCTCCCATGTAGTGGATGACGCTTGTAACTGCAGGCATGGCTCCCATTGATTTCAATGAGAGCCGTGCTTGCAAGTACAAGCGTCGGCCACAACACAGAGGTTGGCATAGAGGCTTCCGATCCGACCTCTCTGTTACTGCAGCGCTGACAGCATGCTCCCACACAGCTGATCGGTCGGGGTCCTGAGCAGCGGACCTAAACAATCAACTATTGATGACCTATTCCAATGATAGGTCATCATAAGTATTTCACTGGAAAACCCCTTTAAAATGTAATTACCTGCGGATGATTTCCTTTACATGAAGAACCTGGATTCCTCAGATAAGTCTGACAAAAAGACAGTAAATGAGTAACTGTCAATAGACTGTAGTATAGAACACCAACACTAACAACACCCTGTACTAGACTATTGTCTAGAACACCAACAACACCCCCTACCAGATCCCATATATTACTTGTGGTAGCAGCACAGAGAATAAATTAGTTGTAGCTTCACGGATGTTGGTGATTGCCTCTGGCATACCTCTGGTTTGGATATTTGCTCGCCTACTTCTATTTTCCAGGTCTTCACATTTCAATTCCAAAGCTTCTATCCGCTCAGAGACATCTTCGCCTTTAACTCGTTCCTGACTCAGGGCTTCTATGGTGTCATCTGTCTTGTGTTCCAGGTCCGCAGTGCGTTGCCCTAGATCATGAATCTGGCTATTAATATCGCGAGGCGTGGATTGTAGCTCAGCTTTAAATAAGTGTTGAATACGTAGAAAGAACGCTGTATCGGAGGCAGATAGTGAGGAATCTTCTGATGTTAGCGGTGGGGGGGGGGGGGCAGATTGGTCTCCTAGTGATAGTGATGTTGGGTTGTCCATATCTGAAGCCTGGAGCTGTGGCCTTTCCAGTTTGGCGTGGTTGGGTTGAGGAATTGAGAATAGTTCTGGAAGCGTGCTCCGGGAAGTAGAAGGTCGTGATTTGTTCTGTTTGCTAATTCTCTTTGGCATAGTGGTGTGGCATCGACCTGGTTCCCATCAAAATTACCAGGACAGGTGTGGAGCACAGGTCACGGATGAGAGAAAAACATTGTGTCCATGTATGTGCCCTTTTGACTTAGTAGGGGTTCCTAGTGGGTCTGCTGCATATGTCTAGGTTTTAAGAGTTGAGCTGGGCAGATAGTACGAGGAGCCAGACTGATTCTGCCGATTGCAATGTTTTTCAAAAAACACTGTTTGCAAAAGTCACTATGTTAAGGCTGCTGTATATATGTATAGGTTATGGCAGGGTGAGCTATCAGCACTTGCCACTAGATGGCGTCAGTAACTTCAGAAAGATAGGTTGTGGATGTAGTGCCAAGGTTTGCCACTAGATCTCAGCAGTACTCTTGGGGGATTTTGAATACAGATGCAATTCTATGTTTCACCACTAGATGGTAGCAGTTTTAGGGAAAAGTAGTGCGAGGCTCCTATAGTCCCTTCGATCTGGAATAAGGTTGGGACATCAACACAAAAATGTCGATAGTCAATAGTATCGACTATTGGGGAACAAACTATTAATTATTGTAAAATATCGGTGGAAAACTATCCATATTTCGACTTTTTTAAATAGTGTATAAAAATAAAACAGGTCGAGGGTTAATAAAGCAACACAATCAATAAAAAAATTATAGTTTTCTTTTAAAACGTTAAACTGTTAAATTTATTATTAACCTATAACTGTTATTAACATGAAAATATATTACAGTTACAAATGAAAATAAAAAATTACAGATCAAACATAGAATTAACATTAGGTACATGAGAAGTTTTTTATCATTGGCCCCAATGATCGTTATTAATGAGCCAAGAAATATTAATTTGCTTGCATGCTCTCCCTTCACAATGCTCCTTCGAGCAGACAGAATTTCACCATCTTTGAAAATGTTAGATGCTGAACACACGACATGTTGCGTCTCCTTTTCTGGACCCGACCTTCGTGCGTTCAGCACAGCCCTCCATCTGCATGTAGAAATGCTTTCATTTAGAAAGCATTGCCCCCAGCCATCGCGTTAGACGCAAGCGTACAGAGCCTGCGTCCAACGTGATGAACAAACGCATGTGGAGAAGGGGCCGAAGACCCCACTGTTTCTGAGAGTCATTTTGCCAGGAGCAAAACTTATTGGTGACACAGAGTCACCTGACACTTTCCAAAAGTTTCTAGAACTTGTTTATAAGTTCATTAGTGCCTCGAGCAAAACTACATCCAACACAAAGGACGTCAGATAGAGGCGTCCTGCATTGCCAGTGCCTGTGATCACTAATACAAGCAGTAAGGCTTTGCAGGACAGACTTCCTGAAATGCCTTATCATAAGTGTGATTGTACAAGTCCCCCTACAGGGACATACTGTAAAAAAAAAGAAAGATAAAAGTAATGTAAAAAAAATAAAATAACACTATTTTGTGTGCATTTTCCCCATATTAGCATATATTTTATTAAAATCCCACATATTTGGTATCGTTGTGTCCGTAACGACGCAGACAATAGGTTAAACACGCTTTTTATCCTGAACGCCAAAAAGCGTTAAAAAAAACTAACAAGAATGAGGCAAAATGCTTATTTTTTTTCATTTTGCCTCCCAAAAAATGCAATCAAAGTGATCAAAAAAGCTGTATACACCCCAAAATGGTACCAATAAAAACTACAGCTTGTCTCACAAAAAATAAGCACTCACGGACCTCCGTCCATGGAAAAATAAAAAAGTTGTGAGACTTTTAATGCAGCGATTTAGAGGGGGGGGGGATTGCAAATAAAGGGTTTTTATTGCAGAAACGTGAAAATTAGAGATGAGCGAACGTACTCGGTAAGGCCGATTTCGCAATCGAGCACCGCGATTTTCGAGTACTTTACTACTCGGGTGAAAAGATTCGGGGGTCGCCGGGGGGCGGGGTGTGGCGTGGTGGAGCGGAGGGTAGCAGCGCGAAACAGGTGGGAGCTCTCTCTCTCTCCCTCTCCCCCCCACTCCCCTCTGCAACCCCCCGCTCACCCACGGCGCCCCCCAATACTTTTCACCCGAGTAGTGAAGTACTCGAAAATCGCGGTGTTCGATTGCGAAATCGGCCTTACCGAGTACGTTCACTCATCTCTAGTGAAAATACATAAAAGAAATATAAGAATTTTGATATCGTTGTAATCTTACCGACCCGCAGAAAAAATGGATTGTGTCATTTACGCTGCATGATTAACGCTGTAAGAAAAAATCTGTGGCAGAATTGATGCGTTTTCTCTCCCTGCTATCATAAAAAAATTATTAAAAGTTTTTCAATATAGTGTTATGCACTCAATAATGGCACCAATAAAAACTACAGTTCGCCACGCAAAAAAAAACAAGCCCTTATACGGCCGCGTCAGTAAAAAAATTATGGCTTTTGAAAAACAGATATGAAAATACGTCAAAAATCGTTGTGTTCTTAAGCCCAAAATAGGCCGTGTCATTAGGCCTCATGTCCACGGGGAAAATCAGGCCCGCTACGGATCATACATGGAGAATCTGCAGCGGGTCCCTCCTGCCCCACGGACATGAGCGCTGAAAAGAAGAATCAACCTACCCGCAGCGGGCCAGGCACGTCTTCTCTTCCTCACGGCCAGATCTTCTTTCTTCGGCCGGCAGATGAACTTGGCACGCCGCGCGCATGCGCCAGGCACATCCGCCGAGCCGAAGCAAGAAAGATCCGGCTGTGAAGAAGAGAAGACGTGCCCGGTCCGCTGCGGGTAAATTATTCTTATTTTAGGTCTCCCGCGGATCTGGACGGCTTCCATAGGCTTCAATAGAAGCCCGCGGGAGCCGTCCCTGCGGGAGACCCGCACCTAAATGGAGCATGTCACATTTTTTTTCATGCTCCATTTTTTTTAAATCACTTTTATTGACCATCCGCGGGTATTTATCTACCCGCGGGTGGTCAATGCATCCCTATGGGGTGCAGATCCGCGTGCGGGAGAAGAGTTAAAATCCACTGCGGATTTTAATTCTTCTTTTGCCCGTGGACATGAGGCCTTAGGCCTCATGTCCACGGGGAAAATCAGATCCGCTGCAGATTCTACATGGAGAATCTGCAGCGGGTCCCTCCTGCCCCGCGGACATGAGCGCTGAAAATAGCAATTTAAAAGCATTTACCTATCCGTAGCGGGCGGCGAAGCTCTGCTCTTCCTCACGGCCGGATCTTCATTTTCGGCCGGCGGATGAATTCCTGACGCCGGCGGCACGTCGTCGACGTGCCGCGCGCATGCGCCGGGGCACATCCGCCGAGCCGAAGCAAGGGAGATGCGGCCGTAAGGAAGAGCAGAGCTTCGCGGCCCGCTGCGGGTGAGTAAATGCTTTAAATTCCTATTTTAGGTCTCCCGCGGATCCGGACAGCTTCCATAGGCTTCAATAGAAGCCCACGGGAGCCGTCCCCGCAGGAGACCCGCACGAAAATGGAGCATGGTCCAGATTTTTTCATGCTCCATTTTTTTTAAAATCACTTTTATTGACGATCCGCGGGTATTTATCTACCCGCGGGTGGTCAATGCATCCCTATGGGGTGCGGATCCGCGCGCGGGAGATCCACTGCGGATTTTAAATCTCATTTTGCCCGTGGACATGAGCCCTTAAGGGTAATGGAAGAAAGAAAAAGTGGATCCGCACTCTTTTGGAATATTGACTCCCGGCCAGCGATGGTTAAACAAACTCCTTTAATGTACAACGCGTTTCGTCCAAGGGATGGGGTGTTAGTGCAGACCCTTCCCACAGGGCTCCACTATACACCGGGTAAGTCATACCCATTTTCTTTTCTCTCGATTTGGTTTTTAATTGCATTTTGGGACCTCTTGGAGCGCTGTCCTGATTTATACCATGTCATTAGGGGTTAAGGAAGCCAACCATGCTGAGCCTTCAGCTGCTCCTCTGATGGTGGCCGGGACTGATACTGCTAGCACAAGGTTATCATCCCGCTAGCTATAGCGGCGCCGGGAGCATCACTGCATGGAAGCCAATGAGCGCTGACATCCCGCCGCCGCCTGCAGGTCACGTGTCACGTGCTCCCGGTCACATGACGCCAGTCACCTGAGCCCTGCTCTAATATGGCGCCCTCGGGGACCGGAGACTCGGTGATGTAACCCGCGTCCGCCTCTCTCCGTGTACTGTGCGGTGGGAACCGGGAGCCATGAACGGGCCTGTGAGCGACGGGCCGGAGGAGCCGGTGTGGGAGAGGCCGTGGTCCCTGGAGGAGATCGGCAGGAGCAGCCAGAACTGGTCTCTAGCGGCTGATGCTGGGGTGAGGGGGCGTGACGTCACCCACGGAGGGGGTGTTGGTTGCCATGGATGACGGCCGGGTGTTGGTTGCTATGGGTGATGGCGCTGCTTCTGTATGAGGCTTATTAGAGCCAGCAGTGACCTTCCATATTTGTGGCCCGCTGGACCCTCCTTATAGTGACTCTCCCTCCAATAAAGAGGGCTTTCCTGCTATCATGGGGTAGAAGAAGCTTAGTGAGTCGCACAGGCAGCGCTGCGCCATTTCCATGGGGCGTTCAGTGGGCTTATTTCACGGGATTCCAGCAATTATCCTCAGCTTTGTGGAAGGGGGATAAATGTCATTAGTTGGAAGCCGATGACACGCCAGCGCACTCCCACCATGTTTACGCGTCCTTAATCCGGGCGAGTCACCCCACCTGACTGCGGGGCTTCTTGATGCTCAGTGCTGCCATTATAAATCCCTCTGAATTTGGGTCGCGCTGGGACGCTCCACCGTATTACAGCACATACGTGCAGACAGACCGCGCCGGTGCGCCCCCCACACGGCATAACGCGTTTCAGCTGGACTAATATGCCAGGTGTTTCGTTGCCAGAATGCGCCTATGACTGCGGGTTTCGCCCTCCGATGTGCACTTGTTTGTGCACACAAAAAATACACAAAAATATTCATACTGATATATGCGCAGGTTTTCGGTGTCTGTTGCGCGCCTTTATGCACGCCCGTTAATTTCAATGGGCTCTTATGGTGCGCAAATGTGCACCAGGGTAGGTCACGCTGCGCGTTCTTTTACGCAGTTGTGCATCACATGTAAAAAATCTGCTCATGTGAACAAACCCATTGAAATCAACTGCTTCTGTTCACTATGGGTTACATGCACAAAATGTGTGTGCGTTATATGCTGCGTAAATACGCTCATACTAATGAGCCCTACGGGTATATTCACACAGGAAATCTTTTTCTTGGGTTCTGAAAAAGAATTATTTTTTTATTTTTTTTTTTTTGTGGTGCAATATCTTTCATGTAATTTTCCAGTGTCTTTAGTGATTTTTCACATTCGATTTCTGTGAGCTTTGCATGTGATGTGTTTTGTTTTTTTTTCTTTTTTTTAAAGCACTTTAAAAAAATCGCTGCCTCCCTTTTTTTTTTTTTTTTTTTTTTCCTTGGATCAAAAAAAAATCGACCAAATATACCCCAACGCTGGAAGAAGCCCAGGTGCAACTCTTCATTTTTCATTTTGGGATTTGGGTACCCCCACGTTTTCCTCTCTTCTGCTATTTTCGGTATTGTTTTCTCAATTTAACTTTAGATTTCCGAGTACCATTTGTATTCTCGCTCCTGTGCGGGTTTTTTTTTTTTTTTTTTAGTTTTTTTCATTTGTTTCCTCCACGCTTTCAAAAAATACCTTTTATTTTTCTGGATACATGGCTACTTGTACTTTGCGGGCCGAGCTGTTTTTGAATGGTACCATTTAGTTTTGTTATATTATGTACTGAAAAACTTTTAAAAATGGGGGTAAATGCAACTGCGCAATTTTGTGGCGGGTGTTTGCTTTTACGGCACTGATGAGACAGTGAAAATATGTTAACTCTATTCTGTGGATCAGCACGCTTACAGCCAGACCAAATCTATGTATATTCTTTCAATGCAGGAGGACTTACATATATATTTTTTTTTTTTCGATCCTGATAACCCTTTTTTTTTTTTTTTTTTGTTAATTGGGTTGTGTGAAGACTTTGCGCAGTGACTGTAGTTTTTTATTAATGCTATTTTTGGGGTACATATAACTTTTGGATAGCTTTTTATTCATTTTTTCTTGGATACAAGGTGATAAAAATTCAGCATTTGTGTTGTTTTTTTTTCCTCTCTCCCACACAGTTCATCGTGTGGGATTAAGGCTGGGTTCACACGGGACTGAAACCCCGCGGAATTTCCCCTGCAGAAATACTGCAAAATTTCCACAGGGAAAATTCAGCTTAAGGCTCCCTGTCCACGCGCTTGATTCCGCCAGCGGTGAATCACGCCATCTGAAGCTTTCCAAAGCATTGCTATGGAAAGCACCGGCCCCGTGTCGACAAGCGGAGAATCATTACGATTCTCCATTCGCAGCATGCTGTGAATTGCCACGATTCTCCGCAGTCAACCTATCTGTCAGATAGGCTGACAGCGGAGATCCATCTGCCGGGTCCTGCTCCTGGGCGGCGAAGATGCCGTGGACGGAGGGCCTTTCGCCGTGGGTTTTGGAGCGGCTTCGCTGCCTGATGCCGCCGCGGCCGTCTCTCCCCATTGAGAGGAGAGAGGCTACCGCGGAAACGGAAAGAATTGATATGCCGCGTCTTTGAATTCCGCGCGGAATGTCAATTTCAGCGCGGCTTGGCCGCAGCGCATGGACAAGATCTTTGCAAATCTCATCCACTTTGCTGGCTAATCCTGGGATTAAAGTTCAGGCGGATTTTCTGTACAGAAAGTTTGCACAGAAATTCCACGGCAATTAGGCCCCATGTGAACCCAGCCTAATAATGTGATATTTTAGTAGTCTGGATTTTTGCGGATGTGGAAATCTGAAAGTTAAAATTGTTTTGTTTTCATGAGACGACTGGAAAAAGCGTTTGTGTGTTGTGTTTTTTTTTTGTTTGTTTTGTTTTTTTTTAACCTTTTACGTTTTTTTCTAATATTATTTAATAAGACTTTTTTTTTTGCTTTTTCTTACATTTTTGTTAATCCCATAGAGGTCTTAAACTTGCGATTGTTTGATTGCTCCCTCATACAGTATAATGAAAAATCCTAGTATTGCATTATACCACATTCTGATAGGCAGTCTATAAAGGTGTGCTACAGACACACCTTGATAGGCATTCATTCATGACAGCCCCGGAGGCCCTTCAAAAGGCCCCGAGCTGCCATGACCAGCGAACAATACCGCATGATCACATTGCGCAGAGCCATTTGGGATCTCCAAACACCAATTAGGGCATTTAAATGCTACTGTCAGATTTGTAGTGGCCATGCTTTCTGAACCCGCTCCAAACAGCCCAACTGGCAGGGGAGGACATGTACTGTTCACACCGGGAAGAGGGGTTAAAGTGAAGATTTTTTTCTTAAGGTGTTTCTCCTATACATTATTACATTTACAGCACTTGCATTGTGGAGACGGAGAGCGGCTCGGCTGTCTTGATGGCCATTTGCACATTACCTTGGTCCCACTCTGCAGTTAGACTCTAAAGGCCATACAGGCATATTTCTTCACTGTCTTTCACTTCGGCTACCCAAGCCAGAAACCTACTGCACACTGATGAGCGGCAAGCCCCCCGAAACAGCTGTCTGTGTATGGATTCTAGCTTGGCTTTCAATTCCCAGTCATTGGTACTTGCAGGAATGCTGCCTTCCAATAGGTGGCGCTGTGGAGGTATTATTCCATCTCCCTTATTTGCATATCACTTTGGCTTCTAATAGTATATATTAGGGTATTGCTGCAGATGTGGATCTCTTTTATATATGTGAAGTATCTTCCCATTGTGGTTCTGTAACCTGCAGCGTCTTGTATCTGATCTATTGCTGCACTATCAGTATATTAATTTCTTTTATTATTTGTTCTTTATTGCTTTAGCTCCTGAATTTCCTCCAAGAGTTCTCCCACCAGACCATCTCTAGAACGCATGAGATTGAGAAGCAGCTGGATGGACTTGTTCATGAAGCAAAGAGCACAGAGTGCCGGCTGCACAACATCTTTAATGACTTCCTCATGTTATCCAATACTCAGTTTATAGAGAATGTGGGTGAAACTACACAGCATTCAGTTCTACAATACATATACTGGATTTTTTGCTCTATAAGACGCATCATTTTTCCCCCAAAGTAGGGGGGGGGGCAGTGCATCTTATAAAGTAAACGTGATGAAATTTGGACCTGGATGGCAGCTGTGTGATAAAGATCACACGTCCTTACTACACAGCTGCCGGCCAGGTCCGCTCTATAGTAGGGGAGGAAAGCAGTTCTCTTTCTCCTCTGCACTGCTGCCCGTACATACCGCTGATTGCTGATGGCAACTGCTGCCATTTTCTTTAGATTAACTGTAATGTAATTGTAACAAGAAACATCTTTTTCAGAGGGTGTACGATGAAGAAGTGGAGGAACATGTTGTAAAATCTGAAGCAGGAGAGAAACCAGAACAGGTAGATGTCCACTTCAGTGTGTCCTTATTATACCGTGTTTCTCCGAAAATAAGACCCTGTCCTTTATATTAATTTTGCCCTAAAAGAGGCATGGGGGTCTTATTTTCAGGGGATGTCTAATCATACTTGCCTAGCAGGCGCCATCTGGGTCCCTCCCGTTGGTCTCTGGAGCTCCGGTGCTCTTCCTTCAGTCCTCAGCCGCTGACAGAAAATTGCTTGCTGGTAACTGGGTTCATAAACCCAGCCTCCAGCAAGCGATGTCTCTGATTGGCTAAGCCGCGGCACTCGAGAACCAATTCATGCAGCGCTTCAAGAACCAATCACAGCCATCGCATTGGTTCATTGAGAAGAAGCGACCAAAAATACAGATAGGAGCTGTTGGACGTAACACAGAGCTCTGAAGACTTGCACACTTCGTTCTTGTTTTGTTCATTTCAGTTGATAACTTTTTTTTCTTTTAAAGGAGAAAACCAGAGAACAGAAGGAAGTAGAACTAATCCCCAAAATCCAGGAGGCTGTAAATTATGGATTGCAAGTTCTGGAAACTGCATTTGAACAACTTGATATTAAGGCAGGAAACTCTGATTCTGAAGATGAAGAAGTCAATGAAAGAATCGAACTTATTCTGGAGCCAAAGGTAAATTTCCATTATTTTAGCCTGGCAGAATTATAATTTTGCTGCAGTTGGGTACTATAAAGCCCTTTCTGACAGGTAAGCAAACAGAATCACAAGAGAATACCTGATAAAAGTTGCAGATGTTTAATTAAACCGGAGCATAGGCTGGGAGATGGACTACTGTATTGGAAACAGGTGGTATGTAGATCGCAATAGAAGTAGTTAAATGTCAGTACAGAAGAAAGTTACTGACCAGTTCAGATGGCTGGCCCAGCAGCCCGATCTCTTACTAAATGATCTCTGTGTTTCATCTATCAAAGTGCACCTTTCTCATCCTACTTTCCCCTAGTCTGAGGAATTACTCCAAAGCTATGGTCCATCACAATATGAAGCAGATGTACTCAGCTAGCAGCATATTACACTGTGATGTTGCCAGTAGCGCAAATACATGCATAAAACAATCACATGATGGAATACAATAGGTGTACAGAACAACACAAGAGAGCGTTCATGTTATTCATTGTGGAGGCTTACCGCTTTTCTCAATTTATACTACCATACTTTGCCTACTTGATATCCCAATACAGTGCTTAATAAATACTCCCTAATTATTGATTAGTGCTGCCATTTATTGTCCTTTAATGACACATGTTGCCAGTGCTCAGTTAATGTCACTCTTCAGATTATAGTTATTGCAGCTACTCAGTTGTCCATTAATCTGGCTACATACAGTGCAATTTAGGATGAAGTAAGCGTTTAGTCCATAGGCAAATCCATTGCGGTGTCCAAATATAACGGATGCTTATTTCTGCACGGATTCGGATGACTATAAGGTTCTTTGGTGCAACTTGCATCGGACAGCACATAGCACATGGAGACACTGCACATTCCTATTTGCGTATGAGACTCATACGATTTTTCAAATTTGGACCATCAGTCCGAGTGAAAAGTCACTTGTGCATCAACCCATTCATTTACTATGAGGTGTGCACCTTTTAATAAGTTTTGGAATAGTCACTCCAACTATTCCCCTTTAGGGGGCATTCACACTGGCGAGAAAATCAGGCAATTTTTCTCGCAATGCAAGTGAGTGAAAATGCATGATTATGAAACAAGGAATTTCAATGGCTTCATTCTCATTTGTGATTTTTCACTCCTGCGATGCTGAGTGAAAAAAAAAAAATCGCAGCATGTCCATTCTCTTTGCGATATCGCCCATTGCTTCCAATGCAGCCGGTGGCGGCAGCAGCATCCCTATTGAAAGCAATCGGAGAAGATTGTAATCCCCTGCCGCGGCTGTGACAGCTGCGGCAGCGGATACCTCTAGCCCCGCATGGATGTGAGGTTGTCACATCCAGGGGTTTCACCTTGCTCCCAATAGGGTTGGCAGCAGCAGCGCTGGCCCATTGAACACCGTGGCGAACATCGCGACCTCCTTCCGTGGCTGTGGGGGGCAAACCGTGGACTTATGACCTAAATGCCATGGGTTCAGAACCGCTGGTCTAGTGTGGCCATCAGATGGACTGCTTGAAATTTAATGGTCATTCAGCTCTTCCTCTAAAGTTGTGCCCGCCCGCTCACCAGAGAATCTGTTCTGCTACTGACTGAAACCATGAGGTATATGGGGTTGGCCTTGAAGCCAAGCCTGCTCCATCCCCGTTAGGTGACAATTTCTAAACATCTGATATCCATCGGCAGCAGCCACCATCAGAGCTAGTTCCAATTTCAGCCATTTAACCCGTTAACTCCAACAGTTTAGGATGTGCTTTGTTCGTTCTGAAGAAAAAGGACATTCTAGTTTTGGATGAACAGAACTCGTTCTACCTTAAACGGCTGTAGCTCCTGTTCTATTAGGGCTACCAACATGCTTTTGGCATCACTTAAAAGCTAAGATCCTGGGTGTTGAAATGACACCCAAAGCATGTCAGAACTGGATTGGCAGCTGTTTGAAGTTGGGTCGGGAAAACTGAATTTACTGCTGTTGTTTCAGTCAGTGTGTGTTGGGGACAAATTGAGGGGGAGGGTAAACCAGCAGGCAGCAGAAAAGATCTGTGATTCTCTTGTATATCCTCCTATCCAAGGGGGTGACATACATTTTTGTTCATTTTATCACTGCCCATCAATCACAGAGCAAATTTGCTCTCAGATTGTCACATGTTATTTTTTTTTTACAAAGGATTGAAATAATGAGGATTTGCTCACCTAAGCCCGCATATATCGCAGTCATTGCTAACCATAGCATTTAAATGTTTTTAAATAAAATGTAAAAATCTTTTTCCCCTTAAGGCTTTTAAATTTAATAAAAATGAAAGAACAAAAAATTACACAAAATTGGTATTGCCACATACATAACACACTATAAAATACATTATTTCTTGTCTGTATCATTGGGGGATACAGCTTTGACCTTTGGTATAGCTTCTGCCACTAGGAGGCGACACTAAGCATAAAAAGTGTTAACTCCTCCCACTAGCTATATTCCACCTGCAGGCATCCAGCTAACTCAGTTTTAGCTTAGTATCGGCAGGTAGTGGACGGTCGCCCGTAAGGGCTAATTTTTCCATTTTCCGGATGGACAAGGGCTAACTGGGAGGCAGGACTCTCCCTGTTAACCTAACCGAGGAGGGCAAACAGAATGGGACCAACCTTCTGTTGTCTGCCCTGTCCCCTCAGAAGGGAAGGAGGCACATCCAGAGATTATCCTGCATGTCACCCACTATCCATAAAGGCCCCCACCCACCCCCCTTTTTTTTCTCCTGAGTGGTCTGCATCCCTTCAACATACAAGGGCAGGCGATGGTGGGGGAGAGCTCTGCTAGAGCTGAAAAGGCATTCTACCTCAGCAGAAGGTAAGTATCCACCATAGTCTCGCCACACCTCACCCCCCTATCAGCGCGGCGATGGTGTAGCCCCTTATTCCCTCTGCCCCAAGGCTGTCTTCTGCGTTGCTGTATTTATTTATTTATTTATTTTCTGAGCTGTGGCCATCTTTTTTACCACTCTGTGGTTCTTGCCGCCATGCAGCGTGGGGGGCGGTAGCTTTATGCATCTGGTTTGCCGCCACGTGGGGTTTGAGTGTCTGGCCGGCGATGCTGGCGCAGGGCCACTCCTTGCGCTGGGGCGGGTTCCTTGTTTGCGCAATCCTATCTCTTTGCCGGAGGCCCCTCCATGTTGGCAGCGCACAGCCGGTCTCTGATGACGGCGCACGCTTCCGCGAGTGTCATGTTTGCCATTAGGCAGGGAGGTACAGGGGCAATGGGGGCCTGCTGCGTTTCTGTGGGACAGGCAGCTGTGCAGTATTATTATGTTCTGCTGCTGCGCTTGGCGTCAGTGGAACATGGGCTGGGTGTTCTCAGCAATGACACAGGTGCCTTTTTTTTCAGGGTCCTCATTTGTGCAGGTACTCTGAAACCAGTTTGGCTGAAAGTCACTGGTAGTGAGTTTTTGTTCTGGGTCGGTTTTTGGACTTCGCCTTCATAGGGCTCCGTCCGGGAGACAAAGAGTTTCAATCAGGCAGATCCAGAAGCACTCTGTGATCCTCTGTCACATGTACTTCCTGCATGATGACGTGTAGGAGACCGTGAATGGTATGCACAGATACTGATTTCAATTCTTAGCGCTCTCCCACCCGGCTCCGGATGTTTTCCACAAAGACCGGCGAGATCCACACCCATTTTCTGGTGCCTGGATTAGCGGTTGCGATGACATATTAGTAAGGATCTGCCTTGGTGGGCATCCCAGAGAGACGCCATTTCCAAGCCTAGACTTCGTCAAAAACCACAGGCTTAATGCAAAAGGTGGATGCTGCGGCCATGTCACAGGCTCAGAGACTGATACTAATGGTATTTTTGAGCCATGCGTTTACAGCTCCTGTTCTCGCTGGTAGTGGTAGTCCCAACGCATTGCCTGGGATGCTTCCTATTAACCCATTGCCAATGATACTGACGTCATGTCCTGCTCGCCGTGGCTGCTAGTCTCTCTTCCAAGCAGGAGACGCTAGAGGGTGGAATTTCCCTGTCCTCAATAGAAGCTGTAATCGATCGGCTGCGGATTACCTCTCTGCATGTGGTATCGTGATTCCACGTCAATGGAGACTTCGATCCTGAATCTCTGCTGGTATTCCCGACAACACAAGTCCCGTCTTTGGGTTTCGAAGTGGGATCCTTGCATTGGCTCCATTTCACGGCAGTACGGGGTTACCACTCCAGGGACATCATGTTTTTCAGGTTGTGTTTCAACAACGATTACTCGGACAGCAGCTGTCTCATGGGAAGCTCCTTGTCAGGATTTTTTTCCCGGTGGGTGGCTGGGGCTGTTACTCGGGTCCCTGTATGATATGTCTCTGAGTGGGCCGGATGCCTAGACATCCTTTAACAATAGTTGCGGTTAAAGAGCTGATTACGCTTCGTTACACATGCGGCTTCTTATATTTTTTCGCCCCCTTGGGTACTGCTCTAGAACGTCCCAAGGTTAAAGCTGTGTGTGCAGCTATGCATGTAAATAAGTAAAATGTCCTGTAGCAAATTATAGCCCCTGCTTCTGCAATCAATCAAAAGCAGGACAAGTTGTCAGCTCTTAGACACAGCTGATAACCTCGAGGAAGAGGGAGAAGTGGTTAACTCTTTCTGCCTCCTTGTTTCATTAGTACACAGGGCTTATTGAACGCTATGCACTAAAGAGTGGAAGTGTTTCTTCCACTACGCGAGCCAGTGGTCACGTGACCGCTGGGATCTCCTGGCACAGCAGAGCTACAGAGTTCTAGCAGACCCTGATCAGCTCTGCCAGTGACTATTGTCAATACAGGGGGATGTTTTCCCTGTAACTGGGGTTCCAGCTACAGTGTAAAAATGTAAAAAACAAAAACAAAAAGCGTGCATGTCCCCCAGAGGTCTTATATGACGTCATTGAGGACATAGGTAGTAAGAAAAAATACATAAATAAGTAAAACAAAATTATAGAATAAAATAGAAATGCATACGTAAAAAAGAAAATAAGCCAACCAAAACAGTCGTCCTATGCGCCCTATAATCCAAAACTATACATATTATATATCAAAATGTCCAAAACAAAATGAGGAACCCAATCACATACTTTTAGCATAAATATACTAATTTAAAAAAAACTATAAATGTTTTATTTTTCTAGCTTTTTACCCCCAATAAAACAAAGAAATGGCAAAGAAAAAGATATTTTTAAAAATAGCCCTATATGTCACAGAAAAAAAACACAACAAAATAATTTTGGTAGCTGAAAGGAAAAAAATAGGGCAGCTAAACCACCACATGGGTAAAATCCCTAAAAAGTGCCTGGAAGCAGCCTGGTCCTTAAGGGTTGAAGTCAATGATTTCTTCAGTGCCGCCCCTGCTACTATCTGGTTTTTTTTTCTATGGAGATTGCATGACACTGCTTCATTTATGTAGCTGCAAGAATTGTGGCTAAAACACTTGAAGTTTCTGATTAGGAGGGGCTCCACTTACATATAATTTATAATGTACAATATAATAACAGTATTAAACTCTGTTTGGTGTAAAATGCCACATGTGAACTGTTTTTTTTTTTTCTAGGTTGTCTGCAGATGGAAAGCAATACCAAACTGAGTAAAACATTTGTTTCATTTCTTTCCAGGATCTATACATAGACCGCCCGTTACCTTATTTAATTGGCTCCCAATTATTCATGCAGCAAGAGGATGTAGGTCTTGGGGACGTATCAAGTGAAGGTAACTTTTTATGTGTGTAAGTGCCTATGAAGGTGCAATCTATGGAGTTACCTATGTCCACAAGCTGGATAGCTCAGTAATGAGAGCTACCGGCTGGAGTGCAGGGGGTTCCCGTCGGTTCGATTCCTGACATGGAGTAGGTTTACACCCACTCTGTAAAAGCTCAGTACTTGGACACTGCAAGAGATTAAGCATTTGTCTTCTGTACAACGAGGATCAGTGGCCTCCTTGTGTACTGGTTACTTTCTTGCCACCTGAAGGATATAAAGAACAACAAGGCGGCCGATTACAGTAATTGCCTGAATCTTCAGTTAAATACCTTTGACTAAAGAACTTCTTAAAAGCGTAACAAAAAGTTTTACAAAACTTCTAACGTGATAGTGTCATAAACTTTGGTGGGGTTCTAGTTCTGAGACCCCCACTGTTCGCTATTAGGGCAGTGTGGTGCTGTACCCATTCAGCTGTTTCTGTCAGTGCTTGGAGTGGTGTACGGCTCTATAGGAGGTCTGTGGGCTGTGGGCTATGTACACTGCTCGGGATGACAGTCAAACTGGCACAGTGCTCAGATAAGCGCTTTTTTGGCACATATACCCCCCAAGCAATCAGGTCACATGTCAGAAATTTTAACAAGTTTATTTATACTTTAAATAGAAATAGACCTAAACCCCTCCATTTTGGAATTAATATCATTCTTCTATATATCTGTCTCATTTAGATCTTCATATGTTCTGATAAAGACTTTTATGTTCCCACAGAAGGCTCCGTGGATAATGATCGGGGGAGTGCTATTGACAGTGAGGAGGACGATGACAAAGATAACGATGAGGTAACTTTTCTTTCTTTATCCCAGTGTTGTCAGCGTGTCTCCTTTTACTGATATTTGTATGTCAGTTTCGGTTGTTACTGTGAAGAAAATGGTTTCATAGAAACCTTTATACTGATCAGTGATGGTTGCAATTCACTAGTTTCTGACCAATAATCATCTTGATTGGGCAATGTGAATACAGAACAAAGATCAGCAGTAAACAGTAAATCTAGGATCGATGTCGATCAGTCATGCTGCCTTAAAAATCAGTTATTGGTGAGAATTTTACTTATCGCAAGATCTACAGTTGTAGTGGGCATCGCTGCCTGGTGCTTGGCTCTTGCAGGAGCTGTCACTGGGCATCAGAGACTCTCCCCATCTCTTTAGGATAAAAATGTCCATCACAAATAGTTATGTTTTTTTTTTTCAAACCACTAATCCTTTTTTCGTGGTGGTTATGCTCCTTTCATGTAAACGGGTCTTAAGTTTAAATCTTGGTACAACTTCTTTATCTCCTATTCTGTAGATAAGAAATAAGTGTCTGATCGGTGAGGGTCTGACTGTTGTGTTCCCTACAGATCACAAGTGGATGAAGGTGCCATGTACTCCTGTGTAAATGGAGCAGGGGCTTTCTCTTTTACAATTCCATAGAGATGAATGAGATGGCTGCTCACCTGCTCGGTCACTGCTCCAGTCATGCAGTAGGAGGCACAAGACCCCTAATCCCATGATTTCAACAGACGTCCTCCCAAAAATTAGACCGTTATCTCCTACCTTGTGAATAGCGAATGTATGATATAGCCCACATTTTTCAAATTAAAGCCAGATAGTGGAATAGTTTTCCATTTTACTAATATTTTTATTTTCAGATTGTAACTTTTTTTTTTTTTTTTAATTGAATTGTCTGCTTGAGCTAGGGTTAACAGCATTTGAAGAGATGCTTTACAGAAGTCTCATAGACAATAAACATAATGGGCAGGAGGAAACCCATTGAGTTCTATGCGAGACAGTTTTAGTCTCCTCTGCTCTGTGACCTCTACAGAGGTCATTGTGCAGGGAGAGGGGAGGAGGTAAGCTGTAGTGAATGGTGGATCCTGTGTTGGCTGTATAAAGCTGTCGCCTGTCGTCCTATTCCTGCCTGTGATGATGAGATGACTGCTAAAAGTTTTCTCTACAGAACTTGGAATTTTCAAACTATTATGAGACTTGGTGGTCACTGTGAAAACTGCAGGATTTTGGGTAAAAAAAAAAATAGACAGCAAAAATGAAAACGCCGAAAATTCTTGTTTAATTCTCTGTTTAGCATAAAAACTAGATATATACAACAGAAGATTTTCTGATTACACATTCCCTTAAATTCTTTAACGAATGGCTCAAAAGCTAGCCAGTTCATTGTATTCACAGTTAGATTACCTGATTATACAAGTGTTCTGAGATCTTACTATGCAGAATTGTCAGTTTTACTAATGTGACTAGTGTACAATGTGACTCCCACAAATAACTGTTACTTCCCCAATCAAACTTGTTAGTTATGTCATAAGGTGGAAGTGTAAGGCTCCTCCTGCACAGAGCGATAAAGCGTTTGCACAAGCGAACAATGACAGTTTGATTGTTCGGTCATGCAGCCTGTTTATGAAGTCAGATAAATCATTCAGAATTGCATTCACATATTGAGTCATTTACATTCGCTGTACCAGGGAATGTGAACGACTGAATGATCATTATTCACATGCAGCGACGTGCAAACGATTATTTTTATGCCAAATGAACGACGAAGAGAAGTGACCGAATTCTCATTCATTGTTCAGTCATTGGACTGTTAACCGTGAACGATTATTGTTCAAATTCGCATGATCTGATTCGCAATGGGAAGAAATACTACAAATGACCCCGAAGCTTTCACTAAGCAGAACCCATAGGCTCTCCCAAATCTATATGATACATAGAGTGTACCATACCACTGTCTTCCTATATGATATAGGGGCTAGAGATAGTCCACTGTGTACTAGGTGCAAGATACAACTTGCAGGTCTCATCCACATGATGTGGAGATGTCCTAAACTAAACAGCTACTGGGAGGAGGTGTGCGGCCAAATAGAAAAAGTGTATGGAGTGCAATTGGAATAACCCCTGATGGTATGTGTACTAGGATATGTGGAAGATCTGCCGGTGTACGTGCCGGAACGGCTGGCGGTGGCGAGACTATTGTACATAGCCAGGAAACTTATAGCGCAACATTGGCTAGATGAGAATCCTCCCATACTGAGGGAATTTCAGAAAAAAGTAAACAGATACTGCCATGGGAAAAGGGTATATATTTACAGCGCAGAGCTAGTAAGAAATACTATGAAATATGACTTAAGTGGCTTCATATATTTGGCCTGACAGTCTTGGACCTCTAACAAGCAAGATAGAGGGGAGTTGGTTTGCCGCCGGCCGTCCTGCTAGTCAGCCGGAAATAGAAAGAGAAATATCTATGTGCAATATACGCTTGAATAGCAGGGAGGAGAAGGGGTAGAAGGTACAATGTCTAAATGGGAGATGCAGATGGGAAGTCATAGAGGCTACGGACTGCTACAGAGATATAAATAAGAAGCTGTTACAAATGAACACTGACTGAGGACTGCAGCAACAGAAATGGAATCCGAAAGGACATTCTGTGCGGGGACAGAGCCATGCTTTGCTAGGTTGACTTTTTGTATGTTATGTAAAGGTATGTTTTGTGTTGTGATGGTGGAAAAGAACACATAATGGAGATAGTTAAATAAAAAGATTTATTTAAAAAAAAATAAAAAAAACATTAGCATGATCCAATGATGTAACGTGTAGATTGGCCCTAGGTTGTTTCTTCACATTTCATGCGCAGTGTTAGCTGTAATTGTGTTCTTGGCTTCCTTGCTATAGTTCCTGCTAGTTATGTTCTTCGGTCACAACCTTTCTCGCTTGTTTCCGTCAACAGGAGTCGGAAGAGGATTTTGGCAACATCTCTGAGGAAGAAAAGAAACCAGTAAGATTTAGTTTCTACGCTCTACTGTTCAAACATGAAGACAGTACAAAGCTGAGATCACATTAACTTAAGTACTAACAGACTGACACCAATGCTTTCCATGTTGATCCTATTTTCCTTTGACTTCAGTGTTAAAGGGATTGACAGGATTAGCAAAACATGACTGCTCTACCCAAAATGCTGTCACATATGTCAGTGAGTTTTGTCTTGTACTGCAGCTTAACTCAGGTGAAGTGAATTGGGCTGTGCTGCTATACCATAGACAAGCTGTGGGCAGCTGTGGCACTGTTTTGGGAAGAAAGCAGCCATGTTTTACTAATCCTAGACTGTTCGTCCCTTTAAAAATATTAGACTGTTGCATTACACTAGTCTACCAACCAATTAGGTTTCCTCATTAAAACAAGGCTATCTGATGCCAACGTACTGCATTTAGTATCGGTAAAATCCCACTAAAATAAATGGGGCCACCAGTGACAGTCTGTACATACTGCCAAAGTGATCAGTCATTAAGCCTTGAAGTTACCTTTTTATTTCCTGAAATCTGAGATTTTTCTTTCTTTCTTTTTCTCCCTTTTGCCCTCCCATATGAACAAGCAAACTACAGTCTAAAAAATGTTCAGTTCACGAGCTACACTTTCCATATCCATACATTGGATATGGTCTCTTTGCTGATGGACGGGGATGGGGGAGGGGAATCTGCTCACTGCAGCCTCCAGATGTCTATAGGCAGTAGGTTAAATGTGCCCTCTATCTGCAGGCCTAGTGTTAAAGGGAACCTGTCAGGTTGCAAATGCCGCCCATTCTGCAGACAGCGTTTTATAGAGCAGGAGGAGCTGAGCGGATTGATATAATGGCTTTATGGGAAAAGTTTCAGTATAACTTTTACTTCATTCATGTAAATCTCTGAGCTTAGAAGTCTAGTGGGCGGTCATGTCGGTGAATGACCTGCACGCAATCTGGTCTGATTCCACATGCTGGAGCCCGCAGCGGAATCTGACCCAGTGCTTAGTCGGCATCCGCACGTAGCTGATCTTCTTTTTCTGTACTGTGGATGGTCCACACAGGTTGCTGTCGGAATTGCGCAAAAGTTTATTTATTTTTTTTAATTCCGCATTGTTGCTAGGCGATGACGCAGTTACCCCCGACCTTTCCACAATGTCCTTGCGGGATGGCCACGGAAGCCGTCTGTGCAGAATCCGCACTGAAATGGATCATGCTGCAATTAATTATTATTTTTTTTCCCTCGTCAGCGGAAATTGCAATTGCTTTCCGCTCGTGTACAGGAAAAAACACTTTTCCATAGCATGCTATGGGCAGTATTTGCTGCAGAATCTGGAGGCGGATGCTTGCTCCGGATTCCGCTATGCAAATCTGGCCGTGTGCAGCCGGCCTATGGCTGTGAATACACAAATAGCTGGTCATCACTAATACGACAGCACACTGGACCTCCAAGCTCAGAAAGAGTAGGGATTAAGTTAAATGAAACAGAAGATATACTGAATCTTTTCCCACAAAGCTGTATATCATTTCGCTCAGCTCTTCCTGCTCTATAATATGGTGCTTGCAATCAGACTGCATGTTCAAGCTGACAGGTTCCCTTAAACTACCTATGCATTTTGATGCCTCTCGGTCAAACACTTTTTCAGCCGACAACTGTTCCTACTAATATCCCTTTCAAATAGAGTACCTAGGACACCATTACCGCAGTTTACTGCCTGCAGTGAGCACCAATTGGTACTATAGCAAGTTGATCAACGCTCATTGGTTTTATATTTAAATGCTGCAGTGGTCGAGTGACGGTTTGTATGGACAATCGTTCCGAAAATTGTATGTATGAACCAGTCTACAATGTTTTATGCAGAAAGTGAGTCCGCTCACCAGTAGCATGTACCAGAATCCATTGCAGAAGACTACAAGAAAAGGGTCCAGCATCCATAAAACCATGGCTTTATTCAGTCTAGGCTCGGCCTGCATATTATGTAGCAAATTGAGTCTGCCAGCTGTCTTGCCCACCCTCCACCAAACACGCATACGCTCCAATCTTTCCCTTATATGTGGTACTTCCTAGATAATCTTTGACTCAAATTGGTTTTTCATAAGGTCTGCAATGTAAATCGTGGGAGATGTACAAAGCAGCAATGTGAGGTATACCCTGGGTACCACAGACCACCTCCTCTCTTCCCCAGTTAATTAGAAGGCCAAGAAATGAGATCCGCAACCATTGGACTTTTAATGGCATAACCTGTAGCCAGAATACCCAGTTTATAGATTCCAGCTACTTATTTTATTACTGATTTCAGCTCTTTTTTTTTTTTTCCATAAGTAATGTTCTTCTATATCTGTTCTTAGAATACTACCATTCATCAAAGTAAGAGAGAACACTTCAAATATACTCCATGAAATGGTTGTTTTAGGAAAATAAATTAGCATTATGAGAGTTTTTTTATATTTCTACCCTGTATAGCGCCATCCAGCTCTTAGTGACGAGGAAGAGGATAATGGTTCAGACCTTTTTGGTGATTCAGACAAGGACGACGAAGAAGATAATAAGTCTGTAAGTTGTGATGTTTGTTGCTCTTAATATGTAAATGCTTTGGCCATAAATATAAAAGTCCATAAAAATCTGTTTAACATTGAGTGGACTAGACACATCGATTTGCAATGAACTCCCCCTAGTGGCAGTTGTAGGCAGCCCAACTGTTATAATTCCTAAACCACTTTCTATAAATTTGTATTACAAGCGCATGTGATATTTTGTAATGCATCTAAAGGCCCTTTTAAACGAAACAATTATTGTTCAAATGGGCGAAAGGGAACAATAATTCAGTTTAAACGCAGCCAACGACGAACGATAAATCGTTCGCTTTTTGTTCTTCGTTCATTTTATGCAGGCAAAAAAACCTCATTGGCTCGTTGACTTATCGTTCAGTGGTTCTCATTCACTTATACAGCGATTCTGAACAACTGAACAATTTCTGGTTTGAACGAAACAGTGATGTATCTGCCTGTATAAACAGACTGGAGGAGCGAACTCTGACAGTGTTTGTTCAAATGATATATCGTTTGCTGTAAATGGACCCATGGGCCTCTTTCACATGAGAGATGTTTTGTGGCCTGAAAGAACCCATTGGAAATCATGGGTTTCACATACATGCGTTTTGTAGCGATGTCGCATCGCTGTGAAAGAGGCTATATTAGAGAAAAATTCCGCTTTCTTCTCTTGTCCGATTGCTCTCCTCTTCTCCTCTCGCTGCCTCCTAAACTGGTCACTCGCTCTGAATTGACTAATAAAATCCGTCTTCAGAGACGACACTGCTTTTCAGCTTCAGCGAGAGACCAGATTACAGTTGCCAATAGAACTATGATGCTCAGTTTCCCCATATACAGGAAAAACCTCTGTTAGATGACCACAGAAAACTGCATTGGAAAGTGGTCTTCAAAGAGGGTGGACTTGTCAAAGACTATGACCAGTATGCATTATGTATGATGGAACTGAAAGTCTGGTCTGGATAAGGAGGTGGCATTCTCATAGAGATGGTCTTTTGCAGATGTCTCACTGTAGTTGCTTTCCTATACATCTCCCCCAACCCCCACCCCCCACTCCCATTTGTGAATCACATCACAATGCCTTTCTAGTAGCATGTTTAATCGTACATGAAGCACATCTGGTTGTATAATAAAGTGGAATTAGTGCATGATTTATTTTTTTTCCTCCCTCCAACATATACTTTCAGATGAAGACGAGAACAAAATCCTTCGCTGATGAATTGGCAGCACGCATACAATCGGAAGTTCCAAAACGGCAGGAGACAGAACAGTCATGTGCGTTGAAAAATGTCTTCCTTTTTCCAGGGTTTTAAAGTAAAAATTTATTTCTAATGTGTCTGGTTTTTATTTATTTTTTTTTAAATTTCAAACCTTTAGCTATATCTGTGGAAGTCAAAAGCAAAAAAGACAAGGAGACAAAAGAGGTCCGTCAGCTTCCCTCTGATGGTAGGTTGGTCTTTTAAGTAGCTTCCAAGTATAAAATATTCGTTATATCACTAGACATTCTTCGAATTAAACTAAATGTTTTTCTTTTTAAGATGAAGAGGATGATATTTTTAAGCCGCCCAAACTCACAGATGAAGATTTCTTTGGCAATAAAGGAGGACTTTTCAGTGGAGGGAAGGGGCTTTTTGATGACGATGATGATGAGGACGAAAATGTAGTAGAGGTTGTTGAATTGTACTGAAACCTATTGTAAAACTTCTTTGGCTATATTTATTTACATGCGACAGATTTGTTGCGCACATTTTTGTGACTGCAAATCTGTTTCATTCATCCGAATGTTTCAGACGAAAGTGCGTGGATTTCTACAATTCCCAGTCAAGACCATGATGTGGTTAAGGAACATCAGAGAAAAAAAGTCATTTTAATTATAATCAGATTTATTAGACTTTACTGCTGCTACATTTTTCTTTTACTTTCTCCTGTCCGATCGGTTAACCCTTACTCTATTCCTCTGGCTGCTGTATAGCCTATTTTCTCTTTCTTGTTGGTTGTAGGGTGACCTATTCTCTGATGTACAGAAGAAGGAACATCGGATAACAGAATCGACTCCTGTAGCTAGGCCAGGTACAAACTTCTGTTGACAAATGTGTTTATTAGCTCTCGCATTGCAATGTTTATAATGTGAAATTTAATACTTCTGTCTACACTGCAGAAACCTTACCATCCGATGTGAAAAAGAAACCACCCTACGGAGGAGTCTCCCTCTTCCCAGGTATAAATTCATTTATATATAATATATATTTACAAAATCAGATTGGGGGGAAAGAAAACTACAATGTAAGTGGAGCCGTTCTGTCTTGTGATTTTTGAAGCAAACTTGTCATGTACTTTATGCTTATCTCCCTGAGGGCAGCATAAAGTATAGTGGCAGACTTGGTGATTTCAACGGTCTATCACTTAGGGGTAATGTGCAGTGGCTTTTAAATACTTGAACCATGTTTCTGCAGCTCCCAGCAAGAGAGGAGTCTAGTTCATTCCTAGTAACTGTGTCCATCCACCCTGATTGACAGTTCAGGACATTTCGGCCAATTTTCTTGTCATACAAATTATACCACCTAAATGAAGTACAATATGTGGCAAAAAACAGTGTCAGAATTTGCAGAGTTATTCTGTGCTAAAGTGACACATGTCAGATTTCTAAAATTTGGCCTGGTCATTAAGGCGCAAACAGGCCTGGTCACTAAGGGGTTACAACAAGTGGCTTAGAATCACTTTTGCATTTCCAATGCTATGAGGATGAAATCTAGTTGGACATCGTGCTATATAGGACAAATTGAGATTGGACGAATTGTCCGCCCGGACAAGTTTTTTCCTTGGACAAACTTATGAAAGGACAAGAAATCTTGGGCCAACTGCCCTCAAACCTGATTGACCGTTCTCACTATGCAGTGTAATAGCTAGAAGGCTCTCGGTCAGGGCGGATAGGCAGGACTACCAGGTCCTCATGTATAAACTTGACTTATCTCTTACTGCAAGCTACAGTAACAAGGTGTAAGTTCCTAATTATCACTACACATTACCCCATAAGTGACACCGCGTGTCTGTCACTACTCTATGCTGCTCTAAATGAGAGCAGCATAAAGTTTCTGACAGGCCATTTTAAAAGGATTATCTAGTGAAGATAACCTCTTTCAAAATGACCTGCCTGCAAAGCGGTGTGGGGTCTAAAACCAGACTTTTCTGAGACAACTCCTTTTAACCCCTAAATGACGCAGTTTCCCCCAACGCCCGCCACCCACCTTTAAAAAATTGTAGTTCCTTTTTATCTATCAACGTCGCTGTATGAAGGCTTGCTTTTTGTGGGACGAGTTGTATTTTTCAATGGTGCTATTTAATGTACCATATAATGTACTGAAAAACTGTTAAAAAAAAAATTCTAAGTGGAGAAAAATGAGGAAAAAAAACCGAAATTCTGCCATCTTTCGATGCGTCTTGTTTCTACGGCGCACAAACTGCAACAAATATGACCTGATAACTTTATTCTATGGGTCAGTTCGATTACTATGACACCAAAATTGTATAGTTTTTTTTTTTTCTTTTTTTTTTTTTCAAAGGCATTTCATTTCTTAAAATTATTTTCTGCCGCCATCTTCTGCACGCATTAACTTTTTTTTATTTTTCATGAAGTAAATAGAGCTTATTGATTTTGGCCAGAACAGGCACTCTGGAACAGAACTGAGCTCCTCAGAGATGGATCAATCCGATACTGAGGGATCAAGAATCCCCCATAGACCTAGCTATCCCCGACATAATCAAGGACGTAATAGAGTACGAGGTCGAGGACGTTCTAACCAACAATCTCCTCAAGACCTCCCCATTTCACAGTATTTTTTGCAGGGGCGCAGGGATCAGCAGACAAATTACTGACATTACTTAACAATCCTGAAGTACACCAAGGGATTGTCGGTGATTCATCAATCAGTGAAGAAATGAAGATCATAAATTTGTCCGCATACATACCTACGAGTCATGAAATTGCAGTTCTGAAGAGGGGGCTGTCCTTTGTCCCGACGACCCGTTTTCAGCCGTTCGTCTGGGCAAAGGACATCTCCCTCTTCGTCAGAAAACTCCGGTGGAAAAAATATTTTTCCATTAAGGATGATAAACTGGCTAAGGAACTTGGTTTAGCCAGCTCCGATATTCCAGCCATTAGAGCTCTTCAGAGTTTAGAAGAGGAGACATCTATGGCTAGTACTGACTGCAGACTCCGTAATAAATCAAATCCACCGGTCATCAACTGTCCTGAGTTGGACCTATTTGAAAAACTTGTTCTGAGAGATCTGAAAAAAATCAAGTCTGGATATGTTAAAACTCCAAACATGACTAGATCGGAAAAATCAGCACTGAAGGATCTTGAAAATAATGAGCATCTCGTGATTAAACCTTCCGACAAAGGGGGCAACGTGGTGCTGTTGGATACAAACAAATATATTGATATGTGTATGGACCTTCTGAGCGACACAACCACCTATGCCATACTCAGAGATGATCCAACCAATACTTTTCAAACAGCTCTTAATCGAATTCTGTGTACAGCTAAAGAAACTAAATGCATTAGCGATACATAATTCAAATTCATGACCCCAACTACACCTAGAATAGCAATATTCTATGCCTTACCCAAGATCCACAAAGGCACTAGTCCCCTTAAAGGACGTCCAATCGTATCTGGCATCAATAATATCACACAAAACTCCAGTATTTATCTGGATTGGTTGCTGAGACCATTTGTCTCAGCCCTACCATCTTTTGCACAAGATACGATGGACGTCCTACGTCAGATTGAAGGAATCTCAGTTACCCCCGATACATGGGTGGCGAGCCTTGATGTCGAGGCACTGTATAGCTCTATTCCCCACGATGTGGGGCTGAGAGCTATTGCACATTTTCTGTCCCAAAGAGGGGTATACTATCAGGTACAAAACAAATTCGTTTTACAACTGTTAGAATTCGTATTAACACACAACTACTTTCTGTTTAACAGAAAGTTTTTCCACCAGCTCAGGGGCACCGCGATGGGGACGCCATGTGCCCCTACGTACGCAAATCTGCTCCTGGGCTGGTGGGAAGAAAAATACGTTTTCTCCACCGAAAATCACGACTGGTCCAGTAACATTCTTACCTGGATCAGATACATCGACGACATCTTGATCCTCTGGACAGGTTCTAAACCACAGTTCCAAGATTTTGTCACTTGGTTGAATAGCAACGATTTAAATTTGAAATTTTACAGCTGACCTTAACAAATCATCCATGACATTCTTGGATGTAATCATTGAAATTCAACAAGATGGCAGGATCACGTCAAACCTGTATCGTAAGAAAACTGCAACTAACAGCTTACTCTCTTGGAATAGCTTCCACCCTCAGCCTCTAAGACAAGGCATTCCTAAGGGGCAGTTCCTAAGAATTCGAAGGAACTGCTCCGAGGAGCACACCTTCAATAGTGAATGCCATAAATTGAGAGCGAGGTTTTTACGAAGAGGGTACCCTATTCACATTCTGGATAAAGCTGAACAACATGCACGTATCTGTAATAGAAATGAGTTACTCATCCCAAAAAAACACGATGAGTCAACAGACATGCGCATTATCGGCACCTACGATGCCGGACAGAAACAAGTGCTCGAGATACTCCAATCGTACTGGGATATCCTTCAAAACGATAAAGACGTGAAAACTTTCATTCCCACGCATCCCAAAGTGACCTATCGACGTGGCCGTAACATCAAAGACCACTTAGTTAAGAGCTTCTTCAAAACACCAAAATCACAAGGTTACTGGCTCTCCCGCTCCATCCCTACGGGCACCTTTACATGTACTAACTGCTTGGTGTGCAAATTTATTAAGAAAGGGAATACTTTTGGATCTACTACAACAGGGAAAGAGTATATCACAAGGGACTTTATCAACTGTCTCTCCACCAACGTTGTCTATCTCATTACCTGCAGGTGCGGGAAACAATATATAGGGAAAACTAGGCAGCAATTCCGCCGCAGGATATTAGCACACATAGGCAACATTGAGAGGAAAGAAGCCACCTCAGTATCAACTCATGTCCTACAATCACATAAAGGTGACGCGAGCTGTTTGAAATTCCAGGGAATGGAAGTTATAAAATCTGATGGAAGGAGGGGCGACGTGGATTCCTTCTATCGGTTTGATACGATCCAACCGGCTGGCCTAAACGAACAATTGTTGTTCAATTGTTTCCTTTAGGGGTCTTCCGCGATTACTACAGTTTTGGCCTCTTTCATTACCTATCAACTAGCTTCTCTCAAAAAAATTTTTCTCATCTTAAAGACCTTCTCCAAACACCTTTTGGTCACTACACGTTTATTTAAGGCCGCAATGTTAATTCTACCATCATTAATTATATCGTTGTGAAACATCAGCGGAGGTAATATAGATACTAACACACATAACAAGCTCAAAAGGGAGACATCAGTCCTTTATGTTGTTTTAATCAGGAGTTTTATACTCTAGAATTGTGCTTAGTTGACTATCAGTCACGCCTCCTGTGTGACCTCATTTATCTGGCACCGCTCCCTCCGTTACGATGGGATTGTCCGTTCGGCCCGGCATCCGTCCAGTCCCTCCTACCTGCCCCGCGGCAAGTCTTCGGTCCTTGACACTCCCCTTTCTTGTTTATGCATGTGCGGTCGTGTCCTTCAGGACGCCGTAGTATAGGCAACGACATCAAGTTGTGGGTGTATCCCCACAGAAGAAGCTGTACGTGCGCGCTACGTGCGCAGTGACGTCAGCTACGTGTTGACGTCAGTTCCGTACTCCGTTACCTAGGTAACGGCTTGTGTCCCGGATACCCACCGCTGCCTTGTCCTTCCGTATAGGCAATCGGTGGACGGATCCAGAAGCTATCGGCCTGCACCCCAGGATCAGAACCTAGCCCTGGGCAGTTCAGGTACAGCTTCCTGGATTGGGACTACTACACCGGATTTTCCTTGCTTCTTAGCCGCAGATAGCCTCTGTTTATGGACTGACATGCCACGATTGGCTGTATCGATTAAGCCGGCCCCCTTGGAGGCGTGTCTAAGGATATATAAGCAGCTCCAAATGGGGCATTTTTCATTCCCTAGCCTACCATCAAGGCGATGGGTCATACCCTTTTCTCTGCTCTCTCTTGAGCCCTATATCTGGGGGGGGGTTGCTGGGGTTGCTTGCCTGAAATCTAACTACTAGGAAACTAGCTTTATGGCTTGTCTATCTTGAGAACATGCACAGCGTCTAAAAGTGCTTCTACAATTAGGTCAGGAGAGTTTGACTCATACTAATGTCATACCTCCATACGAATGACCTCTATGCGAGCAATTTGGACATCTAAAAGTGCTTCTACAATTAGGTCAGGAGAGTTTGACTTATATTAATGTCATACCTCCACACCAATGACCTCTAATGCGAGCACTTTTGGTTGGAACCTAGCACTTTAGCTATTCTTGTCTGCTTAAGTGCAATTAATTGGGTCAGGAGATCAGGACATAATTTTATGCCTCATCCCCATATCGATGACCTAAATTCTAACTCGATACGCTAACTATTTTGAGTATCCTATTTGTGCATGACAAGCATTATACCATCTCTCTAGCGCTCAGATACTTGAGAGCAGTGCCCCCCCATATTTTCGGGGACGCTCTACTCTACCTCTGTGCGTGTATTGACGGGCATACTTTGAAATAAACACCTCTCGTTATGTACCTACATATATCATCTAGCTATTAACCGCTAGCATACAAGATAAGCTTTCTTGCTTAGAGGTACCTTCTGGCAGGCCCCCAACCCTAAGAGTTACCTTAATGCCCCAATTGAGAGTATAGAACTCTCTTATAATAAGGATATTTATCCTGATTACTACACAAGTTTTGCTGTATTCATCTTAGATACAGCTTTCTATATATCAGTTTGATGTTCTCTCGGGGATTTCTCATTCCCTCTACCTCTGAACCTATGACTCAAGTACTGTATCTCCTGATGATCCAACAAACTAATGGTGAAACGCGTAGAGTATAAGTACTGACCAACTCTAGTACTGATCTGAGTATTTGCACTGGCTTACTCAAGTACTGATCATCATAAGTGAATATCTAGATGGTAATCCTGTCTTGTCGACACCTATAACAATTCAGGACCATCTCTTTATCGCTTATCAAGTATTAAATAACTCCAGGTCCTTATCCTCCTATAACGAATCTGTGTCTGGAGGTACTTGGTTGCTGTGTGTTGTCTTTGTAGTGCCCAGTTTATGTTTTTTAATACATTTAATAAAATACGTTTTTAGTGGTAGTCACGTCTGTGAATTGGGCTTATATTTCTTGGTTGACTCTATACTGCCCCCTCTGTGAAGTTATTGATTTCAATGAGTTTGTTCACATAAGCGTATTTTGTGCAGGCATTTCGTTCACGCAAAAAGATACGCATTCTGCTCTGTTTACTTGCATATTTGTACACTAAAATAGCACCCATTGAACTAATTAACTTGTCCATTTAAATGAATGTGAGCACAGTTACATTTTTATATATTTTTTTTTTCTTGCATTCACAAATTTGCACGATATGCACTCTCAAAAAGTACCGTAAAACATGCAAATACGCATGTAATTGTGCTTCTGCCCATGTGATACCCGTGTAATTCACATACTTTATCAACACTTCAACTTGATTTAAAACCTTAGATAAGTACCTATTTTTACGTTTCTATCACTTGGACTATCTAGTTGGGTGTGTTTATATGACATGTGGAATGTATCTTCATGTACAAACGTCTTGCTACTTGATAAATATTAATCTGCAGTTATGTCTGTTGTAAACCTTTCCTGTGCTGCAGGTGGAGAGAATGTGATCAACTCATCCGTATTGACAGAGAAAGATAAAAGAAAACAACCCACCCCTACAAGTAATGCCCCAAAACCTCCAGCCAGTGCGGGTCTGTTTGACGATGATGATATTTTTGGAGCAGCTCCAATACAGGCCACAGGTAGGCGACATCTCTGTGTATTTAACCTTCTTTTTTTTTTTTTTTTTTTTTTAAGCAAGGATGCAAGTTTTTTTCATGTTGCTCTTCTGCCCAATTTGAGGACTTCCCTTTTTTAAATCTGGTATAATATAATTGGCAATCATAAATTAACATTTTTTTTAAATTCCTTTCTTACAGCAAAAGCCAAACAAGCCTCAGATCTGTTCGCCGATGATGACGACTTATTCGATGACCGCCATTCTATCAATTCTGCAACTCCTAAATCAAAAGATACTGAAACATTTACACAAAAACCACTGGAGAAAAAGGTATGGCTGTACATATGTTTAAACATTGCTGGTAAATGTCCTTTTTAGGCAGGGCTCACACGACCGGATTTGAATTGCGGATTCTGCGATCGTTACCTGCGCGGATTTTCCGCAGTAAAACGCGGGCATTGAAAGATATGCATTTTTCGCAGCATGCTCTATTTTACCATGGAATAAGTGCGGACAGCCTCCATTGATATCAATGGAGAGGACCAACCCGCAGTCCATGGGCAAATAACATTGCGTCTGTGCTCCGGGTACCCACATCATTGCTAAGCGATGGCGCAGGAAATAGAAAAAACCTGTAGTATGCATGACCGCCTGTGAGCCTCCACGGTCATGCGCAATACAATTAACGCATGCAGGGTCACCAGCTGGGTTTACAGCCGGAATCTGACCCACTCATGTGAACCATGTCTTATTGTGGGTACTATAAAGCTTGGCCAGAAGATGAAAGGTAAGAAGTCCACCTAGTATCGGCTGATCAGCATCTTATAGCTCATGAAGATCAGACTGCTATGTGGTTTTTTGGGGAAACCATTCAGTACAACCTATATTTATTTAAATTTCTTCTCAAGACCAAGCCCAAGAACAGTTTCCCATGCCCTTACTCATTGACTACTTTTTGTTTGGGAGGAGGGAAGTGACAGTCATATTAAATGCCAATTGGAGCACTTGTCACAGTTCCAGTGCAAATAGAGAGAAAGTGGAGCTTTCTGGTTACTAAGTCACTCATTATGCATTGGTCAATTAGTGAAACTGCTGTTTAATGTCCCATTTAGACTGAACGAGAGCCGTCTAAATGACTGCGCGAGTGCTGACATAACCACTAATGTCGATGGCGCTCATGCAGAGCGTTTATATAAGCAGTGAACACTGGTGGATCGGAGGCTTCTCGGTCAGCACTTCACCTTCTATGTGAAGCGGGGAACATTTACACTGATCGACAAGCTCGCGATCCAGCGGTTTGTTATGCTGACTGGAAGTCAGCAATAACCAGAAGTGAACAAATAGTAAACAATTTTTTTTGCGTTTTACACTGCACGATTATTGCTCAATTTCGTTCGTTTTGAGCGATAGTCGTTCCATGTAAATGGAGCTTAAGGGTGGGCTTTAGTTGCAGATGATGACCTAGTGATAGAGAATTGAATGTTCTCCGTCAGTGTAGAAGACAGTAAAATCTAGAATTGTATGAATTTGGATGTGTTTGCGTGTATGTTGCTTCATCTTGTTTTGTTGCATTTATCGTGTTATACACAGGAGTATATAGGCTGGGTTCACATGGGGCTAAATGTCCATGCGGACTTTCTGCACGGAAATCCTGCCTGCGTTTTTAATCCTGGGATTAGCCATCAAAATGGATGAGTTTTGCAAAAATCTCATCCACACACTGCAGCCAATCCGTTGTGACCAAGCCGCGCTCAAATTGCCATGCGGCGCAGAAGTAAAAGACACTGCATGTCAATTCTTTCTGTTTCCACAGCGGCCTCTCTTCTCTCTGTGGGGAGAGACAGCTGCAGCGGAATGCCAATGACGAATTCGCTCCAAAACCCGCTTATTCTTCGGTCATCTCACGGTTTTTCCATGCGATCATTCAGCGAGATTTCCGCAGGATTTTGGTCCCGTGTGAACCCAGCCATACTGATTTCTGTATTCTGTTTTGCTTGCTTCCAGAACATACAGATACCTACAGAAAAAACTCCGCCACCTGAACCATCAATCAAAAAACAAACCAAGGGTCTCTTCTCTGATGAGGAAGATTCTGAGGTATGGTCACTACCAAACCCATGATTATGTTTGTGGGCCATATTTATAATTAAACGAACACTGAATCAATCAAGAAAACAATTTATTTTATATCTGCTGCAATACTGTCTGTGAGTCCATGTACACATCTGCACATCGGGTTTCCTGTTCTGTCATTGGAACAGGAAAACTGAATCCCTGCTGGGAATGCATCCTGTGACAGAAATGAACGGCATCCGACAGACCCCATTCACTATAATGGGGGTTGTTGGCATTTCGGTATGCCACCCAGCAGCATTCTAGATGAAATGGCATAAATACTGCGCTATTTCAGCTGGGATGTTATACTGCATCTGCACCAAAAGCTTCAAATGGAGCCTCCAACACAGTCGCGAACAGAAGCCGTACATTATTGGTTTTAACCTTTCCGACAGCCACAAAAAGGTGCAATTCCTGGTAGTCGCGGAGTGTGGGATAGCACTCTTGTATCTCTCACGGTGAAGAGAATTGCTTGACCTTTTAGAATGTGAACTGTGAAATATTGATCTTCATGTGTCCATTAGCAACGTCTCACAGACCAGAGCATTTACCCTTTTAACTTATAAGGCTAAGCTGAAAAAAACTTTGGATGCTGGGAAGTGCAGTTCAATAGTGCCATCCATTAGGGAAATGTTTTTTCCTTTTTGTGGTTTTAATCCGCAGCAGCTACCACTTTGGAGGACTCCTTATAACGATTTATTACATGTACTCCTATTCATTTGGATGCTCGTCATGTAAGGCAACATTTCCCAGGAGACTTGTGAATACATGCAGTTTTCCCGATAATGACAGCTGATCTCTAGGGGTTTCGGCAAGCAGTTGCTCTCTGGGGCTTTTTAGAAAAGATGAATCTCTTTTAGGACATCCCTTTTAAAAGTCCTGACTATAGTAATGGCAACAAGGAGCGTCCCCAGCGCACATCTTTTGTCAGAAGATGACAAGATGCCATTTTTGCTAAGAGTGGAGTAAAGATGCTGATGATTTTCCTTCATGCACACTTGCTTTTTATTGCATTATGGTAAACCATAATACATATTTCTCAAGTATATATTTACATATACAAAATTACATTTAAATATAGTATTCTAATCACCTTTCTATATCCTGTTTCTATTCTTTTATAGTCAGATTTATTTTCACCAAGCCAAGCTGCTAGCAAGACTAAAGCTGCAAGTGTACCAGCAACCAAGACTAGTAAATCCTTATCCCTATTTGATGATGACGATGATGTAAGTAGAACTAGTGTTAACTTATGTATGTTCTTCTAATAATTATATTTCTTGTCTGTGTCATTGGGGGACACAGCGCAGACCTTGGGTATAGCCACTACCACTAGGAGGCGACACTAAGTGAAAAAGTGTTTGCTCCTCCTAACAGCTATATCCCACCTGCATACAGGATGACAGAGTACCCCTGTTAACTCAGTGAGGAAGGGCATCATTATTGATCTAACCTTCCTGCTCTTCTCACTACCTGAAACAAAAGTGACACAGAAAAGCCATTACTCCTCTGTGAACAACCAGCATAGTCCCCACGTTCCTGCCCCAGGGCTCTCTTGCCCACCAAAGGGAGACGGCAATAGGGGTTCATTGCTGAAGACTATCTTGGCTCTCCCATGCTTTTAAGATTGGTGAGTATTCCAAGCCCTTTTGCACTGCCCCCTATCCTGCACACGTGCTTCTTTTACACCCTCCTTTACCACTTCTCCTTGTAGTTTGGCTCCTTGGGGAGAAGGGAGAGGCAGCAATGTAGCTTCGGCCTTGCCAGCTCTTCTTCGCCACGGTTCCACTGTTTGCTCTGTGCCTGGCTCTGTCCCTCCTGCCACTGATGTGACCCTCCTTTTCCGGGTTAGGAAGTGACTTCCGGGATGTCTGTGCGCAATATGGGTTGTTCCTCCTCCTCGGACATCGGTGGGGGAAGTGGGTTGCACATCTTTCACAGCCACGGCCTTGTGAGGGGTCGGACACTTGTTTTCTTGATGAGGTCTGCAATTGGGGGTAGCATATTGCTCCAAGGGCAAAACCCCACCTTTTCAGGTCACCGCTCACTCTACATAAGTGGTGGATGCTTCTTCGCAACATGTTCTTCGCTTCACAAATTTGAAGAATTTTACAGAGTGCACATACCCGCATTTTCTGACACTGCTCTTGGTTGCAGAATCCTGCATGCGACAGTACCCTGAATACATTACAGGCATTTCCTTGCCCATCTCTAGTGACTACCTTTGAACATGCCAAGGTCTTCGCTGTGTTCCCCAGTGACACAGACAAGGAAACAAGAATTTTGTTACTGTATAATCTCTCACATCTGTTCATTGGGGGGTACAGCACCCACTCAATGGTTGTTTACAGGGGAGCCAGCCTTTATTCTGAAGCTTACCCACTTCTCTTTCCAGTAGTTGTATTTTGTATTTTTTCTAGTTCATTACTTTATTTCTTCCTAATTGGCCTTTGGTGCTGCTTCTTCTATTGCTTATGTACAAACGGTTTTAGCTTGGTGGCTGCAGGAGGGGTACAGCTAGTAGGAGGAGCTAACACTTCACTTGGTGTCCGCCTCCTAGTGGTAGCGGCTATACTCCAGGTCTTTGTTATGTCCCCCAATGAACAGATGTGAATGAGATTTTAAGGTACCAAAAATCTTGGTTTTGTGTTTCATTGCTTTGTGTAGTTCAAAGAAGAAGTGGGTTCTGTTCACATTTGTATTGTGGCTTCTTCATATACAGTAACACAAGCCAGACTGCTCTGCCAAATTTATCACGAATATCGCCTGCAGTGAATAACTTATAATGGAGAACTTGAGTTCCCCTTAAGGTTGCAAGTGTTGTCTACATTTGCAACAGAGGCTCCAAACACAGAAAAAAAGGCTCGAGTTACCATACTATTTGACAGGGGGACCCAAAATGTTGAAATTGGCATCTGGCCCAGTGTTTTACTATCATTGCAAATCTATTTCTGTTAAAATTAGAAGATTTGAATGGGGTTTTTTTTTGTTGTTTTTCTCATTTATGTGAGCTTTCATTATTTAGAGCTAATTGAGCCTTCATCTAGGGACGGGTTATATATGCATTAGTTTTGAAAAATCATTTTAAGACCCCATGTAGACATCATTATTTTGCATCAGTATTTGGAAACCAAACTCAGGAATTAAGAGCTACAGAGAAAAACTATCATGGAAACATTTGCATAGTTTCCATATTTAGGACCCACTTGTGGTTTTGACTTCCAGGTCCTGATGCAAAATACTGCCATCTTAACCCCTTAGTGACCAAGCCTGTTGGCACCTTAATGACCAGGCCAAATTTTGAAAGTCTGACGTGTCACTTTAACATAAAATAACTCTGTAAAGGTTTTGCATATCCAAATGATTCTGACGTGTTTTTTCACAACCTATTGTACTTCATTTAACCCCTTGAGTGGCGGGTTTCCTACCACCCTGTCGTGCCCACCAGGGCAGGTTTTTTAAAATGGTCTAATCATTGAATTTCAACTAATTTTGCAGTTGCGTCTCAAGAGCCATAATTTTTTCATTTTTCCATTGACATGGCCATATGAGGGCTTGTTTTTTGCGGGACAAGTTGTGATTTTTTAAACAGGGGGGAGGAAAAAAAGAAATGGGGAAAAAAGAAAAAAGGGGCCATGTCATTAAGGGGTTAAATAATGTATTAACTTCCTTCTCTGGGTCATTATGACGCATGGATACCACATGTGATTGTATTTTTGATTTTTTACAAAGTAAAGGGAGACAATTTTTTTTATAATTTTTTTTCTTTTTTTTTTTCTTTTTTTCTTTTTATTTTTTTTGTCCCTTTAGGGGACTTCCACAGGGACCCATCAGGACCCCTGATCACATTCCGGGGGTCCGATGGTGACAGCCCTTTACATGCTGCGGTGACAGCCCTTTACATGCTGCAGTCACATAGACTGCAGCATGTAAAGGGTTAACACAGCAGAGATCGGAGGTTTTCTCTGATCTCTGCTGTAAGAGCTAGTACCTAGCTATCCTCTGACAGCTAACAACCAGCTCTTCCTGCCACAGAGACCATCGGCTTGCTTCTGACAAGCCGATGGTCTCTATGGCAACCTGTAAACAAAGCGGGAGATTGCCGGCATATCGGCAATATCTTCTGCTGGTTTTTCAAAGCCCTTGCTTTGTTCTCTGTGGGACTTTGCAGGCAGAGCACAATGTCACAGCTTGTGGCATTGTGCTCTGCAGCTCCCATAGTGATACATAGCCCGGAAATCTTCCGGGCTATATCACTATCGGCAGTGGAGCTCGTCCCGGAAAATTTCCGGGCGTGCCACTCAAGGGGTTAAGTGGTAAAAATAGACAGAATTTGTATATATTTATTAAAAGCGCCAGAACTGGGAAAATGTTGAAAAAAACTTTGAGATGTGTATATACACATATATAAATTAAAAAAAAATTTTAAACTGCAATATCTCAAATATGTGCAAACATACTGTACAAAATTTTAATGAGGTATATATCTCCATCTGTTTACTTTTTTTCTAGATTCACATTGGAAAAAATTAAGTGTCTTTATTTTTTTTTTTAACATTAATTATTAACATTTTGATGAACACTTTGTTTTCCTGCACCAAGCCAAAATTGCAAAAGCTCATAGGTGTCAGAATGATAGATACCCCCACAAATGACCCCATTTTAAAAACAAATGCACATCTTATGTGATCCAATCCGTTAGAGGAGCTAAATCTTTAACTTTTTAAAACTTTTCATTCACTTTAATGCGATCGCTGGTATCCGGTGGATACCAGCAATCGTGTGACCAGGGGGTGCTTCCCACGGCCCCTCATGACAGTTCCAGGTTGACTGCTACCTCTCGTAACCGACAGCATGGAGCTGTTACGTCTACAGCCTACAGGGCTTTAATCCACAGAGGAAGCGTGTTTTTACTTCCCTGGGGATTAAAGCCCAGCAAACCAGGACGTAAAAAACACTATGGGGTGGTCACTAAGGGGTTAATGGGACCAGAGCCATACAGCATTTATTGGGGGACACGGCTACCTCTCAACATTTTGTTACTCAGTTACCAGGTCTCCTTTGATGGATTATTTGTCTTTACACTCTGACTTTGAATTTTTATTCTCTATTTGCAGTTCTTTTTTGATTGTCAGCTGCTTCTACTGCTTGAGTATATATTGATTGATTCAACTTGGTGTCTGCAGGAGGGATGTAGCCTGGAGGAGTTAAGATAATATACTCTTCTTCCACGCAAAATGTAGCACTTTGAGAACATGGGGTCATGTTCATGTGATGTGAATTGTGCTTAATAGGCAAGAAGCAGAATGGATGTCTATTTCCACCTCCACGCTCCTGAAAAAAAGCCGGACTCCGTGTCTGATCACATGTGCTTTGTCTTTTATTCGTTAGACATTGAAATAGAATATAATGCAATAATGTTTAGAGTACCAGAGTATATAAAAATGAGTTGTTCTATTTATTATACTTACAAGGGTATAAAGTCAAACTAGATATAAAACATAATGGAGGCTCGGGGGGTCCATCTCTTCCAGCGCAGGGCTGGTTTTTACACATTCTGGTGCTTTTAAACTGTATTGTATAATTTTCTGCTTACTTGAGTATTTCTGGAATAAAGACGCACCTATGGTCTATATAACGATCTGATTTGGAGTCTGGCTGCATCTCTGGAGTGTGAAGGTGGCAATCGCCATCCGTCCTGTACCTTGCCTGGTGTTGCCGATTTGAGTGCAATTCATACCATGTGAACAATTGCCCCAAGGAACTAAACAAGAAAAGTATTTTATGGAGTACTCAAAAAAATTCTTTTTTTTTTTTTATTTGCCAGGAATTTTTTGGTTCAGCAGCAGAAAAGAAGATACCAAGTGCAGCCTCAAAGCCAGAGCAAAAATCTGCCATACCTGCAGAAGTAAAGACTCCAAAATCGGGCCTGTTTAGTAGTGATGAGGAGGTAATAACTGTTGACCTTATGAATTTATAGTCTTGAAATGGAGAGTGTATGCACGGCGATCTGAAAAGCGTCCGATTTCTGTGCAATGTGCGATCTTTGACAGGTGACAGTGCTGGAACTAAGGAGCTGGTGAGGATTAATAAAGCATCACTTGGCTCCCTGTCACCTCCCCAAACAGCACCTTAACTTAGCTTATGATGCTGTAGTGATATGACAGGTTCCCTTTAATTATAAGGTAAAGTGAGGTTTAAAGAGCATATTTTTTTAATTCATTTTCTTATAGAATAGGAAATGCTAGAATCTTTTTAATATACATGCATTTAAATTTCTGCTCATATACCTTTTTTCACATTAGTGCAATTGACCCGTATTTGCAGAGTAGAATGATATAGCCCATGGACTTATCCTTGGAAATGTCTCCAGCTGAGTAGAACGAAGCATAGTCAGCCATGTGACTCGCCCTGACATTCAAATACAAAAAACTGCTACATGATTTAAGTTGGCTGGGTCAACATGTGGGGCACATCCATATGATGGGATGAAGAAAGATGGATTAGGTTTCATTGATTAAAGGTAATCCTGTCAGTAAAATATTGACTATAAATTCTTGCTAAAGGTAGGGAGGCCTTCTGAAGACAATGTGGAGATCGCAGTGTTTTCCTTCGTCACACTATATGTAAATTAGCTGCGATCCGATGGGCGGTCTTGCAGATATTAATTGTTCTAGCTGTGTGCACGCGATAATCTGCAGCCCCTCCCCTTTCCTGATGATTGACGTCTATAGCTCCCTTGAGCTTGTAGATGTCTATGAGGACCACTTCAAGCTGCAAGACCGCCCATCGGACAGATTGCAACTAGAGATGAGCAAGCGTACTCGGAAAAGCACTACTCGCTCGAGTAATTTGCTTTATCCGAGTATCGCTGTGCTCGTCCCTGAAGATTCGGGTGCCGGCACGGAGCGGGGAGGAACGGAGGTAAGATCTTTCTCTCCCTCTCTCCCGCCCGCTCTCCCCTGCTCCCCGCTGCGACTCACCTGTGAGCCGCAGCGGCACCCGACTCTTCAGGGACGAGCACAGCGATACTCGGATAAAGCAAATTACTCGAGCGAGTAGTGCTTTTCCGAGTACGCGCGCTCATCTCTAATTGCAACCAATTTACATACAGTGTTCAATGCAGGAAATTGCTGCAATCTCTTTCATTCCTACACTTTCATCGGAATAGAAGGTATGAGACACCTTTTTTCTAGTTTTAGCATGACTGTATCTTAATATTTTACTGACAGACTTCCTCTTAAGTAAAGAAATACAAAGTTATTGTAAAAAGTATAGGAAGTGGATAGCTAACACTGGTCAACAGGGAAAATCTTTCTGACTTGAAAATGGGTATTTCTTAGTCATTTCATTATGGAAGAAACAAAAAGGACATTGAAAACTTTGAGCTCCGCTCTCGGCTCTGAGATGTAGCCCATTTAGGTTAAATACATGTACCTTTATTCCGATCCACAAGATTAGGCGTTTACAGATGTTCTCTATGGCTTCCTGGGGAATCGAAGAGTTGACAACTACTTCAGGATTGTGCATAAACTTCTAGAACAGTACCATCGGTTAGGTTACAACGTGTCACTCAAAGTCCATTTCCTACATTCTCACCTGGAATTCTTCCCCGACAACAGCCGTGCCGTGAGTGACGAACGCGGAGAGCGATTCCATCAGGATGTATCGAAAATGGAACAAAGGTATCGGTGGAAAACAGAACGCTTCTCTGCTTGGGAACTACTGTTGGACAGTGACAAGAGACGCCCCAGAAGAGGAGTACAAGCAACTAGCAAACAGAATACGTGATTAAGCCCTTTTAGTTGAAGTTAGGGCTCCCACACTCCTTGCTTTTTTTTTTTTTTTTAACGCTACGTTTTTGTTTTTCTTTTACACGAATGTCAATGTGACTTTCTAATATTAAAAACTCATCACGCAAAAATCGCAAAGCACAAACTTGCGATGCGTTTTTAACATTAGAAAGTCCCATTGGCATTCGCATAAAAAAAAAGCGCAAGTGTGTGGGAGCCCTTAGTATATCTCTAAAACCAGAGCTAGGCCCACTAAACTAAATAGAATGTCACATTCATTTTCTCAACCCAAAATTAGCATAGTTTAGTTATTTTGAGAAAGAACTTCAAAGCGTATTTTTAGTATTTTGATTTGGAGATTGGTATATCTTAAACTAGAGCTAATAAACAAAATCTAATGTCATATTCATGTTTCTTGATCCAAAATTTGAGGTTTTTCCTTTTTCAAAATGGTTAACCCTTTCCAATCCACTGTCTGACGTCTAAAGACATTTTGATTTGAAGGCTGTACAGCTTCTGATGTCGGAAGACGTCCAGCAGGGTATTCTTACTGTATATTACTGGCTGCTTCTGTTGTTGGGGGCCTCTCCAGCATGTCCAATACCGCAGTACTGGCTCTAGCCAGCAGGTGGCGCCATTGTATAATGGCAAAAAGAGAAAAAAACCCTAGGAAACCCTGAATCCAATATTGGATTGCAAAAGGTTAAAACTACCCAAAGTGTATTTTTTGTTGTCCAGTGTAATCAAACCAACAGAATTTGGCAAGGTGATATATTGAAAATCCTGTGTTAAGTCAGTTATTTTCAGGCTTTCATTCCATCTTACTTGATTTCATTCAGGATCCTGTCGCCCAGTCTGCCAATGTAAAACCCGTAGAGAAAAGCAAACCAGATGCAGCTGTTCCACCAAAGCCAAAGAAGGAAGCAAAAAGTGAGAAGAAATCTAGCCTCTTTGAGGAGGAGGATCTTTTTGCAATTACAAAGGAGAGGTATGTTTTTCTTTTTCTACTGCATTTAACCCCTTCCTCCCAGCAGCTTAGGACAAGCTCTGTTCATTCTGCAGGAAAAAGACATTACAGCAATCCAAACAGCTCTGGTTCTGTCAGGGCTACCAACATGCTTTTGGTGTGCACTTTAAGGCTAAGATGCTTTAAAATAACACAAAGCATGTCCGTATCCCCGACAGAACCGGAGTTACAGCTGTTTAAATTGGAGATGGGAATACTGAATTAACTGCTGTCATTTTTAGTATGTTTGTACAGAGGAGAGAGAGCAAGAGGGGAGGGAAAGGGGGAGACCAGTAGCAACAGAGAAGATCTGTGCTATGATGATTCTTTATAGCTCAATGTCCCAGGCGAGGGGTAACATATACATTTTTATTCATGTTATCACCCCCCCCAATCAATCAGAGAGCATATTTACATTCTGCTTGTCACATATGGGGTTTTCTTAGAAAAGTAGTGAAATGATGAGGGCTTGCTTATCTAATCACTCCTCTACACTGTTTAACCCCGTAGATGTTGCAGTCATTGCTGACCGTGGCAACTAAACATTTTTACAGAAAAAAAGTCAAAAACATTTTTTTTCCCCTTGCTTTAAATATTGAAAAAATGGAAAGAACAAAAAAAGCCCTACACATAATTGTTATTGCCACATCTATAACAACGTATTGCATTAGTTGTCAAGCACAAAAAATGTCATAAAAAATTAAATTCAAAGTACCCTTTTCCTGATCATCTCGCTTTCCCTAAACAGCCTCTAGTGCCACACAAAGTTGTGGGGGAAAAAAAATTACATATTAAAAATGAACATATATCTTTACCCCAAAATTGATTCCTATAAAAATTAGAACTCTGAACCAAGCTGCAGGAGTATAGGCTGAAGTGGATAGACATGTCTTTTCTTTCAGCCTTGCGTACTATGTTAGGCTACATTCACACGGGCGCGTGCGATATCGCGCTTGCCAACGTGCGTTTTTCATGGCAGTGCAAATCGTTTTTTTGATTCAAAAGTGCATTGCATCACTTCTGTGAAATTCGATCGTTCCACACGTTAACAGATAGTGAGTGACATGCAATGTCTTATAAGGTCCCATTGAAAGCAATGGGCAAGGCGTTCCACAGAAAAGCCCAAAGGGAGAAAAAAAACAAAAACGCAGCATTTCTAGTGTGAATGAATCCATTCAAAGGAATGGGTTTCATTTTTGCGCATGTTTTGTGCGCATTGCACAAAACCCACATGAGAATATCATTCATGCGAATACGCCCTTATTATGTTTTGCATTTAAATGGCCCTTAAAGCAAATATTAGTGGGCTTCCGGTGTCCATATATGTTCGGTTGTAGTTGGTAGAGCTGGCTGAAAGTATTCATGGCTAACCTGAAAGAGTTGTGTGAAACTGTGGTAGACAAACAGCGTAACCTTTCCCTTCAAGTACTGTATACTGTACAAAGATAACATTGGGTCCTTTTACAAGAGCTGGTCATCGTTCAGGTTCTTGTTGGATCGCGCCAATTTGAACGATAATCGTTCGGTGTAAATGCATGCAGCGACTGAAAGACTAACGATAATTCATTCATCTATCGTTTGTCGCTCAGTTTCTGCACGCATGACAACCAAACGACGATTAGCAGGTAGCCGGTCATCTATGAAGAACTGCTTGTTTACTGCGAATCAAGACGGGCAGGCCGGTACAATCCACAGCACGCTCCACCTCCATTTACGGAGCGATGATTGCTCCTGTGTAAAAGCTCAGGAGCGATTACTGAAGGGCACATGTGCACTCGACAATCGTCCCAAGTAAAAGGACTCTTGTAGGAGACTTCCTTTCCTCTGGCATGGACATGATGTAGTCTACTCTGAAGAAATTGAATGTTAGCCAGGTTTTTTTTTTTTTTACCTTTCCCTCAAATATATCCTCGCCCTATCTATAATATACTTTTTATTCCATAGAGGTTAGGCATGGTGTGATGGTACTAGAGTACCACATCTAGTGAGCTTTCTTTATTTACAGCCAGAAGAAAGCTCAGCGCATTTCCCTGCTGTTTGAAGATGATGTCAGCAATGAGGAACTTTTGTTTTCATCTGAAGGAACCAAATCTTTGGTAAGTTGCAAGGGGTGATAAAAAAAAAACTAACTTTACCATTTAGAAAAGCTATATTCATCAATGCACTGTTAGTGAATATGGCGTACACTGAGAGGAAAATGTAATATCTGTGCCCCAAGGGCTTATGAGCTCTAAATCTTGGGACTGAGCAAGGTGAAGCGCATTTTTAATATAATGTCTTGGCAGAATTGATATACCATTTGGTTTGTGACCCCTCCACTCTTGGTAAATGGCTTCTTTTAGGTAACTAGTGCTGCTGTAGAGCTTCACAACTTTTTCATTCTTGCATTATAACTGCTTAATACTTTTGCTCCAGATTTTGAGTTTTTGTGCTTTACAAAGATTTGGATTTGTCATATGGCTACATGTAGATGTATTTTTTTTCATTATATAAATACACTGCAGGCTTGGACAAATGTTAGCCCGGTCTACGAGTTAGCAATCACATGCTGTAGTCTACACAACTTACCAGCTGCAGTGCATTTTATGTGCATTAATTGCAAGATGGAGTATAGAAGTATATGTCCTGCGAGATTTCCTTCCTTTAAAGAATACAGCGTCCTCTTATTGAAAGTTCAGAAGTGCCCCCAGTAGTAAAAATTGCGTGTCCCCCCCCCCCTCCCGCGTGGACAGTCTGCTGTGCATCCGTGTCAAAAAAACTCTCGAATTCGTGATCGTCCGCAAGCATTTTAAATTCATTTCCGCGTTGCATCACAGGTCTTACGCGGCAGAAATACGCTTGCGGAATCCGCCTCTGCCATGTGCAGGCGGCCTTATCCTGCAGTAGTCATAGCAAGTTCTCACCTTTCCCATACTCCTGTAGTGTGCCCTCTTCTGGTGACTGTCAGTGACATATGCTGGATATTTTACACTCAAAGCATTTGTATGACAGGAACAGCCAAAAGCATCTATACCTGTAAAGGAAGAAAATGAGAAGCTGTCCTTGGTTGAAGATACAGATAAGAAGAATGAATCTAAAGTAAAAGTTCAAGCTAGGGAGGAAAAATTGCCTCCAGTACCACAAAATAATGAGGTAAGTGCCAACAAAGTGTATAGAGAACAGTATTCTTTTGTTTCTAAGATAAATCTTTTTGTAGATGAAATGTTTGTCTATGGTGTCAGTCATACTCACCCAAACGAACATGCTGGATGTCACCATGCTATTTTCCCAGAAAGAAAGCTATTCTAGAGGTTTCTGTCCGCTTCCTATTTTTCCATCTCTAGTGAGAAAATGGAAATTCTGCGGAGATGAACATGTATCTTATTTTTGGGCTTATAAATTTTAGGAAAATCTTCTTTTTTTTTTTTTTTTTTTTTTCTTTTATTTGATTTGCATTGATTTTAATGGTACCTTAAAGGGGTTGTCTCGCGGCAGCAAGTGGGGTTATACACTTCTGTATGGCCATATTAATGCACTTTGTAATATACATCGTGCATTAAATATGAGCCATACAGAAGTTATTCACTTACCTGCTCCGTTGCTAGCGTCCCCGTTGCCATGGTTCCGTCTAACTTCGGTGTCTTCTTGCTTTTTTAGACGCGCTTGCGCAGATGCATCTTCTCCCTTCGGCTGGTCTTGGAAGCATCGGCGTTTTGGCTCCGCCCCCTTGTACGCGTCATCGCGTAGCTCCGCCCCATGACGTGTGCCGGTTCCAGCCTCCTGATTGGCTGGAATCGGCACGTGACGGGGGCGGAGCTACGCGATGATGCGTACAAGGGGGCGGAGCCAAAACGCCGATGCTTCCAAGACCAGCCGAAGGGAGAAGATGCATCTGCGCAAGCGCGTCTAAAAAAGCAAGAAGACACCGAAGTTAGACGGAACCATGGCAACGGGGACGCTAGCAACGGAGCAGGTAAGTGAATAACTTCTGTATGGCTCATATTTAATGCACGATGTACATTACAAAGTGCATTAATATGGCCATACTGAAGTGTATAGACCCACTTGCTTTCGCGAGACAACCCCTTTAAATACATTGCACGGAGGATCAGAATTTCTGGCAAAGTCTCTCGGCCCGATATTGCGCTTGCCCATGTGAAGTTAGCCTTACCCACCAGTAAGTTGACCTTCCAGTCACAACTTTTGTCCAACCAGGTCTCAGTTATTCCCACTATGTCATAGTTTTCCTCAGACATTATTACTTCCAGTTCATCAGCATTATTAGTTAGACTTCTAGCATTAGTCAGCAAATAGTTTAGATGTTTTTGGTTATTTTTTTATTTTTTGGTGTCCCCATTGACTGCCAGTTTTAACTGCACTAACCCCTTCAACTGCTCCACCTCCTTTCTCTTTACTTAGTCCTAGGTCACTGTCTATACTATCTTCCACTTTATCCATCTGGTTGACCTTTCCCCCACTCTTTTTACTTTAAACACTCCTCCAACCTTCTAGCTATCTTCTCCCCCAGCACAGATGCACCCTCTCCATTGAGATGTAGCCCATTCCTACAGTAGAACCTGTAGCCAGCAACAAAGTCAGCCCAGTTCTCCAGGAACCCAAACCCCCTCCTTCCTACACCAACTCTGGAGCCACTTGTTTACCTCTTTAATCTCCCGCTGCCTTTCTGGTGTGGCACCTAGTACAGATAGTACTTCAGAAAATGCTACTTTGAAGGTCCTTGCCCTAGACTTCTGTCCTAGTTCCCTGAAATCGTTTTTAAGGACCTTCCACCTACCTCTAACTTCATCATTAGTAACAATGTGCACCATGACAGCTGGATCCTCACCGGCCTCTCCAAGTAATCTGCTAACCAGATTTACGATGTGTGAAATTTGAGCACCAGCAAGACAACACACTGTTCAGCGATGCAGGTCTTTGCAACAGATTGGCTTGTCGGTCCACTTAATAAGTGAACACCCTATTACCAGGACCTGTCTAGCCTGCCCTGCACTCCTATTCCCCTGCTTACTGGCGCGGACATACCCCTGGCGATCAGAGGCCATGTCACGCTGCAGCAGTGCTAATCCTGTAATGACCTACCCCTCATCTGCCAACTTTGCAAACTTGTTGGGGTGTGCAGGTTCAGGACTAGCCTCCCTGTATCTCTTCTGTCTACCCCTCCTTCTGTCACCCAACTAACTGCTTGCTCATCATCTTCTCCCATACTAATATCCACCCCCACATCTACCCCAAGTATCTTCTTAGTGAGCAAGAAACTCCTTTCCAGGTTGTTAATGGATCTCGGCATTGCAAGCTGCTCCTTTAGATTCAGGATCTGGACTTCGAAACTCACAGCATGCTCACATTTCATACAGCAGTATGGCTCTCTTTGAAATCAACGCAAGCTGCGCCTGCAGTTACAAGCACCGGCCACTACACAGAGGTCAGTGCAGTGATTTCCGCTCTGACCTCTGCGCATTTGCGGCGCTGACAGCATGCGTCCACTTAGCTGATCAGTCGGAGTCCCGAGCTACCGCCCCCAGCTTATAAACTACTGATGACCTATCCTAAGGATAGATCATCAATAATATTCTCCCTGGAAAACCCCTTTCAGTAATGGCACACTTTAGAATACAGCTCGTACACTCGCTTTTGTTTGCTTTATATGGCTCTTAGCTGTAATACTCCTCCTCTATTTGATGGTTGCCAGGCTGAGACCTACCACTGCTGTCATTCTTCCTGTCATCCTCTTTTTACGTCAGCGCATAGTCTTCATTTTGATACTGTATCTATTCTGTTATTTCCCTGAGACATCTGTAGATTGCCTTAAGTGTATTACTGTAGCTCATTACTCTTTTGTAACCCTTCCTTATTTTCTGTAGCGCAACAATTTTTCCTTAAAAGAAATGTAATAAATACAGTTAAAAGGTAAATTGTGAAATTAGTACAGTATTTCCGACCTACTCGCGCGTGCGCACACAATAGGAGCACTGTACATTTTTTATCTTCACGTTTCGCCATTTTACACCATCCTTCAGAAAATCTGGGTGGGGGTGGGGTATGCGTTTTTACTTCAGTGCTCCGTTTTAAGCTTTTTTGTTTTTCTTCCCTCTGATCAGTTAAATCCAGATTCTCCTGAGGAATCTGATGAGGATCTGTTTGCATCATCATCATCACCACAACCTACCAAACAAGCAAGCAAGACAAAAAGTAACAATGTGCTGAGTCTCTTTGGGGATGAGGAGGATGATATAGAAGATCACTTTGTAACGAATATCACCCAGCAGGGCCCTGGGAAGGTAGGTGTTATTGCGCTACTTCTTGATCAGTGGCAGTAATGCCGTGTAGAGCTGTCATTATCCTCTTACACGGAGGGAGCACCCTTTGGATGTGACTTAAACCGCTTTGGAATATACAGAGATCATACGGATGGGGGGATTAAAACTCAGAATCCGATGTTGTTAGTGTTAGAGAAATCTTTTGAAACAAGATGAGTAACAAATACATAATGGACACCTTACCTAAACACAAAGCAGCCACCATTTTTCTTAACTGTTTTAGGACTCTGTGGAAAATAGCAGTCAGGGGAAGAGCACAGGAGTGTTTCAGGATGAGGAGCTTCTCTTCAGTAAAGAGCTACAAAAGGATAATGACCCAGATGTTGATCTGTTTGCCAGCGCCAATAAGAAATCCGTAAGTTGTTTTTATCATTGTGTGAAAAACTTCATGCAAATACAGTATGTTCTCCCGATCATATTAGGCCCTTCCAACGAAAAAGCACAAGCATGTAAGTGTTAACCCTTTCCAATCCATTTATTTTTTCTCAACCATTCTCCCCAGCTCCAAATAAATTGGAGCTGGGGAGAATGGGTGAGAAAAAATACATTTTCCTGCACCCTCCTGAACTGACAAAGTTCAGGAGGGTGCAGGTGCTCGCTGCACCGTGGAGGGACCTGCTTACCTGTCCGGCGTCTTCCACATTCTCCTTCTGCCTCCCGGCTCGGCGATCATGTGACCGCTGGGGTCAGGTGGCATCCAGCGGTCACATGATCGCCGAGCCCAGAGACAGAAGGGAGAATGCGGAAGACGCCGGACAGCTAAGCAGGTTCCCCCACGGTGCAGGCTCCCGGCTCGGCGTTCATGTGACCGCCGGGGGTCAGGTAACACCGGCGGTCACATGATCGCCGGCCGGAATCTCTATGCATTGCATAGCGCTAATTGAGCGCTATGTAATGTGTAAAGGAGAAGGCAGAAAGGGTTAAAAACCCTTTCTGCCGTCTCCTCGGGGGTCCTCGATGAGGACCAGTGCAGGAGTGTATCTGCACCCGATGTGTCTGACGATCGGGTGCAGATCCACTCCTGCACTGCAGTGTTGAGCCTGCCCCGACATCAGAGCTGTGGAGGGAAATTATGATGTCGGGGCAGGCCCGACATTGGACTGGAAAGGGTTAAAGGTGTTGTTTGGGACTCTTCCTATTCTCAGAATGGGTCATCAAAGTTGTTCGGCCCAAAGGAGATTATGCTGTCCACTTAGCAGCAGAACTACAGGCCAACTACCCTATATGTATGAGTTTGTTATGGTGTATGAGCACTCTTATAGTCTCATGTTTTACTTTTGCTGAATAGTTAGGGCCCTTGCATACGGGCTAAATATTTCCGCCAGGATGCAGCAGAATTTGCTAACTGTGGCTTTTGGTGAGGAATTGCAGGCAAATACAAGACATTTTCATTCTGCATCAAAATCCACATGGAGCCGTGTGGCCTTTGTGCAGAGTTTTTAACGCATCTTGCAATACGGAAAATTCCACCCATGTGAAAGCGCTCTTACTAGAAGGATGCATTTTTTGGTGAAATATATACTTAAAGGGCATTCCCATCTCCGCCATAATTGGTGAGTCTGCGCGACCACCGGTGGTGAGGACTATGAAAACTACCGAACTGCCTGTTCTAATCTGTCTCTGCAACTCCCATAAAACTGAATGGGAGTTATGGAAAGAGCACAGCAAAATGAGTTGTGGTGTTTCTGTAGCGCCTGAAATAGTGTAGCTCACTGTGCCTCGCTATTTCTGTAACTCCAACTCGCTTTCATGGGAGCAAAATAAATGGTGTAGAACAGTCAGTACAGCGGTTTCCGTAATCCCAACCACCTCGGGCCGCAGTGACAGATCAGGAACCCCTGCTCAGGAGATAGGTGTGGGTCCTGCATTTCAGACATTTATGACTTATCCTGTTGGAATATCCTGTTAAGGAAGACTTAACATTCATGTCTAGGTTTAAAGTAAGCTAAATAAAAACTTGGGGTTATTTTGTTTCAGTTCGAGAAACCCAAAAACACTAAATTCTCAACAGGAGAAGCATTATTTTGTGATGATGACAATGATGACCTTTTCAGTTCAGCTAAACCAAAAAAGCCCCCTGTAAGTATTTCTATAAATTAATGTATGTATAGGTGGGATTTGTCATGTTAGATAAGCATGTATTATTGTATTTCTATAATGTAACATATTACAGGATGGCCTAGGCCAGTGATGGCGAACCTTTTAGACTGAGTGCCCAAACTGCAACCCAAAACCCACTTATTTATCGCAAAGTGCCAACATGTCAGGGGGCGGGGCTAAAAAGGACAGGGCCACTTTAAAATAGCATGCAGATTTTGACTGTTTTATGGATGCGGAAATGCTGCAGAATGTACTTAGCGGAAATTTCTGTGGAAAATTGTGCAGCATTTCCGCATCCAAAATGCAGTCAAATGCACCCTGTCTTTTTTGAAAAAGCCCTGCCCATTTCCGCCACATGTAAACATACCCCAGCGGTAATAGTGCTACCCCACAGCGGCCCCCAGTATAGTGGTGACACCCCCACAGCAGCTCCCAATCCCTCCTAGGGACCCACATACTTACCGCCCTCCCCCTCATGGAAGCTCTGCTGCTCCTCTGCTCGGCGCTGATCCTGGTGCACACTGTGACATCAGTGTGCTGCCGGATGCCCCTCCCCTGCTCTCACGGAACCTAAGAGGAGACGTCGGGGAAGGGAGAGGCGGATCCCCACTGCGCATTCACGTCACAGTGTGCGCCGGGATCAGCGCTGCTAGCAGCACAGCTGAGTGAATGGCTGGCGGGGAGCCACGGACCCTGCCGTTATTCACTAAAGTATTCAGCCAATGGCGGTGTGTGCCAGTAGGGAGGACTCTGCGTTCCGCAGGTTCGCCACCTTTGGCCTAGGCTTTTACAACATGGATAACAGAAAGATATTAGAATGACAACTGTGTTAATATCATACAATATATGAACATATGCTATATAGTGCATCCCATTGGAATGAAGAGTATGGCAAAGGGGCCACTGGAGTGGCATTTTATGCCTTTATAAATTACACCTTACTGCTCAACAGAGAAGCAATAAAATCCAAGGCTCACCTCCTCACCATCCATGGAGAACACCTTGGAAATGCGTCCTGCACAGTAGATGGAATGGCATCTCCCAGGTATCTTCTACTGATGGTGAGCAGGAGGTGTAATTTTTAAAGCTCCTAGAAAAATTGACTCCAGTTTTGACCTTGCCTGCTCCATGGATATACTCGTATTATTATATATTATACTTCTCAAGCAGTTTGTGTAGTAGATGAAGGAGCTCAGAGGCAGAGAAATGATAATGAAGTTAGGGCTCCTGTCCATGGGGTGATAGTTCATTGCATTATCCATGGCGATAATCCGGCCGCGGGTAACGCAGTGACCGCTTTCCATAGCATTGCTATGGAAAGTGTAGCCCCGCTGTCCAAGAGCGGAGAAGCATAGTGATTCTCCGCTTGCGGGATTGAAATCATGGTATGCCACGATTTTCAGTGAATTTCCGCAGTGAGCTTATTGTCAGATTGGCTCACTGCAGAGAACTGACAGCTCGCTCCCCTCGCTCACTAGCGATATTCCGTCACGGCCGTGGACAGGGGGCCTTTATTGGGATCTAGCTGGGAAGCCTAAATAAGTCAGCTGGGATTGTCCCAGAATGCTTAGTCTGTGGTAGGCAATGCAGGAACCTGTGGAAGCCATTGTTATGGTATGAAACCAGCTGTATGTATGTTTGGGGTGTGAAGGCCTACATGCCGTAAGAAAGGAACATTTGTGCTTGTCAGTTAGACAGGCAGGTTTTGTGCTGTGTTTCTGCAATGATGTGAAATGCTGTGAATAAAATCTGATAGGAAACCAGTTTCTCGGCTGTGTCATTGGGGACACAGTGAAGACCTCAGGTACACAGCTCCTGCCACTAGGAGGCGAACACTAAGCGAAGCAAGAGTGGACTCCTTCTACCAGCTATACACCTCCTGTAGCCACTTGGCTAAATCAGCTTCAGCTTGGTGTCCATAGAAGGTAGAACCTTGGTCCTTCCGCCATGTGGTTTCTTTGTTCCTCCTCCTTGATGGCCCTTGTCAAGGTCTGGCAACCTCTAAGTCCACCATTGCCCAATGGATCAGGTCGGCAATCACGGAGGCCTACAGTGGCAACAGTAGGATTCCGCTCATTCAGCTGATTGATCACTACATATGTGCGGTGGATGCATCCTGGGTGATGTCCCTTAATGCTTTTGCTCTTCAGGTTTGCAAGGCTGTGACCTGGTCTTCACTTCATACCTTCGTGAAGTTTTACAGAGAGCATATTTTGCTCTTGGCTGCAGGATTCTGCAGGCGGCAGTATGCTGACCACTTCAGAGGTACTTTTAGCGCACCCCTCGGGAATGGCTTTGGATGTCCCAAGGTCTTTGTTTCCCAATGACATACGCAAGACAACGGGATTTTTTTTTTTTTTTTCTTTTCTGCTCATTATGAAATCCTCTTCATTGGGCAGCACTGCATCAGCCTTTGTTCTGGGAAACCTGCTATTTCTCGGTTCTGAGCTTCCCCCTTCTTCGTTTAGTTGTTTTAAAGTGCTATATTTAGTTAGCCCTCAGGCTTTTCCTCTCCTACTGCTTGTGTACAAACTGATCTAGCAGAGTGGCTACAGGAGGGGTATAGCTGGTAGGAGTCGTCAACTCTTCCTTTGCTTAGTGTCCGCCTCCTAGTGGCAGGAGCTATACTCTGGGTCCTCGCTGTGTCCCCCAATGAAGATCAGAGAAAGGATTTTACGGTAACAACAAATCCTGTTTTGAAAGGGCATTGTGATGGAGTGACTTCATACATGTGTGCCAAGTCCACCTTGTCCTGGAAAGGGCGATCCAGCATGTGACTAACCCCCAAAGTGTCGCAGGAGCTACAATGATGGCTGCTACTTCTGGCAGTTTATTCTTTCTTGTGCCTACAGCATTAGTGATACTTCCTCCATCTTGCCTACAACAAACCAACATGCAGATATGACCAAGCCAAGCATGCATCACACTGTACATCACACATCTGTAACCTGGGCTTACCACCTTGCCGGCAGATATCTATTCTCTGGGAATGTTTTATACATGAAATCCTATGCAAAAATTGGTCGCTTGTCATCTCTTTCATTTTATGTTCCAACTCCAGAAGGTTCAAGAGAAGAAAACAGTTATCAGAAAAAAGGACTTGGAAACTACTAAAGAACCCGGCAGGCCATTGGAAGTCAATGAGGTGACTACTTTAACCCCTTAAGGACCAGGCTGTTTTGTACCTTAAGGACCAAACACTTTTTAGGGATTTTACCCATGTGGTGGTTTTACTGCCCTATTTTTTTTTTCCTATAGAGATCAAAATTATTTTTGCTCCTTTTTTTTTCTGCGACATATAGGGCTATTTTTTTAAATATCTATTTCACTGACTATTTTCCCCGTTTTTTAGTTTTAGTGGGTGCAAAAAGCTAAATAAAATGTTTGGTTTTTTTAACATTTCTTGTTCTTTTTAAAATTACTTTATTTTAGTGTAAATATACTATCGGAAGGGGTTCCTCATTTTGTTTCGGACATTTTGATGTATAATATGTATGGTTTTGGATTACATGGCACTTATTGCGAAGGTTTTGGTTGGCGCCGGCTTTGTGTTATTTTCTTTCTTATGTATATATTGTTTTTATTCTGTAATTTTGTTTTACTTATTTATGTACTTATGTTTTTTTTTTTACTATCTACGTCCCCCATGACATTATGTAAGATCTCTGGGGAACATTCATATATATATATATTTTTTTTTTGACACTTTCCCACTGTAGCTGGAGCATCCATAGGAGCCCCAGTTACAGGGGAAAACGACCTCTGTAGTTACATAAGTCACTGGCAGAGCTGATCAGGTTCTAGTACAGCTCTGCTATAGCAGGGAATCCCGGCGGTCACATGATTCCCCCCCACCCCCGTCCCAACTCCCATAGTGGAAGTTACACTTCACTTTTCAGTACACAGGGCTCATTAAGCACTGTGTACTCAGGGAAGAAAAAGGCAGAAAGGGTTAAAAACTATCGTATACAGTACATAATACAACAGTTTGTTGAGAACAGTCCTTATCAATATATCCTATTAGGGCTTATAGATGTAAGAGGTGGGTCTGCCCCTATGAATGAGATCAGGGAGACACTTCTGGTCTTTTCTGTACTGTATATAGATGCCCTTTAATGGGCTTGTGCCAAAATCACAAGTTATCCCCTATACACAGGTATCTCGCCACTGAAACTCCTGCTGATCTTAAGATTGGAGGATATTTTTAATGGAAATCTTTCTCTTTTTTTTTTTTTGGTTCCCATTTTTCAGTCTTCTGTCTCCATTCTGGTAGCTACGGCTAAGACTAGGGACATGATTAGATCTCGGTCTCAGTTCACCTTTGTGTCAGGGCCAGAATGGCAACGAAAGCAGCACTATTCTTCCTATCAAAATGATAAACATCACAACTGAGCCCAAAGGACCCCATTGTAAGTCAGGGAGGTCTGTGGAGCACTAGCGGAATCTGCCATCTTTTACTATATGTGCCACTGTATAGACAGTTCTTCCGGGCGTACAGCTATTTTGCATACTTTTTTCCAAGTGAGCAGAGTCTTAAAGACTACGTACTTTTTGATGGATCTCCCTTCTGTGTGGATGTCTATATGAATTGTCATATATTCATATTCTCAGTAGTGTATTACTGATATGCTGTTTTTTCTTCTCCTTTTTGATCTTTAAATTAATTTTTGTACAGAAAACCACTGACCCAGCACCAATTAAAACAAAAAGTACTTCTTCTCGGATTGGAAAGCTCCAAGTAACTATTGAACATTACCATTCTTCTGCTCCTCCTCTAAGACTTTCCTAATAATTTGATTCTCTCTCCTTGAAAACTAAGATTCTGCCGGTTATACTTTTTCTCCCACTAGCATGGAACTGGGCTGGCCTTTCCTTTGTGTAGTGCATGTGGCTTATTCTCATACCAATGCAACCCTCTTTCTTATATCTATTCCCACTACAGGAACTTACCATCTACATACAAGATTACTAAGACTTGATAAAATGCTATTTATTTGCAGGCAAACTTGCTCATTAACCCAGCTGCATTGTTACCTGGTGCTGTTCCAAAGCTGAGAGAAGCAAGAGCTGCTGCCACGGAGGTAGACGCTCGGATCTCAGCAGCTGCAGAGGATGACTTTGCTTCAAAATCTGTCGGCGAAAACTTGGAGGGCCCCAGCTTTGAGACCCCGGCACAAGTCTATACTCTTCATAATGCTAATAAGGTATTTCAGAATATTTTTTTTCTTCTTCTTCTTCTTCCTCCTCTTTTATATGTAGACTCGGGGTTTACATATAATTTAGGTAGGCCTGTTGTAGAATAGACCAGTATTACTCTTACTGGACAGTAGTGAACCGCTAAATATAATGGTAACTTGTTACTGTATTTGCAGGTATCTGAAGATTTTTTTTTGAAAGACATCATTCTGATTGTTTATGTCCCTTTTTAATATCCAGTGTCCAGAAAATAATCACAGCATTGACCAGTTGAAGGCATATTCTTGGCACAAAAAAATTCCCTTTAAATGCATGAATTTTGGGATGACAATCATTTTTGCAATAGGCTTTTATGAAACCTTTTGCACCATTTAGTCTTCTGCAGCTTTCTTGATATCATTGTATATAGAAACTGCAGACCAAGGCTACTTTTACATGAGACAACGATTGTTCTTACGCTTTCACACAGGAGTGATGAGGCCCATTTGGACACAACGCTTATCGCTCAAAAGATGTCTTTTGAGCGATCATCGTTGTGTCATTTACAGCACAAGATGATCGCTTAAACATTGAGCGATCACCTTGCGCTCCGAGCGGAGGATGCAGAAGACAAGCAGGTGCTTGTCTTCTGCATCCAGCTGTTCCCCGCTCGGAGTGCCGGGCCGTTATACAGCCAAGTGCTCCAAGCGGATGATGCAGGAGACAAACAAGGTGTCCTCTCTTGTCTCCTGCATCCAGCTGTTCCCTGCTCGGAGTGCCCGGCCATTATACAGCCGGGTGCTCCGAGCTGAGGATGCAGAAGACAATCGGGGTGTCCCCGCTTGTCTTCTTCATCCAGCTGTTGTACAGCCGAGCGCTCTGAGCGGGGTATGGAGAACAGAGCTGGACCGCTCTGTTCTTCATACCCAGCCTGTTATCAGGGAGCGGGATACAGCTAAAACAATAGTATCAGCTGTATCCCACTGTGAATCCCTGATAAGTCTAATCGTCGTCTTTCAGCGTGATCGTCAGTATAAAGAAAACTGCACGATGTCAGTGGAGTTACACACCGATTATCACTCAAAATATGGCTTTTGAGCGATAATCGTTGTGTCTGAATAGGCATATAGTCATTTAGTGAATGGAAGCAGAGCATGCTAGAGATCTCTTAAGGCAGCCCGCCTCCATTAACTGTGAACAGGCAGTCATTCATAGATCGACTGCCTGTTTGCACGGAGCGAGAAGTCACTCAGTCAGTTCATTTCAATGAGCTGATAGGTCCCACTTTTATATGGAACGATTAATGGTGCAAAATTGCTCTCTTAGGTTATTTTTTCCCCTCAGCCAATAGTTGGCTCATATATAGGTACCCCTGAGTGTTGGCAGGAGATCTGTTAGCTGATGAACTGACATCTTGGTTTCTCTCTGCTTTCTCTTTTCCTGAACATTCTTATCAGCTGATTTATGACCACAAGAAAGTGTTTGTTTGATAAGCTGTGCAAAATTTGTAATGAAACTTAATTGCAATGATTGTTGGCCCAAAATAACTTTTTAGAGGAGAAAATGCCTCTTGAAGGTGTCAATGGCCTTTAAAAGGGTTATCCAGGTAGCCAGTATACTTGCCCAATCCAGCAGTGCCAGCACTACCACTTCCGTCCCAGTCCTGGCGCTGGGTCACGAGTTGTCTTCCATCTCCTGAGTGTTGCTGACTTCATCGGGGGGGAACCCGTATGGGACGTTCGCTGTCAGAATTGACAGCGGCATTTAAAGGGTTAATGGCCGCGATCATTCAAACGGCCGATAGCAGGTATTGCCCGAGGGTGTCAGCCGTAATAAACAGTTGACGCCTGTGCTGTATGAAGAGAGGTCGCCCCGCAACCTCTCTGCATACATACCCCGACGCTCCAGGACGTAAATGTACGTCCTGGAGCAAGAAGAATTTGCGCAGATTTTCCACTGCATCCGATTCCGTCTGATGCAGATTTTGATGTGAATCCACAACGGACTTCACACCTATTTTTGAAATGTACTGTGGCTCTGCATCAAAATCTGCACACGGTATGGATCCACACCAAAATCCTCTGCATGTGAACATGCCTTTAAAAATGTAATTCATTGAGCCCTACAATATACAGTCGCCTATACTAACTAACTTGTATTGGTGATTGTAGTAGAAGGTTGAGGTTGATGTATGGAAAGGGTTAGTTTGATGTCAACGCGTGGCGTTTTACACTCTGTTTTCGGAGGAGGCGGCAGATACGCTGATATGCCTGGAAAGTTTGACTTGGTAACAAACTTTAACAGCCAGCGCTGTGATTGGTTGTCACTAATAAGATTATAAGGACCTGAACCCATCCGGTCCCAATGGTGGTACCTGAACCACAGGCTATTGGGAACAGCTTGTTTGGGTGTTTTATCTACTGTGGGTGGCCACGATCGCCCTCTGACAGCAGAACTTAACTTTACGTCGCTGCTGCACAGAGTCCAAGCAGCGATGTAAATTTACTGTGCCGGTCGGAAGTGGTAACATTTTGCCTACATCATTTTTAATACTTAGTAGCTAGTGTAAAGACTACACTTTATAGAGCAAGCTATGCACAGTTTTAACCAGGAAGGACTGCCAAGAAATGTTAACCCTTTCAGGTCCACTGTTGGACATCTTTCGACATAATCATCAAAGCATGTACAGCTTTAGTGTCGAAAGATGTCCAACGATATACTTGATGGTCTGCTGGCCACTCTGCTGCCCACGGCTCTGACACATTCCCGGCATGTAGTTACTGGCTTTAGCCAGCAGATGGCGCCATTGTATAATGAAAGAAACTTCAAGCGCCCTAGGAGAACCTGAATCCTAAAATAGATTGGAAAGGGGTTTGTCCATCACTGCAAGTATTTTGTTTATTGTTTTTAGTGTTCCTCAAAAAAAAAAATATATATATATATTAGTGCCATCCAGGAGTGCCTTTTCTGGGATTTTAAAAGGAAACCCTGCTGAGGCCCTGGATGGAGGCCATAACATCTTAACAAGCCCTATGTTGCACGGCACAATGAGATGCTCTGACCCAGTCCTCTAAACACCCAAATTTGGTCATTTTCAAAGATCCTTACACTTGTTAGTTTCTCCTGCTTCCAACACTTCAACTTCATAAACTGCCTGTTCACTGCCTAATGTATCGCACCCCTCGGCAGGTGCCATTGTCACAAGATAATCAGGGTTAACCATGCAGTCTATCGGTTGTTATATTGTAATGACTGGATGATGTGTACTCTGTAAACTATGAAGCCAACAGAACTCTGTTCATTGGATCTGTTGAAGGTACCGTAGATATAGCAATGTGTAAGATACTGGACTGTATGTACATGAAGTCTATTAGAAACTGTAAAAACTAAATAGCCTTTATAAGTAGGAAGTATACTGGTTACTTGATGTTGACCGCTGCCTAAAAGTACCCGTACACCTACAACAGTTGTTTGGCCGACAACTATTCCTCCCAAGATCCCATATACACATGTACGCTCGGTATGGGGAGAGGGGGTGTAAGCAATGGGTAGACCTCCTTTGGCTGCTTATCTTCCCTGAAAGCAAAAGGATCCATGTTAAAATTCAGCATTCACACATCATGTATCTATGGAGCTGGGAGGCCATCATGCACGTAGGGTTCAGATGACTTATGTGTATGGGGACACGAAGAGTCTGATATGACGAATGTTCTTCTGCCTTTCTTGAGGAGGATGTTGCAGTTGGCGTACGCATCAGTAACTGGTATACCTGAAAAGAAAACTGAATATCTGATAATCCAGACACCTATTTGCTTCTGTTGAGGTTTTTTTTTACCAGTTTCCTAAGTATTCTGTACTTTGTGACTTTTGTATTCCTCAGACTCGTGTAAAAGTTGGTGGTAAAAGACGCCCTCCTACACGACTGGGCAGGAAGCTTGCATCCCAAGATTCGGGGGAAAATGAAGATCTGTCACCAGTATCGCCGCCGTCGGCTGCAAAGACGGAAACTGGAATAGCTGAATCAAACTGGAGAGCCGATCGAGATGAAATTTCTACTATGAAGTTATCCCTTTCAGAAAATGATATACAGCCCAGAACACACCCAAAAGTAGCTGTAAATCCTCTGACTCCTGATGTGAATGATCTATTCGGGTCTGATCTCTTTGCCGATAACTCGCTGCCTGGTCTGGTTGCATCCCGACAACAGAAAGAAGAGTCTTCAGGGAGCGAGTTCTCTAAAAAGTCTTTCCTGGATCAGGGGAAGAAATCTTCCTCTGTGTTTGATGGTGATGGCAGTGATGATGACTTATTTCAGTCTGTAAGCGAGAAACCCAAAAAGACACCCCAGTCATCTCTTATAGATAAGGAACCCGAAGATGATCTTTTTGGGTTTCAGAAGCCTCAGAAAAAAGTAGATTCTCAACCTGTTGTTCCTAAAGAGAGGTCAACAACCAGCGACATGTTTGAAGTAAGTGATGTATGATTTTTTTCTTTCAAAGGTGACAACTCTTAAAGGGGTTGTCCCGCGCAAGCAAGCGGTGTTAAGCACTTCTGTATGGCCATCTTAATGCACTTTGTAATATACATCATGCATTAAATATTGGCCATACAGAAGTTATACACTTACCCCCTCCGATGTTGGCGTCCCAGTCTCCATGGAGCCGACCGAAGCCTCCTTCTCCCTCGATTAGACGCGCTTGCGCAGTCTTCTCTTCTGTTCTGTTGAATGGGGCCGCTCCGGCGTGCTCGCGCCGCACAGGTCTTCTGCGCATGCGATACTAGGCTGCTCCAAATGTACTGACCTTGACAGTCAGCTGATTCTCTTCAGATATACAACTTAAGTACAGAGCAACTAAGGCCTCATGTCCACGGGCGGGCATGAGGACATAACTTACCAGTCCAGATCTTCTGCTTGGCATGTGGGTCGTCCGTCTTCTCCTCCGTGGATGTGAGCAGGCGAGCCGGAATGCGCAGTGAAGATTTTTTTTATTTATTTTTTTTTAAATCTGCTTTCCCACAGGATCCGTGGCACGCCTGCAGTGACAGTTGCAGTTGTGCCGCGGATCGGACGGCTTCCATTGACTTGCGGGATCCACGGCAAAATGGAGCATGCTGTGATTTGTTTTCCGGACCAGAAGGTCTGCAAAACAAATCCACATGCTTTTAATTAAGCTGCTGGCGTCCATGATTGTCTATGGGCAGCTTGAACTGCGGATCATCCGCACAGGTGTCCCACGCGGATTCCAGAATTCACCTGTGGACCTGAGCCCTAACAGTACCAATGTATGTCAAATGCAAATTAATATATGCCTACACAAGACACACAAACTACCAATAAAAACAACTATTAGGACTCCCACACACTTCTGTTTTTTTAACGCGAATGTCAATAGGACTTTCTAATGTTAAAAACGCGTCGCACAAAAATCGCAAAGCACAAACTTGCAAATGCGTTAACATTAGAAAGTCCCATTGACAATCGCATTAACAAAACGCTAGTATGTGGGAGCTGTAATATAAAGCAAACAATGTAAAAGGTATAAAACCGGCGCAATACACTCGCAGAAGCAGACAAGCCTATGACAAATAGTAACCTCAGAAGTAGGTCTGCTAGTGATGCATATATGAATACCTTCTAAAGGTGCAAATGCATGCCATACTCAATTAGAAATGAACTAACAGAATATCATCAAAGTATACAGACTGCTGGATCTCACCCACCCTGTGCACACGAGAACCAGGCTGTATACTTTTGTATCCAATTTATGCATGTGCTACTGTGTTTGATGATATTCTATTAGTTATTTTATTATGGAGTATAGAAGGGTATTGTTTATCATTAAAGAGAGCACCTAGAAGGTGTGAGGAGACTTATAAGGCCATACATGCTCCTCTGGGTAATATGCAAATAGGGAAAATGGAACAATACCTCTGCAGCGCCACCTGTTGGACCTGCAGAAATGCTGCCTTCCATGTCAGACTTTTTAGACAAGTCTTGTAACAAAGACTGGAAATTGTTAACCAAAGCCAGAGAACCATACACAGACAGCTGTTTCGGGGTGATTGCTCCTCATCGTTGTGCAGTAGGTTTCTGGAGTGTGGCATGCATTTGCAACTTTAGCAAGTATACATATATGTATCACTAGTGGACTGTTGTTACTATTTCTCATGGGCTTGTCCACTTCTGTGAGTGTATTATGCCTGTTTTTATACTTTTTTTTACGTTATTTGGTTACTTTCTGCATTGACCTATTACATTTCAGTGACTGGTCCTAGTTCGAATACCACTGATGTTTGCTGTCCTTTGTTTTTAAGGATGATATATTTGCACAGGAAGCCGTCAAACCAGTGAAGAAGGCAAAAGAGAAAAGAGGGGCGTCAGAAGCCAATCTGTTTGATGATAATACGGATATTTTTGCTGATTTCACACACAAGCCTAAAGAGAAGAAGGCGAAAAAGAAGGCCGAGCCTAAATCCATATTTGACGATGACATGGGTATGTATGGGGAAATCATTGTTACCTTGCCAGCAAGCATATGTATAGAACAGCTAAAACCTGCTTGGCTGTCTACAGCTAGAGTTGTGCGGCGTGTCCATAATGGGCACGTCCACTGAGGACAGAGGAATCCATTGGAAGGTCGCCTGTGGATTTTGCTGTGAATTGTCAATCAAATCTGCATGTATAACCTGTAAACTTCATCCCTCTAAATTGAAAGGGGGGAAATTCCTTGTGAAAATCCACAGCAGAAATTGACATGCTGTAAAAAATCTGTGCTGCAGGTCCATTTTCATGTGAAAAACTACCGCAGCCCCTAGACACGAGATCATAATATGATGCCACAGAAATCGCCAGTTTCTCCCAACTTTAAGTCCTTCCTGACAGGTGCCGTACATGTATGGTGCAGTGGGCCAGTAGTTCCCGGATCACCCCGTACATGTATGGCGCGGATTACCAGGGGGTTTAAAAGCTGAGCGCCCAGTAATTAGAGCGGGATCGCAGTTGTAAATCACAGCTGCTGCCCTGTTTCAACCACCGGAAAGAAGCTTGGCTGTGATCCTGGTGATTTAACCCTTTATACACCCCTGCCAATGAAGCACTTCCATGGTCCGATCAAGGGATGCCATGCATGGTGACCTATGAGGGTCAGTGTTCATCTCTGACAGTAACGGGCTGTACCAGAAAATATTTGAGATCAGCTACACTCCCCACACGTCCAAATAATTTTTCAGAAGAGCAATTACCAAGGCACGCCCCACAACGGGCAGAATCCCAGCCCAGATAAAGCCAGATATGCAGAGATATGAAGGGCAGCAGGATATCTGTGCCAACAGAAAACATCCACCAGCATGTGATTTTATTCCTTCAGACATTAAAGATTGCGATGTTTCGACTACAGGTTGTATGTAGTCGTTGTCAAGCTCACAGGATGTATGTACAGACGACCATTTTATATCAATCACAGCCAATCGCAAAAAACATACCATTAAAAACAACATTTTACATGTGTGGAGATGCCTCAGTATCCATCAGGTGCTGATTGCTCTCTGTACTCTCATGTAGCTCCACCGCACCCATCACCAATCTGGTGTCTCAATATCCCCAGTGCACATGTGCGAGATTTGTGGAACGCACGAGATCTGTTCTACGTCACCTATCTTACTCAGCAGCACTACGGACGTTATTCTCATAGGATACCTCTGCACGTGCCTAGTTACGATCATCAGCACCACGGACAGTAGCAGGCTGTACCGTCGGTCGGAAGAATGTAGCAATGAAAAAGAATATACTGTACTACAGAAGTAGTAAAGTGTCTTATCTAAGCAATCAAACAATAGCGTATTAAAGTCCCCTTGTGGGACAACAAGAAATGTGGCAAAAAATAAATATTTTCACATGTAAACCCCTCCTCTGGAAAAATCCAAAAATCTACATTTTTTTTTTTCAATAAAACGCTATTTATTATATGAACAAGTGCAAATTTAAAAAAAACAAAACCACAAACTTAAGCGTAGAAGTGTTCTGTAACGATTGGTGTTATACAATCGTTGTTGTCTCCTTTGGTAAATAACGCTAAAAAAAAAAAAATACCAAAATCACTGATGTTGATCATCTTGCCTCAAAAGAAAAAAAAAGCCAGAATTGGGAGGTTTTGAACAGCTTGTCTCCTAAAAACACAGTAGAAAGCTTAAAATTTGTCTGCACCCCAAAATGGTGCCGATGAAAACGTTGGCTTATTCTGCAAAAACAAGACCTCCCAACATCGTAGATGGGGAAATAGAATAGTTTCTTTGAATATGGCAATGAAAAATTGGCCCAGTAAAAGGGTGACCCCCCAAAGTCTGCAGGGTGCTCCTTATTCATTTCTGAGGCCTGCATGTTAGTCATGTTATACACAAGGGCCACATGGGGAAGATTTATTTTAAAAAATGCCGATTCACTGTAATAAAAAGTTTTGTTTATCTGATCATTTCTGTTGTGTTAGAGAAAAAAGGACTCGAATCAAAAATATGCAAGAAAATGTTTTAATGTAATCCTCCACTTTGCTTTAGTTCCTATGAAATGTCTAAAGAGTTAACAGACATTATAAATGCTGTTTTGAAAAACAGTGGGGTGATTTATGGGAGTTTCTAAAATATAAGCCCCTCAAAGTCACTACAGAACTGAATCAGTCCATTAAAAGATAGATTTTGGATATATCAAAGTCTGAAAAGTGCAAAATTTTTCAAAAATTTATGTAAATTTTAGAATATTTTTATAAGTGGAAAACGTATCAATTTGTCATGAAAAATACATTCTCGAAATCACTTGCATAAGTATAAGCATTCCAAAGTTATTACCACCTAGTTGTCAACGTTTGTAATGAAGTCACTACTTTCTCAGTGACGTTCTCCGCTGCCATGGACACTTATGTATTTAATCTCTCCCTACAGATGACATATTTTCAGCATCTGTATCCAACGTAAAGAAGACCAAGTCAAAATCCAAGTCGACTCAGCAGGGATCGGAAACCAAGTCTGATACCAAGGCTCCCACAGCGTTCGATGACCCCTTAAATGTCCTTGGTAAATAAGGAGCGGACGTCCTTTTTCAGAGAGTATATTTGCACAATTTTATGTCTTTGCTTCGTATTCAAGGCCTGTTATCAGTAGTCCGATATTTTACTTATAGGCTACAAGAAGGAAGGCTTTTAGTCGTCTTAAGCACTTAAATGTCTGTGCCAAACTTTCTTACCCTGAAGACCTGATCATCTCAGATGTGTGTACATATAAGAAGGGCTGGTGGACAGAGCAGACAGCCTCGCCCTGATCAGTGCGGGAGACATTCCATTACTCTTGGAGTTCGTCAGTGGTTTTAGTTACACTGGAGCTGGGTGTAGTTTACGTATTTTCTGACGTATTCTCAGAGCAGATCAGGGTTCGATCTTAAGTTACTGTTGTTTGTAAATTGCACCAAAAGTAAAAATATGGTTATTTACACACGATGTGCATCGTTATACGGTAGAGCGTGTCAATATCGGACCATTATCCCAGCAAGTGAAAACCACGCTCTACTATTCTCTCACGGATGTTGATCAGCAGTTGTCGAAGTTTCTCCACTCTATTTTCTTTACCTACTACCATTTCCAGACTGGGATGACATAGGGTTCCAGTCGTCTTATTATATTGGAATCTGCAACATGAAGGATTACACACAGACGTAACATTGTGTACAGTTGCAACCTGTATCCATAATGGCGTACATTTATAAAGTACATACTGTAAAGCCTGATGCAAGAATTCTATCCAGATGTCTAACAAATAAAGCTAATTCTATACTGGTGGCTCACAAGTATTTTGTATGCCAGTCACACCTCATAAGACAATTACTCTGTTGGTCCCCTGCTACTTCTTTTTTTATCATCTAGGTCTTCTGTTTTTAGCCAAAATTGCATCTTTTCTGTTTTTCCGTCCTGCTGGATCTACACCTCGCTGTGGCTCGCTACATCACAAAATTCTAAGGGGCTGGAAGAACACATGCCGTTTGTAGAGGTGAACAGGACCGAATGTCTTCCCTGCACCATTCATGATGGACCCATGACGCTCTGATAGTAGATGGAGTCTTCCCACAATGCACAATTGCTATGCATGTCGATGTCTGCAGTATCTCTGTTCAGCAACTAGAAGATGGCGTCTGTTACCCTTAGACTGGCTTCACATGGACGTATTTGCGCATACAATACTTGGTGCATAGAATACATTGATTTCAATGGATTTGTTCACATGTGCGTATTTGGCGCACACGTTTATGGGCACGAACCCCCCCCCCCCCCTCCACACACACACACACACACACACACAAAAAAAAACACCTGCTTTATTGCGGATTTGCGCACTGAAGGTTCCCATAGAAGTCGAGGGGGTGGGGCAAATACGTTTGCAATATGCAAGGAGATGCATGAAACGCTGCGTAACTGCGCTGGAGAATTACCAGATCTGGAGCCAATTGGCCATTTCAGTCGGTGCATTTTGTTTGCTGTGCGCAAATGAATATGCCCTGCAGTAAAATATGCTGATATGGAAGCAAAAGAAGCTGCATTCATAGTGCAAAATCATTGCGCTAAGGCTTTTGCAATTGTGCTTACATCCTTGAGGCCGGCCTTAAAGCAACCCACTGGTTTCAGGACAAAGTTCTGTTCTGGGATCAGAGGGGAAGGTGATACATTACCTGCCGGTGGTGTTCTGTGACGTCCATCTGATCCGCTGCTTTCAGGTCTCGTTTCTTGTCCACTTAAACGGCCAACGCAATCTTCAGAGTAACTGATCCCTACAGTGCACTGGTAGTGTTAGGCCTCCTGCACACAGACGGAGCAGGATACGCACGCGTTTTTACACTGTGGGAATCCCTTGGGAAAAAAACAGTCCCTGCTAATACTATATTAATGGTGCCCTCCCACCGCGGAAAAACGTGGTAAAATAGAACATGGCGCAATTTTTTTATTTTTTTCCTGCAGCGTAAATCCGTGGTAGAATCCTGCATGTGAGGACTGAGCCATTCGGTTCAATAGAACCTAATAGTTGTTGTTCTGCTGTGGATTTATGCTGCGGGGAATGCGGCCTAAATCCAGCCGTGGGCATTAGCCCTTAAACTACCAAGACACTATACCTGCTTGGTGATTGGCCGATGCTAATCACGTGAACAGCTCTAGACAATCGGAGGGCAGTGCACAGTGTGGATTAGGTAGTTAGGAAATTGCTGCAGCCATCTTGGAAATATGAAAACGGGGCTCAGAAGTGCGGAGTCGGAGAGGTGGCAGAGAAAAACTGCAGGTAACGTACCCTCCCTTATTGTCCCAGGACAGAATTCTTTCCAAAAACTGAGACCTTCTTTAAAAAGGGCACCAAAGAATCCTTTCCATTGATGGTTGGTAGATAACCTCCTTATCCAGATGCCTCCTGTGTAAATAGTAAAGAACAGAAGCTGATCCGATCGCGGACAAGCTTTCCCATATTCAGCCTTTGGGTATAGCTTTCCCCTGAGAGGATCTGACCCTACTCTTGGTACTAAATGTATGACTTCAGTATAGAGTCATATTGCAGCTGTCTGAATGTGGTCTACATCAAAGGATATATAACTCCAGTCTTCACAACCCTCCAACAGGTTGGGATTTCCATAGCGTTGCACAGGTGATAAATTATGGTCAGTGCCTCAGCCATTGCCACAGGATATCCGCCAGTCCTGACCTGTTGGGTTGGGTAGCTCTGATGTAGACATACAAGACAAATGCCACCCCAGATTACATGTCAAACTCGAGGTGGAATCTGGTCCACTGGATCATTTTTTTGTGGCTCACAAGGTCTGGAAATGGAATCGGCAGCGGCTCTCTACTTTCCCCGGAGGACGCAGCCAGTATTTTGCCGAAGAGGTGGCACCAGCACTGGGAGCAGGCGCCATCTTGGATTCTGAGCTCCAGCCCACACTTCCACACCGCTGTGTTCAGTAGCTCACAGGTGCTGGCAAAGACTTGACCGGGGCACCCTTGCCACCCTACGAAGTAGTAAGCTCTGTGTTAATAGCCAGCCTCTTCTACCTGTTTATCTAACCTGGTCCTAAACAACATCTTGGCCCTTTACTGACTAAGCGGCGCACCAGAACATCTCTGGTGGAATATTTGGAACTACTTAATCAGTAACCTAGAAAAAAAGGTACATAACCATAGAACGCTGCGGGGACACTTCCGCATCTAGTGTAACACCTGCCCGTGTGCACCGTCTACCTCCAGAGAAGCGTCCTCATAGTGCGCCATTCCCATACTAAGAGGAGTTACATTTAGGGATCAGTCACAGTTCTGATCTGCAAAATATTCAGCATTTTCACAGACCAAAACTGTGCAGATTTACTGCGTATTTGGAACTTCTTGCGTTTTTTTTTTTTTTTTAATTCATGCGTAATCACTGCGTTTTTCACGTGCACAAAAAAAAACAACCATGTCCTATAGATTTCTACTGCCTTCATGTGCAACTACAAAGTGAATACTATGATGTGTAGTTACGTAAGCCTATTGATGGCCAATTTCAGTTTGTAAGACAGACCAAAATGGGACATGCTGGAATTATTTTTCCATGCACCTAAAACGCATGTCTGAATACTCCAATGCAAATCAATGTGCTTTCAGCTCTGTATTGTGTGTAGAAAAAAAAATTGCGTAATGAGCCCCTTAGAAACAGCTCTTTGAAGGCAACCATAAGGCTGATGCGGCCCCTGGCACTGCAGATGAGTTTGACACCCCTGTGCTAGATAGAAAAATGGGCAACAAATTCATTTATCGGAAGCCCATCTCTTGTAGTCTGGAAGAAGGAAATAATAAGTTCTCCTGCTCTGCACTGGTTCGCGCTGCTCCTGAGGCTGTCCTAGGACGTTCTCTCACATATGAAAGTAAGATTTAGGCCTGTTTCACACAGACTGCAAAATCTCGCAATGTGACAGTGCTAAAAATCACATGCATGTGAAGGCCATGCTTTCCAATGGGTTCTTTCCCACGAGTGATGTTTTGTAGGCTGCTACATTGCTAGAATACAAAGTTGCAGAATGCTCTGTACAGCCGCGATTTGCAATGTTTTGTAGCCCATGTTTCCCTATGGAGCCTTCCTTTGTGTTGCATTGCACAAAAACGCATTTTTCATGCGGAGCGATACAACTTTTACAGTAAAAAAAAAATCTTACTGTTTGAGCCCTAGAATAAACCCTAGCTGCATTAAAAAAACAAACACAAAACATTACCTAACAGGCGCTGTCCGCTCTGCCGCACTTCTCCTCGCAGGTCCCCAGCGCTTCCTGGTCAGGTGTTCAAAAACCCTGCCTCCAGGAAGCGCTGGCTCTGATTGACTGAGCTGCGGTGCTCGATGAACCAATCGCAGACATCGTATTGAATGATGTGATTGGTTTATCGAGTGCTGCAGAGATTGGTTCTCAAGCGCCCGGCTTAGCCAATCAGAGCCAGCACTTTCTGGAGGCAGGGGTTTTGAACCTCTGACCAGGACAGACTGAAAATTACAAGCAAGTGTGCGGAGAAGAGGTGCAGCGGTACAGACTGCGTCTGTTAGGTGATGTTACTTTTTTTTTTTAAATACAGCTAGGGCTTATTTTTAGGGTAGAGCTTGTATTTCAAGCCCCCCCCCCCCCCTGAAAATCCCGGCAAAAGGGGGCTACAGAGTCACACAACTTTGTAGCGATGCAAAAATCGCAATATCGCTGCTGTCCATGTGAAAGAGGCCTTAGGCTGCTTTCACACGGGCAACAGAATTGTGCATTTTTTGGGGGGGGGGGGGTTTGTAGCACTGTGACAGCGCTACAAGACGCATGTATGGTTTCCAATGGGTTTCTTCACATTAGCAATGTTTTGTCTCATGCTATGTTCCTCTATACAGCCCCGATTTGTGATATGTTGTAGCCCGTTTCCCTATTGAGTCTCCCTGTTATTTGCTTCGCATAGCACGTATTTGCGATTAGCGTGCAATTCGATACATTTTTAACATTAGAAACACCTATTAACTTTCTTGTGATAAATTGCGCAAGAAAATCGCAGGTACCAGTCATGGGAGATTTTTTACAAGAAAAAGCATTACTGACACTGCAAAATTACGTGTACAAAGCTGCGCTCTCACCCGTGTGAAAGAGGCCTAACAGACCATGCAGTAATATATTTTCGATCAAAATATGGAACCTCAGTGGACTCCATTAAAACGCTGGAGGTCTGGGCAGATCTACGCAGGTCAGCAGTTTCTAGAATCTAGCCGCAAGAAAAATCTGAGTAATTAGCCCAAGAATACACCTTACACAATTACTAGTGGGCACCGCTTAGGATTAACTGACAACTGCACGTTTGCATAGTAAATTGTGAGCATTATAGGGGTTTCTGACTTCTAGCCATTTTCTAACAGCTCTGTACATCGTGCAGTGGCTCAGGTTGGTACTGCAGGCTGAGTCCCAATCACTCCAATAGAATTCAGCCTGCAGTACCAATCTGGGCCACTATGCAATGTAAGGTGCTGTCTGAAAACAGCAAGACGTGGGACAACCCCTTTAACGGTGCTAATATAATAACACCTGAAGACTACTTGGAAGAGGTTTGGGCGATTTGTGTAACTGACACTGAACATCAAATAGAATCAGATCCACGTGGAATAGGAAGGGCATTTTCTCTCCCACCATCTCTAAAGCAGCCTGAGGTAGAGAACTACAGAGAGGAGACCCCCAGCGGACTCGCATCTGCAGGTGGTAAGACCCCACCTCATCAGGACCTGTATCATGCCATTTACAGGGGGCCATGAATCATTGCTATGGGGGTGAACAATCTATAGTACAATTGTCCTAAGCCAGCTGTACAACTCCAGTCATCAAGGCACATCCTTGGACGCAGGGGGTCACTTACTTTCAGCCAATAAGCTTAGCTCTAGGGATCAAAGTTGATGACTGTCTCTTTAATTAGGACTCTCTCACAGGAGCGGTTTTAACGCACTTTGCACATGTAACATGCAGTAATAAACTTTATATTTTCTTTCAGTGGAGCCTGGCATGCACAGTGCGCACCAAAAAGATGGCGGCATGCACTATCTTGGCGCTATTACACGCATAGACACACCAAGATAATGTATGGGGGATTGTTGGTGTGTAGCAAGTACACGATGCATTGCTGGGTGTTCACTGCGCGGAAGATATGCCCGCAGGACGCAGGAGAAAACGCTTGTGTGAGAGAGCTCTAAGAAATATGGCCTGTCTCACCCAGAACGGACAGTTCAGATACGAAGCTGTACTTACTGAGCAGAAAGCCCCGGAAATGGCCGACTTGTGGCAGTAAAACAGTTGCGCAAATATCCCAGCATAAAGGCTTATTCACGCGGGCGAGCGCCATATCCAGCCAAAAAAACCTGCCCAATACCGCGCTTGCCAACGTGTAACTTTCACAGCGGTGGGAAGTGTTCCTGATTCAAAAGCGTGAGCATCATAACATGTCTTTTAAGGTCCCATTAAAAACAGTGGATCCGAGGGAACATCCGAAGGTGGAACGTGCCGCGATTTTTGAGGAAAAATATCGCTCATGCGAGTGAATCTATTCAAAAGAACGGATTTCATATTCATGTGAGTTTTGTGAACATCACTCCAAGCTCGTGTGAGAATAAGCCTGAGGCGCCCCCCATGGGCTGTGAAAATACGTTACGCAGAAATCTGCATGTCCTGCTGGTTGATAAAATAAATAATAAATCTTGTTATCTATATAGCGCCAACTTATTACGCAGCGCTTTTCAGCTAATTTTTATTTATTACCCCCCCACCAAGCTGGGTTCTCATTTTACCGACCTCGGAAGGATGGAAGGCTGAGTCGACCTTGAGCCAGCTACCTGAACCATTCGGGGTTTGAACTTGCAACCATCAGGTTGTGAGCGAGAGCTTACACGTTGCGCCACACAATTTCACACACTTTGCAAATCGGCAACAAAATGTGCAGCCGAGCTGCGGTGGATGTTTATGCCCTGCGGTGAAGCACCCTACAGCGCCATATATAACCAGACTCAGCGCTTGGCGCAGACACACAAGTGTGCGGGGGGGGGGGGGGGGGGGGGGGAGCTGCGGCCGGGAAGGACCGGTACAGGGGAAAGAATTGTTCTTTTAATTTTATTTTAACCCCAGATTTGGCTTCAGAGCGGCTGAGGATGGAAAATACAGGAACCACATCAACCGTTTTCTGTAGAGCTCGGGTTTTGTTGCCCGTCCGTGTACCAGATCTTCCCGTAGTGCATACCGGAGACGGTGGGAGGAGCTCTGATATCGGAGCCCGCGGCTTCTCTCCTATGGTGAAAAAAACAAAACTCAGAAGAGACGACACAAACCTGAGCTCTGGCAGGTAGGTACACCCCATGTGACACCAGGATGTACACAGACACCTCCAGGGACAGTACAGGCAGCACACAGAAATACACAACTGCTTCATGTACATCACACACACAGCTCTGCTACATTCACACTACAGCCTGCTCTCCTTGTACATCACACACAGCTCTGCTACATTCACACTACAGCCTGCTCTCCTTGTACATCACACACAGCTCTGCTACATTCACACTACAGCCTGCTCTCCTTGTACATCACACACAGCTCTGCTACATTCACACTACAGCCTGATCTCCATGCACATCACACACAGCTCTGCTACATTCACACTACAGCCTGCTCTCCTTGTACATCACACACAGCTCTGCTACATTCACACTACAGCCTGATCTCCTTGTACATCACACACAGCTCTGCTACATTCACACTACAGCCTGATTTTCATGTACAGAACACACAGCTCTGTTACATTCACACTACAGCCTGATCTCCTCGTACGGTACATTACACAAATAGCACTGCTACATTTACACTACCACCCGATCTCCATGTACATCACACACAGCTCTGCTGCTCTCTATGAGGTGACTCCACGCTGCTCCTTCAGCCTCCTACAAGACCAGCCTGACAAGCACATGACAGTGACGTCACAAAGGTCCTTCACTCACTGCGTTCTGTCATCTCCGTGCATTGTTACTGACCCCGACCACATGACCCGGCGGCAGCCTATGGCTTCCCAGCAGGAGGAGTCATGTGATCTCCGTTGTTAAGGACAGGGGTTAACGTCCGGGTAGCTCCGTAACAACAACAAGCACCAGAGACCCCGCCCCTTACTCCCCTCCCCGCGGCCGCCTCCCTCCACTGTCTGCATGGCCACGCCCACTCATCTGATTGGCCGCCGCTCCGCTCCGGCGCCGCCGTTGTTCAGGCCTCGTACTTAATGGGCCGACTGTCTGTCACTCATCCTGACGTCACAAAGGAGAGGCGTGGCTTGGAGGCGAATTCGGGTTAGTCGCTGGGAAGGTGCTGGAGGGAGGTCTGGGTGGTCGCAGCTGGGAGCCGGGGGGCATGTGCGGGGGCTCTCACCCGGGATAGCCTACTGGTGGGGAAGGGGCAGCGGGGCTGGTCACCCGGCGGACCCCGCTGGGCAGTGCCAAGTGTGACCTTATATGGTGACCCCACCGATGAGCGAGCCGCAGAGCCCCGAGAGGAGGAGGTAGGTCACGGCATTCGGGAGGAGTGAAGTGTCAACTCTTGTGGCGGGGCTGAACCGTGAACAGAGCCGATGGCAGGAGGGGACCTGGTGGTCGGACAATGGGGGATCCTCGGAGCTGGCCACGGACCTCTGCTCCCTCCCCCTCATCAATGGTCCCTGACCTCGGCCCCCTTCCCCCAATCGGTGGCCCCCTGCGCTCCTGTATTGGGCCCCTGGGGGGCGGGCAGCTTTAGCAGCTCTCAGACTTAGTTGGCCATTCTGTCATATTTCATGCCAAGAGTAATTCCCCATGTATTATTAACCCCTTAGTGACTGCAATCCGCCTCACTACTGACCTTGCTGATGGGGTTAACCTGCACATCCTGGGTGGCTTGGCTGACTACTGACAGCCCGGCTCCTGCTCTAACCGCCAGAGGATGAGAAACCTCCGATCTGGGCAGTTTAACCCCTTACATGCCACAATCCACAGCTGATTATAGGTGGAGGGGCTTGTCTGTCACCCATTAGCCCCTGTAGGGCGATTGCAAGGTACCAATGTACCCATGTAAATGGACCTGTAACTCTGCCTATTAGACCCGGTCTCCTGCAGAGTGTTATAGGCTGCTGTCATAGGCCAATAGAATGCACTGCATAAGTAATGCAGTGTACTATTCTATCTATTGGATTAACGTATCTTCACGTTGCATTCAGGGACTAAAACAAAATGGCGACAAAAAGTCCAATAAAGCTTAATTTTAAGAGAGAATCCATAAAAAAACCACTTTTTCCCACATAATTTCTTTTAAATGGATAAGATACAAAAGAAAAAAAGCCCCACCTAATGGGTATTACCGCGTACGTAACGCCACGGACAATAAAAATATCTTACCTATCGCACACGGCGAATGCCATAAAAGTAATTATTTAAAAGGAACACCAGAATTGCTATTTTCTTTTGTTCCCCTAAAAACAGAATCTAAGTAAATCCAGAGGTCACACGCACCTCCAAAAACTACAATTCTTCCTGGAAAAAAACAAGTCGTCACAGAACGCCGTTGTTGCCAATATAACAATGTTATCCATCTTGGAATGTGGCAACGCACAGTTAGAAAAGAGCTCAAAAGCACAAAGTGAGTCCTGTCATAAACATAAGCCACAACCTAGAAGTGAGCAGAGACCGTATGGCTGAAGCTTAGGTGACGGTGTTGTCACATGTATCAGGAGAGGGGAGTGTAATTGAATTTTCCGTCACATGCATTAAGAAAGCCTCATACTTGGTTTACAGACTGTGCTATATTTCTGTTTCTAGTAGTGGGAGGGCCAGCACTGATCAGCTGGTCTATCGCAGGAAAGCACACAAGCTCAGCTCCCTCTTCCTCTCTCCTCTTTTAGAGGCTGTGTAGCATAACCACGCCCACTCAATACTACACAGCTGTCTCTCCTGTCTCATAGTAGTTGCTGTCCAAATGTAATTGGAAGGACAGCAGCACTCGCCTTCTTAACCCTTACTGGGGTATTGAATGCACGCCCCGCTAGGACTGGATTCACATCCAAATATTATCCCAGGAAAAAGCAGCAGTGCAGGATGGCAAAGTCTGGTGCAAAAAAATAGTATTATGACCTCGAGATGTATCTGTATTCCTCAAATATCGTAAAAAGTAGCGACGTTTCGGCTACCACTGTAGCCTTTGTCAAGCTCGGAGTGAATTACACACTGATTACATAGATATGTCTGCTATGTGGATCAGTGCAGTAGTTTGGGAGAAACCTGCATTTTATTAATAGCAGCCAGACACAGAAGTAGTCCTACATATTAATGAACTGCAAGCTAGCCCCGCCCACCCATCAGCCAATGATTGACAGATCTCTCTTTACGCAGTAATAGGCAGACCTCTGCCAATCCGTAACTGGAGGGCATAGCTAGCCTGCAGCTCATGAATATTGTGGACTACTTCTTGTAGTCCCCCATGTATGTACTGATAAAATGCAAGTTTCTCCAAAACTATTGCACAGATCCACACAGCGGCCCTATCCCTGCAATCGTTGTGACAGGGACTACCTTATGGTGCTCTCAGAGAGGGGCGCAAAAAGATGGCAGTCTCTTTAAGCCAAACTAACCAACAATGAACTAGAAGAGGACCCTGCCCATAAGAGCTTACAGTCTAAACATGTAGTCTGGTTATAGGAGATGCCCCTTGTCCATTATAGAGAACAGCAGTGAAAATCCAACCCCCACTAATACCATGTATATTATAACCCGAGTGCAGCGGTTATCGGCGCCGCTGCTCCATTATTATAGGAGCATCGTGGATCCTTACTGATCCTATAACTAGAATGGATCCACCAGGTTTCTATATTCTGGCTTCCAAAAAGCAGTGGAAACCGACATGAAAAAGCTAGCCTCCCGCTCTTTACTAGTTGGGTCCCAGAAGATCCTGTGACTCACGGCTCGCCCCTACGGGCGTATTTGCCATTCCTATTACGTCTGTATTTTATATGGACAGCATAGACTTGCATTGGGCATGTAAACATGTTGTTCACGTGTATCTTCTAAGTATGAAGAACTAGCAGTATATCCGATTCTTCGTATTACAGATCAGAATCACCCCTCATGTCTACGGGAGCGTTAAAATCTACACAATACACGCGGATTCACTGCGTATTTATGAAGAAGGCAGGAGACATCCATTGGTCCTTCTTGCGTCAGCGCAAACATGAAGGCAGCCTGAGAGAGTTGCAAGTCTCAGGGAAACTGTTTTATAGGAGATGTACTCAATGTGGCCAGCAGGTGGCAGCGTGACTCTATTACAAATATGGCACTTGGTTGACGTGTGGGTTGGCTTCAGTCTGACAGATCTGTTAGTGGTGTGAAGTATAGCGGACCCAACTGGTTCCTGTAATGGGGGTCATCAGGGTTCCATATTTTTCTTTACTGTCCAGACTAATGTACCTTGCTATACTATTCGGCGCGGCTAACTGGTCGTACGCAGCTTCTGTTAGGTCACCCAGTTCTAGAATCGCTATATAGCCCCTTCCGGTCTGCGTTGGGTACTTGCCTTCTGCATGCTTCATGCTTTCTTGCTCCTTCTACCTACTTCTCCCATCGGAATAGCTGCAGGCATGGAGTATACGTAGTGGTGATCACGGACTCGTTGAAGATGGATCACTTTGTCTCTAACCATCTTCCTCTTATGTGTCTGCAGGTTGCCATATTTAATCATGGAGGCCGCTCGTCTCACGCTCGTCTGCCACCTGGAGGTTTCCTCGTTTTAATTCTTCTTCTCACTAATTTTATATCCTATGCAATGTCCAACAAGAAGGAGCCTCCTTTTTTTAACGAAGATAACCTTGGATCCTTCCATTACAAACTACCTTTTTATGAGACCATGGAGCTCTTCATCGAAACGCTTACAGGGACTTGCTTTGAACTTCGCGTCTCGCCATTTGAAACAATTGTCTGCGTAAAAGCTAAAATTCAGAGGCTCGAAGGTAATTGTTCTTGGCCTATGGCATTCGCATTCCAGTTTACGTTAGTAGAACGGTTCCTGCATGACCAAGGACGGCGCAGGAACCAGGCAGGCTTCAGAGTGAGGGACCTTATACGGGGCGAGCGGTTGGGTACAGATCCCCGATGGGCCATCCTAACAATTATCTGTCCTATGCTTTTACATAGGAATGATCATCAATGATGGAGGGAGGGGTCGGGGATCGTTTTGGCCTGCCTCTATTCACAGTCCGCAGGGATTTGTACGCAGGCATAAGTGATCGACTGCCTGTTTACACAAGCCGAAGTGTCATCCATTCTTTTTTTTTTTTTTCCCCTTTGCATGCATAAACTGAACGATGAATGAGAAGCTAACAAATTCTTGTTCGTCATGCAGTCGGGGTGTGCCTTTACCTTGAAGCGTTCAGATGCCTGCTGGATCGTGGGAATCTGAAAGATTTATTGGCCTGTGTAAAAGGGCCCTGAAGGTGAATCTGAACGATTCAGGGTAAAGGCACGCCCCGACTGAACGATGAATAAAAAAACTGAACAATGCATCAGCTTGTGTAAACGAGCGGTATAACTTATGGGCGACTTCCTGCATACTGTGATTGGAGATGGGTGAACCAGAATAATCCCCAGCCGCTCCACCTCCATTCGTTATCTGGTAGATTGCTATGAGCAGATCTAACCCTTCCTAGACCTTTGAATATGTCCTTATACAAGCCATGTGCCCACCCCTTCTCCGCCCAGTTTCTATCCCCTCTAGGTGGCGGTCCTGTTGACAAGATGCCTGTGTATGAAGGGATATGTTATCCTCATGCCTCCCCTGTTGAAACACAGCTTGTGCCTGCAGGTACTGGGTATATTAGGAGCAAGTGTACTTCAGTAGAGGAGGCATAATGACTTGCTGGTTACAGCCCCTCTGTATGCAGCCATCTTGTATACAAGAGCACAGTCCAGAGGAGGTAGGGGGCATGTTTTGGGTGAAATCATTAATTTTCATCAGCTTTAGTTTGTCTATGGCCACTTTTAGATATTCACAACCGATCATTCGGATGGGTCAATAATTTCCCATCAGTCATTGGGGTGCTGGAAGTAGGACTCTCAATCATCAGTTGCACTTGAGTGAGCTCTGTGGTCTCTCCCTTTGTCTGTGATGTCATCTTTATCGGTCACATGGCCTTCTTCAGCTCGGTCCTGGGATTGAACTGCAATACCAGGCACTGCCACTACTCAATATACGGCACTGTGCCTCGTTATATAATGGGCCACAGTGCTCGGCTGAGTGTTGCATCTCTGGTGCCCTACACAGTGAGCTGGTGTCAGAGGCCCGCGATGATCTACTATTGGTGATGGCTGATCCCAGCAGAAAGATGGGATCTGCAAACAGCAGTGTAATGTCTGTGGGCAACTTCATCTTCTTTCGAACCTGATGTGACCGTTCTTTCTGCCTTTGGTTTTTCGCAGGTAATGGTTTTAGTGAATGACCTAGAATACCTGATGGTTATGGATTAGCCGTCTGTCCAATCCAATCGCTTTCTTAGTCAAAAAATACCAGCAGGACGCTTTTTTTTTTTTTTTTAACTTGGCTCTGTGCCAGTCCTCCAAACAAAGAGCCCAGAAGACCTTTGGATGCCCATAGGGATGTCCTACACAATGGCCTATATGGAGGGCTACTGGAATCCTTGATATTAAAGTCCATTTCTTGGCAGGCTCTGAATGGGATTTAGTCCTCAACAGCTGAGCAATCTTGGGAGACGTATAGCCTGTGGCCATGCTAACTCTTGCCTGCACTTGTTAGATGATGGAGGTCATTGGGATTGTGGCTCTGCCAGTGGGTTGGGTGCCGACTACACATCCCCGGTGCTGTAAGACTTGTCTGAGCTTCGCCTATAGTTGGACATAATACCTGGGAACTACTCATTGCTGGTCTGTCTCGTTGGTCATCCAAGCTGTCTCCACCTCGCTGCTCATGTGTTCTCACGGGTGTAATTAGTGTCTTGTCACTAGCGGAGGTGGTGTCAACAGTCCTTCCAGTAAGTCGCTCTTCTCCCCTGCTGAGCTCCAACAAGGGATAAACCTTCCCTTTAGAAATGACATTTGCAAAAGATCGCTCTAGCCAACGACTAATGGCCCTTAGACAAGCGTGGCGCTGTGTCTACGAGGGGGGATAAAATAGTCATTCACTTTCATAAAAATTATGTATTTTTATTTTATTTTTTTGGTTGTGGAGATTTTTTTTCTCTACTATTGTTACTATGCAGGGTATAGTTTTAGAATATCTTCTTGCCTTCTTATAATAAAGTTTTCTTTTACATTGGATTGGACTTCTTATTTTCTCTACATGGTGATAATGGCTGCCATGCTCTGTTAACAGCATTCAGAGATGGGCTTTATAGACAGTCCTCTAGTCTATAGTTTCCTGACTTCCATAGGAGAATATTGTGGGTGTTATCTGTGCAGGGAGTAGGAGCGGGTGAGCTGTGATCCTCCCCTATCATGAATGTGTTATCTATATGTAGGAAGCATGCTTCACTATAATCCTGCCTGTGATGATATAGAGATGACGGCTGAGAAGTTCTCCCTACAGAACAGGAAGTGTGACTACTAATAGGCCTAGTGGTCAGTGGGAGAACTGCAGGATATTGGAATATATATATATTTTTTTTTTTTTTTAATTAAAGGGTTATATTAAATACGTGATGTAGCTTAGATTCCAGTACTGTTATGAGTTAACACTGTAATATTATGTAACTCTCATTACATCCATGTTGTCTTCTCATATAATTTCAGGCATTCCCATTGCGCAGCAGCATCTAATTTGGAATAACAAGGAACTAGAGGACGAGTTTTGTCTGAATGACTATAAGTAAGTGTTTTGTAATGTGGTTTGGGATCTTTGTGTTCTTTAGACTATTTCACCATCCGTAATTTTGTATCTTTCCTATTTTTCCTTCTTTTCACCCCAGTATCTCTGAAGGTTGTACTCTGAAGTTGGTGTTGGCTATGAGAGGCGGTCCAATTAACACTCGGAGAGGTATGTGCTGCGGAGGTGTAGTTAAAGGCTCATGGGCCCTGATGTAGAGGGTCAGCCTCACCACCACCATCGCCCTATCCTTCCCCACTGCTCTTCATGGTTTTCAGCAGAGATCTGCTCAACACTTTCTACTGCCTCGCTGGTTAGCAGGTCCTTCCATGTTACTGTGCATATAGATGGGCCTGTCAATCAGCATCTGGAGGGAGATGGATGTGGGAATTTGCATATATGAATATTAATGAGCTGTATTAGGAAAGTCTGCAGTCCAGCCCTGTGTCAGTGATCGTTTTAGCGATAATTGATGCATGTAAATGGGCCTTTAGATGCAACAATTATCACTTAAAAGATGTTTTTTGAGAGCTAATCGTGTGCATTTACAGCGCAAGGTGATCGCTCAAACATTGAACAAACACCTTGCGCTCTGAGCAGGGATGCAGAAGACAAGCGGGGCCGCTTGTCTTCCTCATCCAGCTGTTGTGTCATCGGGGACACCATATACAGACGGACAGGTGCTTCCCTGTACAATGCCTAGAGCATCTCCTTTGTAATACACCCGTTGTCACCAGTCTGACGGGCGCGGCACAGTTTAGCTGGTCTCACTTGCAGCAGCTCAGGGTGTCGGGACCATGTCAAGTCAACAGGACCATTAAACTTGTGGTTTCGTATTTAGTGTGATTTATTACTGTTTTACCCTCTTGTTGTGTTTAGTGCCACTGGATGACCAAGTCAGGGAGATGGCGGAGTACATGGACCCCATGCGAGATGATGTATGGGAAAAGACCCCCGCAAATAAGCAGGTTACATTTTTGGTATACCGGGAAGGAGATCAACTGAATTTCTTCCGAGTAGTGGACAGAGGGGATGGTACCCTGACGCCATTATCGGAATCTCTCAGGTAAATGTCACTTTATTTTCTCTGTACAGGACGCAGCTCAGGTTTTTAAGGGATCTTCTGTCACCATCTTCTCCTCTCTGAGAGCAATAGTGACACACGATGATTACAGTGATGGATCTGTTTGTCTGTGCAGTAGTTTGGGAGAAACCTGCGTTTTATTGGTAGCAGTCAGACGCAAGACTACAGGAAGTAGTCCTTAATATTCATGAGCTGTAAGCTAGTCTCGCCCACGCTGCCCTCAGTCTCCTACTGCCCTCTGCCTATTACTGTGCATAGTGAGACAGCTGCCATTCAGTGGTTGGGGCTAGCTAAAGCTCATGAATATCAGACTACTTCCTGTAGTCTTTTGTGTTTGGCTGCTACTAATAAAATGCAAGTTTCTCCCAAACTACTGCACGGATGCATGAAGCAGACATATCCCTGTAATGGGTGTGAGTGTCACTACCTTGTGCTGGTCACAGAAAGGACTGCAAAATGATAGTGACAGATTTCCTTCAATGCTAGGGCTACGCTGCTATGTGACCTGCTGCAGTCGTAGCCAAATACATGAAGCATCTTGATGATATGGCACTACATCTGTGCCTCATTTTCACATGGAGTCCAGGAGACTAGAACAACTTGGATGCTTTAATTAGATCCCAAATGTGCTGTGTATGTAATACTGCCTGGATAGGAAACCTATGGACCGATTACTGCAAGGATCTACGTAGGTATATCTATGTCTCGTGTTGTAATGAATGCTACCTGTGGACATCAGGCAGCACAGTTTCCTCATATTCCTGGTATACCAATCATCTCACAATTTTTTTTTTTTTTGTGCATTCTTACTAGAGATGAGCGAACGTACTCGTAATGAGTACTTACGCACCCGAGTACCGCCATTTTCGAGTACTTCAGTACTCGGGCGTAAAGATTCGGGGGGCGGGGAGAGGCGCGGCGGTGCGGGGGGGAGCAGCGGGGAACAGGGGGGAGCCCTCTCTCTCTCCCTCTTCCCCCCTCCCCCCACTCCCCACTGCTGCCCCCCGAATCTTTACGCGCGAGTACTGCTGTACTCGAAAATGGCGGTACTCGGGTGCGTAAGTACTCGTAACGAGTACGTTCGCTCATCTCTAATTGTTACCATTACAAGAAGTTAGTTTCCTCTGTGTTCGTGTCCCTCCAACACAATTCTGTCCTGGGAGGGGGGGGTTTGCAAAGGGGTATATTACCTGTATTTGGTCTCTCTGTTATCTAAGCTACTGGTCCCAGATTTTGCACAACCAAGGTGACAGCTGCACTTTTTTATTTCACTAATACAAACTGCGCCATTCTGACTGGCCAGTGCTGATCACATGAGCAGCACTGGCCAATCAAAGAGCAAATATAGTGCTTTGGTTAACACTATCAATGCACTATGGCGTAGGTAGTCTATAGCTTGCATCTGTCATTGTGGATGTCCCTACATGGGAACCAAAACCGGCAAATTGGACAATGGCAAAGAATAATTACAGGTAGTATGACCTTCCCTCCTTCCCGACCCTTCTGGTCCTGGGGCAAAATTTTGTCCCGAAAGCAGAGGGTTGCTTTAAGCTAGAAAACTGCGTGATCTGCAAAAACGGACAATCATCTATATCATAGCAGTAGTTCATATGAAACCTTCTGCATGTCTTCAGTGTGTTCTGCTTTACTTTGTTGCCCTTTTCTATGACTGTGTTCTTTACCTGTTTTTCTCTATCAACTTTTTTATAAGTTTCTGCAGCATAAACTGAGAAGGGAGATGTATTCAGTGGCTGGCAATCATGTCTGCCACTTACCTCTGTAAGTAGGTGCCCGTGTCTGGCATCACTCAAAGCAATTAATCTACTGCAAAAAGTGCCATTTGCAGGTAGATGGTGAAAAAACACGGTAGGAGTTGCAGTTTGCAGGTACTTGGTCATGGACCCCTAATACACTTTAACTTGCAGGCAAACGTTCATGAATTGCAATAATTGACAAATGAGTCCACTTGATCTGCCAGCGTCCAGAAACGTTCACTACATCAGGCTGAAGCCAACTGATGTATTAGTTCTGCTTCTTCCTCTTAACCTGTACGCGATCTGTTTGTCTTCTCTGTAGTGGCGGGTCGGTGTATAACTTGTACGCGGAGGAGGATGACGACCTTGAGGCTTCTCCATCTGGCCAACAGATTATAGAAAATTCCATTACTATGAACAAAATGAAGCTGTTGAAATCAAAGATGGAGAACATGAATCTCAATAAAAAGGTCTTTAAAATAAACGCTTTCTCTTAACTAATACAACTGTTTCCTTAACCCCTTAGTGACCACACCTTTTTTTCTTTTTTTTTTTTTTTTTTTTTTCTTCTCCCCCTTATCTCTTCCATCCTTTTTGAAGAAAATTTTTTTTAAATCGTAACTTCTTTATTTATCCATCGCCGTCGCTGTATGAGGGCTTGTTTTTTGTGGTTCGAGTTGTATTTTTCAATGGTGCTTTTCAATGTACCATATAATGTACTGAAAAACGGTAAAATTCTAAGTGGAGAGAAGTGGAAAATGATATTCCATCTCTCAGTGCGTATTGTTTCTACGCCGCACAAACTGCAAAGAAAATGACAAAACTTTATTCTATGGGTCGGTACGATTACTACGATACAACACTTGTAAAGTGTTGTTGTTGTTTTTTTTGTTTGTGGTTTTTTTGTTTTTTTTTCTGACGTTCGTTGTTTTGGGGGGTTTTTTTCGGACGAAGTTGACCATGCGGAGTAAATAATGCAATAATTTGGTAGATTGGATTTTCAGACGCAGCGATGCCAAATATGTATCTGTTTTTTTTTGTGTTGTAAATATAGCAAAAGGGTTCTTCAAATAATTAACAAAACTTTTTATTCTTTTTGCATTTTCTTTTAGTCCCCAGTGGGGACCACAACTAGCGATGCTTTGATTTCTCCTGCAGTATGATGTAATGCTATAGCATTACATCATACTGCTTTCTTACAGGCAGTCTATCAAGCCACCTCACGGGGATGGCTTGATAGGCATTCTGCCATGACAGCCCTTTAGGAAAGGACCCCGGCTGCCGTGACACCCACACGGCTCTCCCGATCTCATCAGATTTAGCAGCATTCAAAGGGTTAACAGCTCTGTTCGACGCACGGCTTGTCGGGGCTGTTGCCCGCGGGTGTCAGCTGTAAGAAACAGCTGACACCCATGATGTGTGGAGGGAGATAGCAGAGCGATCTCTCTCCATACACGTCCTGCAACGGCAGGACGTAAAAGCATAATAGGGTGGTGGTGTATATCGGGCAGGTTTCAAGACTTGACTCGCCTTGTTCCTGATTTTGGTTAAGGGTTTGTTTACACCAAATGATTTATCGTTTGACGAAGCCAATGTTTGCTCAGGCAGATACATCATTGGCTCGTTGAAATGAGATAATCGTTCAGTCTTTCATATTCGCTGTATAAGTGAGAACGGCTGAGCGATCAGGATTTAAATCGAATGATTGGTGAACGAGCCAACAATTTTATTTCTGCATAAAATGAATGAAAAGCAAATTATTTGCTAGCGGTCTGCGTTTACACTGAACGATTCTTAGTTCATTTGAACTATTTTAAATGATTATCGTTCCGCGTAAAGGGGCCTTAATGTAATGTCCAAGTATAAGTGGTTGTATCAGAATATCGCTATGTGTTTGAACCATTGATATCCCCTTGTGTATAAGATGGCTTGACAAGCACCTGATAGTTGGGACAAGGCTTGCCACTCCATTGATTTCACACAGGAGCGATGGCCATTCATTGACTAGAGTGGAGTGTGCCAGAGAGCTCTTCCAGCCGCCTCCCTCCATTCATTGTGAAGAGGCAGTTGTTCAAAGATGACAGACTGCCTGTTTACTCTGAGTGAGAACTCGTTCACTAGTGGCTTTGTTTCAGTAAGTGACTACTGAGCGATTAGTCGTTCGGTACGCCGTTGGTTCCTTTGTTTACATGGACAACTATCGCTGAAAATCGCTAGTTTGGACGAATTTTATTTTTCTTCTCCTGTGTAAAGCCATCCATGGATATATACGAGATGTGTGAAAGTATCCAACCCTTTTATTCATAAAGTCTTTGTATTTAGATACAACAATCTTGCACTAATCTCCAAAGTCGTCGCCTTGGGCAGCCACATGCTTCTGCCACTGTCGGAAGCAGTGCTGAAACGCCTATTTTGAGATGGCGCGTAGCTGGTCCGTCGCATTCTGCATGAGGTCTTCTCTGGAATTAAATCTGATTCCATTTGGGGGTATTTTCAGCACAGGAAGGCAGAAGCCAGATGGAGCCGTCGGGAGAGTAGGGAGCCTGACTCTCCACTGATGTGCGCCCATCTTTGAAGCAGTTGAACTACTCCTCTATCGGTGTGGTGCCCATTGCTGCATTCCCAAAGCCCTTTTGTATCTTCCAGATTGTTTCCACTTGGGAATCGCCAAGCTTTACAAAAAAAAAATGCAGTAGCGTTCGGTTTTTTGGTTTTTTTTTTTTGACAAAAAAAAAAAAATCAGGTGGCGCTCACGTATACTTCCTCACTCATCAGCTATTTTAAGGATATATGTGTATTTATTATACTCTGGTTTAGTTTGGGGCATAATATATCAGATTTGATTTATATATCTTGATGTGTATACGCTGTTGACTCCCCTCAATTACTTTTTGTTTAGCCGAAGAAGTCTTCTAAGTTGAAACCACGGCCTCCTAACGCTCCACGGTCTACTAGTGGCTCAATGGCTTCCACCCGTCACAGACTTCTTAGAGTTCTCCCTCACATTGGACAATCTTGCCTACCTCCCGGGAGCCCATATGTCTCCGAGTCTTCCCACAATGCACTTTCTACCCTAACTGCTGCTACTAGGACAATACCTTCTATCACTAGTGACTTTCTCAAAGAGGAGGAGACCTGGGAAAGCTCAGCATTAATTCCATCACTCACTAGTATTAATTTACCTCCCAAGGTTTCACGGGTAGAACTTGAAAATGCGAGTCATTCGACAAATACACTCCTCTCCCCTGTTACACCTTTACCCAAGAAAGACTTGCTGATGAAAGACAGTGACCACATCTCTCATCAGAACCTAAACCTTTTTGCTTCTGAAGATACAGCTAGATCAATATCTGAGTCCTTCTCATTGTTAGCCGAGGCCGGACCTTCCGAGCCATACGGAGAACTGTGCAGCTTAAGAAAAACCACATCGGAGTTTGAGTTGACGGAAGGAAGCAAAGAGGCCTCGCCGGAGACTCATCAGTCAGCGCTCGCCAAGTCCTTGAACTCTGATTTGATGGAGACCTCTCTTATCAATGCTGCTGAACTTAGTCCACCAAGAAGCAAGTTTCTGTCACCCATCCACTTTTCTTCGCAGTTGAACGATGCCACCTTCTCTAAGGCACATCAGCCTAAATGTTTTGACTTGGGAAGCCTGAGGTCTCCTGCGTCACATAGTCATTTCCATTCCCTGCAGCTCCGAAACATGGCTGATCCTACTTTTTCTAGGACTACTAGATTCAGAGGGGTGAAGGTGGAATCTCCAGGGAAGCGATCAGATGTGATTTCTAAAATGGAGGCCAGAGACATGACTGAGTTGGTTAATAAAGCATCTAAAGAGCCCATGGGGTCACTTAATAATCTGGGGTTTTTTGCTTCGCTGGCTCGAAGCGCAAGTAGGGACAATTTAAGCAACTCCAGCAATCCTGGAAGACTACGAAGTCTTGTTGCTCCACCAGCCATACTCCAGGAAGAGAAAATCTCTCTACATGACCGTCTGAACATCTTAAGTGTAAGTATCCACAAGCTGAAATTTAACGGGTTCTTCACTCTTTCTGCTTCCAGTATGATTGACAAAAAGATATCAGGGCAGATTTATTAATATGGTCTAAAATCTAGATTTTTAGCCAAATCTGTGGCTCAATGTGGTGCTTTAGGTGCAACTTTATGCCATCTGTTGGTTGGCTAAAGCAGCTTTTACACTGAATGATATGGATTCCCACAATCGGCAAGAATCTGAATGCTCATCATTCAGTGTAAATGTATGTACCAACTGAATGACTAACAAGTCATTCCCTTCTCATTCATCATTCAATTCCATGCATGCAAAAAAATGGACTGCCTTATCGTTCCGTGTAAACAGGCAGTCGGTCACTTATGAACGACTGCCTGCTTACTGTGAATGGAGACTGGTGGGCTGGAACAATCTTGGCACGCTCCGCCTCCTTTCAGTCAGCAATGCTTTTTCTTGTGTAAAAGCACAGGAACTATTATCGCTGGGACAACATGTGCGACATCTGTTGCCCGGCAGATCGTCCCATGTAAAAGGGCCTTAAGGATGCTTTTACGCGGGACGAAGATAATCTTTCAAATGACTGAAAGATTTAGCGATCTCTTTGCATGAAGTGTTAATAGCCATTAACCCTTTAGGCCCTCTTAGATGCAAATAAAGATGATAAACGGGTTGTTTGCAGAGCCCAGTGTGTGTTTAAACACACCCCCAGCAGTGCAAACAGCTGCTGACACATTCCATTGCTTTCCTGGCAGCTTCCAGCTGATTACAGTAGCCTTGAGAAGAACAATGCAAACACTCAGCGGGCAGAACGTCCCGCAGTCTTTTGAAAGATGAGTGAAATGCACAATGCCTGCGTTTACATGTAACGATTATTGCTCATTTTCATGTAAAAGAGCCTTTTAAACTTTTTATGCTAATTGAGCCAGAAGTCTGGTGCATTTAGTTTAGTAAGTCTTCCCCATGGACAATGCCCTCAAAACTTATGTAAGTACAGACATGCACTGAAACCAGAGTTCAGCTTAAAATCACATGGGCACATTTCCTACTAGAATGAGAAACTGGGATCTGAGTAACCTCGAATGCGGAGTGGTTATCGGTGCTAGACTAGCCAGGGCCAGTATGTCAAAAATTGCCAACCTTTTTTATTTTTCTTTTTGTGCAACATTGAGTATGCAAAGAACATTGTAATCTGCTGGTAATCCAGCAGAAGGAGATCTTGTGATCATAAACCACTGGAAGAAGGGGTAGGAGGATGTTAATAATTGCTCTGATGAACACGCAGTGCACCTTCAAGCAAACTGTAGCCAAATACAACACGGGTGGTCCATGTTACGTGTCTGAATGCATACGTTCCTTGGCATCAATGGGATATAACAGTAGACTGGCTCAAGTGCCATTGTTGTCTAAGGGCACTTCACATTGTCGGCAGAACGCTGCAATTTTGAATGCCATGATTTTACTTTCGTTTTTGGCCTCTGGTTCCTGTGGCCGACGGCGTTTTAGTGTACCAGGTGCGTTAAATGCTGAAAAAAAAAGTAGACGGCGCTCGAAAATGCAGCATCATGATTAAACGCATGTCTACGAGGCAAATGTGCAAGGAGTTTGAGCGTTTAGCTGCGGCGTTCAAAACGCAGCGGTAATCGCGGTAAGACTCAGAGTGGCCTAAGAGAAACAAAAGGCTAGGTCTCCAGTGGCAAAAAGAGTGTAAAGACTGGATCCCTGAGCAATGGAAAGACATAGCCTAGTCAGAGTTATTCACGTCTCTGTTGCCCCATGCTGAGGGAAGAGTCAGAATTTGGCACAAGCAGTAAGAATCAATGACCCCTGCCTGTCGGGTGACAACAGTTCAGGCTGGTGGAGTAATGGTGTGGTGGATTGATCTCTTGATGCACCCTGGGTGCTCTGATACCTGTGGATGGAGGTCCAGTACTTCACTACTAGATGGGTTTCTAATAAAGCTGCCAATCAGTGTACCTATGTAAAGGAAGCTGCAACTCGTAGAGAACTTTTAAGGGGGTTTCTTGGAGTAAAAATATGTGGGTGAAATCCAGAAAAATAAAATATTTAGGAAAAAAAATGGGAGAGAACTGCTGAACTCTTAAATGTCTCTCCAGACCAGGACCTCTAGTCCCATGCTGGAAACTCTGCAGTTCATGGATCACGTGACAACTGCAGCCAATCGCTGGCCTCAGCGGTCACGTGTATGAACAGCACCTCACTGCTAACTGGGCATCGGCACAGGGCCACTACCCTCCCTCCATCTACATGTAGTTGAGTAGCAATGCCTTCTTTACATGTGAGCTGTTCAACTTTTTTTCAGACACCTCATGGACTTGGACAGAGTGTGATCAATACAAGCTGTGTAAAAGGCACAGGTAAAAACTACTTAGAGTTGTCAGTTTTTTTTGTGTTTCCTTAAATCTCTACTCCCTATGTGTGTATACTCGGCTCTCCTGGATTCCAAGCGGTGTCCCGCACCACAGCTCCAGGTTTTCCCTATGACTGTGTGCATGTAGCAGCAGCCTGTGTATGGAGGCTGCTGCAGCCAATCAGACCTTGGTTTTCAAGCACTGAGGTTTATAATTGGCTGCAGCAGCCTGACGTCTCAAACGCAGATGTGGCACAGAACAGAGCTGTGGTGCTGGAAAAAGAGGAAAATCTAGTTAACTGATGTTTGAAAAAAAAAAAAACATAACTAGCCCCGTGTATTTGTTAGTATTACCTTGTTTAGTTAGTCTTTTCTGTCTGAAAGTTCCTGGCGTTCTCCTCTTCAGGTAGATTATGTGAGGGGGAATGGGTCAAAACGCTTACCAGTTGTTGATGACTAGCGGTTCCTGTCACACTGTTATAATGGAGGTATTGTTCAGCCTTCCTGACTGTATACTTATGCTTTTTAGCTTACTTAGGAGAATATAGAGGGTAATGGTATCACTCTGTCCTCCTAGCAGGCAGAGATGGTACAGGCTCTAACTGGTCATGTGATACTGTGGCAATACATCATGGGAATGCTATCACAGCATGTAGGAATAGAAAGCAGGGGGAAATGGAAATGGAGTATCAGACAGGTGAGGGGCGCAGAGGTGGGAAAACCTTTCTAGAGTGGCCTTTTAAAGAAACCTGTGGATAAAGCAGCACTGGTAGCGGTATTGTAAAAATGTTGTTCCTGTCTCCCCTCCACAGTAGAAGCCACACATCTCTTTCCTCCTGTGAAGTCTGCTGTTCGGAGTAAGAAGAAGACAGCAACAAAGCACTGCTTCCTCTGCGGGAAGAAAACTGGCTTGGCAACTAGCTATGAATGCAGGTAACTGTATAGACTGCAACTCATGTCTGCTAGGAATAACAACACCAACCGGGCACACGGTAAAACTGGGTCATCGTACACACAGGGCTGTTTACAACGGCCTTGATTTTATTATTCCCACCCTTTCATTGCCAACTGCAAAAAAAAAAAATTAAATAAAAAAATTCTATATACATCTACTATTTCCAGTCACTCCCCCTGCTGTTTAAACTGAATTAGTGAACGAGCCAACGATAATTTTTGTCTGCATAAAATGAACGACAATTGAAAAGGGATTCTCATTTGGCAATCAGACTAAACAAATTTATCATTCCCTTTTGGCCTCATGCCCATGGGCATAATTGAATTGCGGAATCCCAGTGGTTCTCCTGCGCGGCTGATCCACAGTTCAATATGCCCATAGACTATCATTAGGCATCCGCAGGTATTTAAATACCTGCGGGTGTCATAATTTTTATTTATTTATTTTTTTTTCCCAGTGTGCAGATCACACACGCAGGAAAAAAATGCAGCATGCTCCATTTTCTGCAGTTTTCCTGCATAGATGGCTTCCATTGAAGTCAATAGAAGCCATCCAGATCTGCAGCATATCCGCAGCTGACACCGCGGACGTACAATGGACTGCAGGAAAGCAAGAGTTGGGGAGGGGGGAAAAATACAAGAAGGCACGGCACCTGCTTCCCAAGCGCAACCGCTGTGCAGAAGAAAAAAGATCCGGCTGCGACGGAGGAGAGCGTCAGGACAGGTTAGTATAATGTTTTGGGGTTTTTTTGGGCCTCTTGTCTGCGGGCCGGATGGAATTTGCCTGTGGACATGAGGCCCTTTGCTTGTTTGAACGATTTATTTTTTTAAATGATGATCGTTCCGTCTAAAAGCAGCCATACTCCTGTACAACGGTAGATAACCCCAGGGGAGGGGTAATGCTGACCCTTTTTATGCCTCCCCTCACGCAGGCGCTTTTTACCGCTATTGGCACAGCATTTTCAGCGCCACGTTATAACGTTCCCATTGTTTACAATGGAGCTTCCCAGACAGCAGTTCTATCACGGTGGTCTTCATGGCTGTGATCTTTCAAGCGGAGTCAGTTCTAGTCTTGACATTTAGCGCACCTCAATGCTAAACTCCACGGAAGGCCGCAGGGAGCTGTGGCCAAAGGTAAAATCTTGGCGCTTTGCCGAATGCCTGCGTGAGGGAGGCCTTACTCATGTTATCAATCCCCTCTATCTGAGATGATCCTTCGCCATCTAATCTCCTCTCTGTACATAATTAGCCTGTCAGAAGTAGATGTGTAATAGAATGTATCGCGCCCATTGATTTCAGTGGGAGCAGAGCCCTCATTGCACTTCCAGCTCTGGCCAACGATTACTGTCTGGCCCTGCTACACCAACAGCGCGTCACACATTCAGCTGATCAGTGGGGATCCCAAGCAGCAGACTTACCATTGATGACCTATCCTCAGTTGATTAAAGCCTGGAATACTTTGAAAAGGGTTGCCCAGTTGTAACCTACTGATGGCCTGTCCTCAGGATAGGCCATCAGTAGTAGATCAGCAGGCGTCCGCTGCCTAGGATCTCTGCCAATTGTTTGTTGGGCGAATGTGCTAGTAAACTGAGCTGTTTTCTGCAGGAAGCAGAAAGCTCTGTTCTACCTGCTGTGGCCAGGCGTGGTATTACTGACATTGAAGTGAATGGGCCTGTAATACCAAGCAAGGCCACTAAAGTGAGAACAGAGCCACCTGCTTCCTGTAGAACTGGCTCAGTGCATGAGCAAACTAATTTGATCTGCAGGGATACCGAGCAGTAGACCTCTGTCAATCTAGTACTGGTGGCCTATTCTAAGGATAGACCATCAATAGTTTACAACTGGACAACTCTTTTTGCATTTAAAAAAAAAACACCAAGGTTCGCCTTTTCTGCTTGGCTATTTCATACTTGATACAGGAGCAGGCTTATCAATGTTTCAGATGTCAAACTGAAGTGAAACCTGATCTAAGGTCAGTCCCTCCACATGCTTCAAAATGTTTTAACTGTTACCCCAGAGGAGCAAATATCAAAAATGGATATGAAAGACGAATGTAATCTGCTGTGAGACTTGACAAGAAGTGTTCAGTTTCCCTGCAGCACCCCCACAGGGACAATAAAGCATTACAGGCTTGTGACCTATATTTGCGATTGCTTCCTATGTAGGTTTAACTTCATTCTGTACATAACTTTAGATATATATGTGTATATTTGTGTCTCCTAGGTGCGGGAACAATTTTTGTGCCACTCACCGTTATGCAGAAACTCACAGCTGTACCTATGACTACAAAACGGCGGGTAGGAGGTATCTGCAAGAATCCAACCCAGTCATAACTGCGCCAAAACTCCCTAAGATCTAACTCGCGCTGTATATTCCTCCACACCTGGAAGAGTGTGGGGGTTTTGGTTTTCTAATCATACATTTTATTTTTTGCCTATTTCTCCAAGCTAAACCTTTGCCAAGTTCCGAGCACTCATTCCAACTTATTTAATAATGTGAAAAGTTGTGAAAAAGAAAATTCTCACATTGACGTCTCTTTTCTTCACGATTTGTTAGGTTTTTAGATTGGCAAAAACTGCTGTTTCACTAAACAAATCTTACAGAAGATGCACTTTACTGAAGAATCTCTACTGTATAACTGGGGGAATGATGGAAGGAATCATGTATTCTACTGTTTGTTTTTGTCTGTTTTTTATTCTTGTCTGGTTTTTGTATGGTTAAATTATTTCTTCAATATGCAAATGGGAATGAATCGGGTCCCATCAGGAAGCCTTTACCAAACACGAGCTTTGGGGAAAGGCCTCCTGGCCGCGTCTTCACTGGATCCGATCCTGTACGGAGCTCGACTCCAGCCTGTGGATGCAGCCTCAATCGGCTTGTATCGGTCGGTTTAACTTGGCATTCAATATATGTAATGCCAGCCACGCATTTTTGGGTTTGCAATCAAGTGTTTCATGTTACAAGGTTTCCAAATTAGGCATTTTTATTCTTTTTTGTAATTGTTACTTTTTAAACTTCAGGGTTTTTCCTTCTAAAAATGCAGATTGCTGTCATAAAAATAATAAATATTTGTCTTTTAATTGGCTTGTGTCACTTGTTTTCCTGGCGGCAGCTGTGTTCAGTCCTACACCTTACCCGCTCATCGTGAAGTATTAGAGTAGCCTAGAAGAGAAGGTTCTAGTTACATGAACCTACTTCTGGGATAGTTTATATCCGTTGTTGGAGCCATTCAGAGAACTGGAACATGAAGCAGAATTGAACCGAGGTTTATGTTACGGGGAGAGACAACCAACTTTGTCACCATAACCAAAATTCCTATGACAGCGGTGAATGGGCTACTTGGAAACTTTCACGTGGGACAGAATTGTTCCGCAGTACAATGCCACCACAAAGTTTACAACTTTAGGGCTTATTCAGACGTGCATATATTGGCCGGGTTTTCACTCTCATCCTGCCTCCTCCCCCTGCAGAAAGGGACAGCGTAAATCGACAGTGTGAAAACCCGGGCAAAATACGCACGTCTGAATAAGCCCTTAAAGCTAGCTTCATACGGGGGGGGGGCTAGTTGCTAAGCCAGCTACACGGTTTCCCCCTGCCCACTGATACTGCAGACTCGGCGTATATGGGCCAGGGCTGACTGAACAGGCATATAAACGTTAGATTTGTGCGCCCATGTGAATAAGCCCTGCTGCTGAGCTACCATGTTATGGACTCCAGACACCTGATAGTGGAAGTTAATCTGTGGCCACCAATATACTTTTGTGTAGGGCAACTACAGCTTTACATTTACAGATTATGACTACTACAGTATGAACAACCACAAGCTCAGCAGGATGTTGGTGCATGTTAGGTTTCTGGTAAAGTAAGGTTGTATTCACACAGCTGAGAGCTGGTTGTGTGCTTGAGATTCTCAGTCGCAATTCGCAGACTTGCACAAGAACAGGACACGCAATACCTTTTTAAAAACCTTAGGCCATCACCGATGCAGTGATAGAGGGGTTGTCTTATTCATAATGTGTTTGTTTTGTTTGTTTTTTTTTGTTTTTTTTGTTTTTTTTTTTTATGGCATCGTTTTTGGGTACATATAATATAATTGCATCTTGTATTACATTTTTAGGGGAGTTGGAGGGAAAAAAAATTCAGCCATTTTAGTTTTTGGGTTTTTTTTAGATTGTGTGCAAAATAAATCATGTAATAACCTTTTCTCTGGATTGGCGCGTATCCGGTGCTACCAAGTTTATATATAATAAAAAGCTTACATCGCAGTGCACGAACTTGTTCACACGAATGCTCAAAGCGTGTGAACAAGGATTTCACGGTCGCCAGTGCAAAGGAGCCCTAAGGGCTTGTCTTTTGCAAATAAACTCTAGACTTCATTTATCCAATTTTGGGGAAAATATAACATTCTAACTGCTTTTTATTCTTTTTTTTTTCTAGAGGCAAGATTAACAAAATCTGCAATTCTGGTTTGAGGATTTTCTTCGTGTGTAGCAAACTAGTTTTTATTGGTACCACTTTTGGGTACATATAATATATTGTGAACAGTATAAATAATATGATACATATACATCTTTTTTCCCTGCGGTACAATTATGATACCAGAAGTTTGGGGGTTGTTTTTTTTTTTTTTTGCATCGCTGCATTCAAAGACCCATGGCTCTGTCTTAATTTTTTATTTTTTTTTTCAAAAAAAAGACAGAGCCATGGGTCTTTGAATGCAGCGATGCAAAAAAAAAAAGAGGGTTTGCTTTTTGCATGACAAGCTGCAGGTTTTATTGCACTATAGTAGTGTGTGTGTGTGTGTGTGGCTCTTTTATCACTTTATTTCATATTTAGCAAGACAAAATAGGCATTGTGGCTGTTATGTGTTTTTGTTTTTTGTGTGTTTTTTTTTTTTTTTTTTTTTTAACCTTTGTCTCTGTAAAGGACTTGAACCAAAAAAAAAAATCTGAGTGCTAGGTTAATGCATTGCAGTACTTTTGTATTGCAATGCATTATCTCTTCCAATAGCGATCATAGGCCATGGCAAACCCAATCACTGTTGTCTAGTTGCCATGGCAACCCATCCGCACTCCATGACTCCATGACTACATAGCAGCATGTACATTCTATGCTCATGCATAGAAAGGTTATATGCTGTGATCAAGTAAGCCAGTTTAAGGCCTTATGCACACGGCCGTGACGGGCCTCCGCAACCGGAATACCGCATGACACTGCCGGTGCAGTACAGCGCATGACGCGATGGCGATGTCACATGACCCGCCGGCAACGTCATGACGCCGGTGGTCGCGGCGCGTATTCACGCCATACTTCCGCTGTGCTACAGTGGAAGTATAGCATGATGGGCGGCTTCCATTGACTACAATGGAAGCTGTCCGTGTGTATACCCGCAGTAAATAGGACATGCCACGGGTAATTTAATGCTGCGGAATTCTGTAGCATGTACATTGAGTTATTAGGTTCAATAGAACCTAATAGCTGCAGTCAAATGCCACGGAAATCCAGCCATGTGCATTAGGCCTAAAGGGCTTATCCAGGACTTTCTTCGACTAGAAGAGATGCTGAAGAAAACTGACAGGAACCGGGGAGAACATGGGCTGGGGCCAGACAGCGGTTCTAGGTAATGTATGTGTTTTTAGTTTGTACTTGCAACTCTGTAGCACCACAAAATTGTGGTATTGCCATGAGAAAACAGTGATATCACCGCGACTCTCTCGCAATGATATTGTGTCGCCTGTGTGACGTGTTCCTAGACCGGGTTTCCAGCTGTAGGCAGCAAACAAACTTTCTTGTAACTAAAAAGTGCATACACAAGTGTTTGGATGTGCGAGTCAGGAGTGGCGTTCATATGTCTATAACAGACTAATATCATACAAATTCACTGTTTAATAGGCCAGTGATTAATGAATCATAACTATCTTCTATCAGCCTCTCCCTCCAGTGTCTTATTCCAAACACTCTTAGGACTGGTGACTGTTTTGCACACTAAGTAAACCTGGAATTACCACCCTTTCTTTGTGGTATTGAGTGCCTTAGGCCTCCTTCACACAGGTGACACCACAGCGGTGGGAGAAAATCACAGCGATATTGCATCGTTGGTCTGTGCAATATCACTGCATTTTCTCGCAGCTACACTGCGATTTTTCTGGCACTGCAAAGTCGTGTGTGTGTGTGTATATTTAGACATGAGCGAGCGTCTACGCTAAGGCAAACTACTCGAGCAAGTAGTGCCTTATTCGAGTACCTGCCCGCTTGTCTCTAAAGATTTGGGGAGAGCGGGGAGGAACAGGGGCAAGATCTACCCCCCGCGGCTCCCTGCTGACTCCCGCAACTCACCACTCTCCCCTGCCGGCACCCGAAAGTGCTGTCCGACTCCTGCGCTGCATCTTTTTCCCAGTTCCTTGCACTGATCGTCATCTCTTCTGTCCATTAATTGAAAAATCCCTGGCTTCTGGAAGCGCTGCCTCTGACCGGCTGAGTGCTGTGATGCTTAACCAATGAGAGGCAGCATTCAATGAACCAATAACAGCCAAGCAATAATTGAATTTTTGCACATGCGCCCTTAGCTACGCTCCTCATACTGGGTAGTATTCATAGGATCCTATTAAGCAGATATCTGTTTGCCAGGGATAGGCCTTCCTCAGATGACCGGGTCGGATCCCGCTGCAAGAATTCTCACAGCGGGATGCGAGCCAGGCCCCTGCAGTGACCACTGCGGCTCGCGCCACTCTAATATGTGCCGGCTACCACACACCCAGCCAGCACATGCGCAGAGCAGAGCTGGCGCATCACTAGTTTTATTTTAGTGCGAGGCTCACAAAGAAATAGGACATGCCGCGATTTGTTTACCGTGCAAGTCTTCATGCGGTCAAATCGCAGCTGTCTGCATAGGATTGCATTATCTAATGTAATCCTATGGCAGCGGGCACGGGCGGAAATTCTGCAGGAAATCCCGCCGTGGAATTTCTGCCCATGTGCAGGGGGCCTTTGGCTGGTACACCTATCAGAACAACTCAAAGCCACACAAAAATGGAAGTCAATGGCAGATGTCTGCTTCCCTTTTGACAGCAGTTAACTTGATTTTTAAGCACCTCTAAATAATCGGTATGGCTGAAAATGGCCTGATTATATACTTTTGGCCACGTAGTACTAGATTCATCTGCTGCTTAAACCCCTTGTGAGATCGCGTTCAGTGTTCATGCAAACTAGTCCCCACTAGCTGTGCGCATACAGCATTAGAGCCGTTGATTGATATTGATATGTAATAAAGTCATGTGACTTCTGGAATTGACATCACAATGGACGACACATGACCTTGTTTAAATTCAGCTTAACAGGGATGTGTAACAGTTTTAATGAAGTGCTATTTTTTAATGTTTTTTTTGCTTAAGCAAAGTCTATGTACTCCTGGAAACTCCTTTTAATTTAGTGACAATGTAATACACTGAGCGGCAGTACAAGCACAGTGCTTAATTGTCTATAAATACTATAATTTTCGGCTTGATGCTCCAAGTATCTACTTCACAACACTCTGCTCTCACAGTAAATTGCAGTGTTTTAAATGCATATTGCTTGCATTACCCTGTGAGATATAGATCATTGCCTTGTCAGGTACCAATTGCAGGGCGCTGGAAGCTCTTGCATAGTGTGACTAAATCTAGAATGTCATTTTTGGATCGGGAGATAATGGACCGAGTGATTGACAGATAATAATTGGCTTCCTGTGTGATCGGAAATGTGTGCGCTACTGTGCTCTTCAGCATCACAAAGATATACACAAATTGGGTATCAAGTACATGTTATTTACTATACTCCAACCTGAATACGCACCAATGCAGGGAAGCCTACAGTAACCCTGCACTCACCACACATTACATACCCCACTGGCAGGGACCTCTCGGGCGTTGCTATGATGTGACGAAAATATCAGAATACAGTGTGCACACCCTAAAAAAAGTACCTAGAAGTTGTCAGATCAAATTAAACCTTTTCTGTGTGATTGCATCGTTGATATAAGTAAGTGATTACATATCAGAGGAAAAGGAGTTATTGCGGAAAACTAATCCCTTGTAGGGAGGCTCTAGTAACCTGTTGTGCTGCCTCTAGCTTGGATACAAGATGTGATAGAGGGGGCATGGTGGCTCTAGTACCCTGTTGTACCACCTCTAGCTTGGATACAAGATGTGATACGGACGGGCATGGAGGCTCCAGTACCCTGTTGTATTGCCTTAAGCTTGGATATAAGATGTTACGGAAAGGCATGGATGCTCCAGTACCCTGTCGTATCGCCTCTAGCTTGTATACAAGATGTGATACGGAGGGGAGGGACGGGGGGGAGGGGGCCATGAAGGCTCTAGTACCCTGTTCCACCTCCAGCTTGTATACAAGATGTGATACAGGTGGGCATGGAGGCTCTAGTACCCTGTTGGGCAGCCTCTAGCTTGGATGCAAGATTCGATACGGGAGGGCATGGAGGTTCTAGTTCCCTGTTGTATCGCCTCTAGCTTGAATACAAGGTGTTATATGGGTGGGCATGGAGGCTCTACTACATGTTGTTCCACCTCTACCTTGTATACAAGATATGATACAGGCGGGCACAGAGGCTCTAGTAGCCTACTGTACCGCTTCTAGCTTGTATATAAGATGTGATACAGGTGGGCACGGAGGCTCTAGTACCCTGTTGGGCTGCCTTTAGCTTGGATACAAGATGTGATACGGGTAAGCATGGAGGCTCTAGTACCATTGGGCCGCCTGTAGCTTGGATACAAGATGTGATAGGGGCGAGCATGAAGGCTCTTGTACCCTGCTGTATTGCCTCTAGCTTGGATATGGAGAAAGCGTGATTGTTCTCAGTAAGGGAAACCAAGTAATCTTGTAGATATGATACCTTTTAATGGCTAACAAAAATACATGATGTTAATGTGAGCTTTCAGACCTTACAGGGTCCTTCATCAAAACAAAATAGTAACCTAGTATGTTAGGCTAAATGAAGACAATGTCCATCTAGTTCAGCCTGTTTTAACCCCTAGTTAATCCAAAGGAAGGCAAAAAACCCCAAGAAGCAGAAGCCAATTAGCCCATTTGGGGGAAAATTCCTTTCCAACTCCGTAATAGCAATCAGAATAATTCCTGGATCAGCCTTTGATAGTTCCTACCTGACTGTAAGAGCCGGAGCTACAAACCCGCTGGCCACCTAATGCCTTGGATATAAAATGGATATGGGTGAACATGGAGACATACAGGTTCTGTAAGGTATCTGTAGCATCCGAGGAGCAGGCTCTCAGCCGAGAAGACAACAGGGTAGAGGATTAACCTTGTCACTGGTGGCTCTACTGTTCCCTGAAGATAGCCGAGTAAGAACCCACCCTCGTTACTTCTGGGAAGACCAACAATTAGTAACTGAGGTTACCTGAAGTCCTCTTTGTCACTTGTGACATCAACGTTCCATCTTCTGCGGCAGATCTCCAGATTGAATAAAGTAGTCCACACACAGAGAGTATTTTCTGAACGAGAACCGGGAATGTTCAGTCCTATCCGTTTACTTCAACTCTTCAAACAGTAACAATGAACAGTTCTTACATACGATTACATAGTTTTGAAGTAGTGAGGATTCCTGAGCCATTATGCATCCACAGTCCTAGTTATCTGTAGGCTTTTCCTCTCAGTTAAACACTCTAACTACAAACCCTCACTTTTTCTCGCACACTTGTGTACTAGAGGGTACTAGAGCTTGCCTTTCTCTCTTTCTCCAGTTACATGTGGTTCTTGTGCTGTACTCCTACGTGGTGCCATCATATCAGGGCTTTCACTCTCTTTAAGTTTTTCGGTTATATGGAGGGTTCCTGGAATGGCTGGGCTCTGGCACGGGCGGCAGACCATTGCTCTGCTTCCTCTATCTCTTCCCAACCTCTCTTCCAACTCAACCCACAAAACCACTCTCTGAGATACTCAACTCTCACTGACTAGTGCCCCCTGCACACAGGCAGAAATTCTGCAGCGGGATTTCCCGCAGAATTTCCGCCCGTGCCCGCTGCCATAGGATTGCATTAGATAATGCAATTCTATGCAGACAGCCGTGATTTGACTATGGAAAAACACACGCGGTAAACAAATCGCGGCATGTCCTATTTCTGTGAGAGCCTCGCAGAGGCCCACTCAGAAACGTCACTAGTGATGCGCTGGCTCCACTCTGCGCATGCGTCGGCTGGGCGGCAGCAGGCACTTAGCAGAGCGGGGAGACGCCGGGAGCAGGTGAGTTGCAGTGGTCACTGCAGGGGCACGGGTTGCATTCCTCTTCTTGCAGCGGGATCCGACCCGGCCGTCTGCAGGAGGCCTAACTAACTTACCTCAACCACCTAATTCAACATACATCACATGGTCAACAACCAATCTACGAACAGACAGAATGATACAATTTCCAGACACCAGACATTAACCCTTTCATGCCTGCGAACTCCAATACACATCACTCTGATGCATTCCACACTTATGACAGAAATACAAGACAAACATAAAACAAGTATTCTGAGGTGCTGGTGGGGACCCCTAACTCTGAGCCACTACATATCCTACAGCATATCACTCCACATCTGCTGTAACCAAGTCTCTAGATCATGCAAACTCTTAGACTGTCAAAGTAGGGGTCCCAGATGGTCCCATACATGTTTTTTTTTGTTGATAAATCTGGTCACCGGGTAGACCATTGAAGTATGATAATGTTGTGCAGACATTCCTGTGACCCCCTTGTGTGTGCGGCCGAGCATTATCCTGCTGGAAGCCTCTTGGAAGCCATCATGAGAGGAACACATGTGGCTGCAGGATGTCCTGAACATATCGCTGAGCTGTGATTGTCCCTCGTACCACTACTAAGGGTGACCAACTGTCATATGCAATGTGCAATGGCCCCCCAGGCCACCATACAGCAGTGGGGGGGCGCTCACCCCTAGGTCTCCAGACACAAAAACGGCCATCGTCAGTCCCCAAACTAAACCTGGATTCGTCACCGAAGACAACCCCCATCCACTCTGTAGCAGTCCAGTTTCATCATTCACAATATCACTGCAAATGAAGGTGATGTCGTGAATGATGAAACTGGTTCAGGTCCCCTACAGCCGTGTGAGTCCTAATGCAGGTGTGAAAACAGCCTTACTTATACAACAGAGCCCACAAAGTTACGCGCACAACACTGTACGTGCGCTCACACGTGATACCCGTAGGTCCAGCTTCTGATGTTTCATACAAAAAGTAACACACGTGCATTGTGTATAGCGCCCTAGACAGCAGCTAGAAAGCTCTCATCCTACTGCGTCTGCACCAAACGAACAATCATCCTCTGATGCACACAGACTCATAGGTGCCCCAGATAGAAACACTCGGTGCCATGATGGATAAGGGCAAAGCCAATTCACGCATGTGCAGATAATAACCGCACTTATACTTGCTCAGCTGTCTGCAGATACAGACCCTACCTAGTAATGGAAACACGCGTGATCCCCTGGTAAAGTGTATACAATACTTGTGACTGTATTTTTTTTAGGCACATATTGCGCCATGGAATAAGTTGGCGTTATACAAATAAAGATGACTATTATATCATCGCCACATTGACGGGTTCCATCATGCTCCACCTTTAACAAATTATCTCCTATATTATTCTATGGTATATCCATCTACATTCCTTCTGTAGTATCTTCCAATCATGATTATCCCCCCTCGAGATGGTCATATCACTTCCATTAGGCTGGCTGCACACGGGCGGATTTGCATTGCAGAATCTGTAGCGGGCATCCACCTCCGGGTTCCCGAATCAAATACCGTCAATAGCATACTATGGAAAAGTGCTATTTCCTGTACATGAGCAGAAACCAATTGCGGCTTCTGCTCATAGAGGAAAAAACGCAGCATGCTCCATTTTTTGCGCGGATTCGATGTGGACGGCTTCCCCGGAAAGGTCGCGGATTCACCCTTATTGCTAGGCGATGGCACAGAAAAAGCAGAAGTTTAAAAAAAATAAAAAATCTGTCCTGTGCATGTCCCATGGCGTGCCGTGCGGACCATTTACAGTACAGAAAAAGCAAAGTAGCAACAGATATGCGCAGACGCCGCTGCTGCCAGGGCCGGATTCCTGTGTTTCTATAGACTTTTTCGGTCATGTACAAGGACAGATAGGAAGACGACCCTCAGTTTTACAATTGGCAAAGCCTCGTATTTTAAATGCTGCTCTGGTTACCAAACCAGTAAATGTCTCCGATCTGTCCATAAACAGACACACTTTACATTGGCCCAACGGATAAGCCCCTCTCAGTCTTCTACAGCCTGAAGGCATTAGGCTGACATAATGGCTGCTGACTGGACGATCATGTATTGATCTACCCTTACAGTAAATGACCGATGGATATTTAGTCAGGACATTATGTAGATCAGGATCAATCTGTAAGATCCGCCAGTACCTAGAAAGTCTACCCATAACCCGTATCTAAGGTACCAATCCATCCAATCCCATAGTCCTACTTGTTCCCGTTAGATGCATTTAAAAGTGTCATCCTGTCAGTCATAAACGAATGTCTATCTGTTTTTCCCAATGTATCACGTGGTTCAAGCTGAAATCTGCAGTTAAGTCCATGTTAGAACAGAATCGGCAAGCGTGATGGCCTTTTTTGATTGCAAATCTGCCGTAAGTATCATGCTGTAGCACAATTATCTCCCATCCTGCATGAATCTTGGCTTTGTTGGAGACTCATAAAGGTAAGTGTTACAATGTAAAGAGAAATAAAGCATTTGAAAAGCTTGTATTTATTGAAATAACTAAGAACAGATCCAGAAAAAATGGAAGATACTCTTACGCGTTTCAGGCTATACAGCTCCTTGGGGACTGACTGAGATTTTCAATACCTTGAGGAAGGAAATCTGGAAAATGTGTCCTAAATGCCCCATTTTAGCTTATACCAAGAAATCAGGACACCACGACAAGAGGAAAATCTTCCTTAAAATAATTGCATGTCTTTTTCTTCTATGTAATTTAGAACATTCCAATTATCTGCCGAGAACGTTTTCAGCAGATCATGCTTCCATTTTTATTGGTGAAGATAATCCACACAAGAAAATAATATCTGTGAGGGTAGTGCCAGCCTCTTAACAGGTTTGGAGCATCTACGCTTAGGAGCTGGTGTAGATTTGCGCTATTATTAACACAAACTTGCGGCATAAATTATAACATTTGTTGAGCTGTGGAGGGCCCTCTCTAAGCACTGTCCGCGTTCTCAAAAAATGGTGAGAACAACGTAAAAATGAGAAAAGTTGTGGATGTGGTGTGCACCAAAATTTGCACCAATATTGTTAGAGAATTTATAGATTGCTCGTTAGATTAGACAGTCTGAAAATGTGCAAAATGTATCACATGGGTTCATGCTGGATAATAAATTTGTCACTCTTCTCTCTGCTAACATCAACTATTGGCTGTCTTACTTTGTATTTTACGCCAGTTTTAGCGCACGTTGATGAGCAAGGTGCGAACAAAGTTTAAAACATAATAAATGTGGGGCAAAGCAGGTACGCCAGGGTTTTTTACTCGATATGAGCCAAAATTAGGCTGTATTTACGGGGACAAGTGCGAAGTAGGTCAGTGAAAAACTGACCATTTTACCTGCGATTTGATAGCAATTTTCATGTGTGTACAATGCGTTTTCACAATGAAAACATGCGCAGATTTACATCCATTTTCAAGTACATGGGAAAAAAATGCACGTGGTTTCAATAGTAAAATGCTTTAAGCACCAAACACAATTTTACCAATGTGGTGGTTTTACTGCCCTATTTTTTTTTCAGCTACCAAAATTATTTTTGCGTTTTTTTTCTGTGATTATAGAGGGCTATTTTTTAATGTTTTTTCACAGATTTTTTTTTTTTCTATCTTTTAGTTTTCTTAGGGGTAAAAAGCTAAAATAGAGTACAGGAATGGGTTCCTCATTTTGTTTCGAACATTTAAAAAATTTGTAGGTTTAGGTAGGCATCAGCAATGGGTCGTTTTCTATATACATATACATAGATCTTTTTGCATTTTTTTTCACTCAGTAATTTTTTTAAACTAGTCTTATTCTTTTGGGTGATATCGCCCATTATTTTCTATTGCTCGGCCAGCATTCCATTCACTGCTGGTGGGAGAAGCAACCCTGCAGTGATGAGAGAGGAACGACAACAGGCCTCCGTTCTCTGGATCAGTAGGGGTTTCAGTGGTGAGACCCCCACCGATGATAAGGTTAACCCCGACCCTGTGGATAACTTTTGTTTTAGGGATAACCCCTTCAAAAAGGTTGCCCAGTGTCTTACAGCATTCCCTCAAAAAAACAAAACAATGCTAGCCTCTCCACCCAGCCCTTCTGTTGAGCAAAAAATAAAAATCACATCGTGGTCACATGCAATTGCGATTTTCATGCAAGTGGAATGTGATTTTTCATTTTTCTGTTGCAACAACATGCAACTTTCATGCAAGTGAAAACTGCATATGCAGAGATGTGATGTGTTTGTCTTGTAAAATGCATCACACTCGCAAGTTTGCAATTGCAGTATTGCTACTGCCACAACCGAGGAGAGGGCCCACAGCTGAGGAGACTGCGGGGTAGATAAAGGTTTCTGCAACGGAGGCTCTACCATCTCCTCCCCTGAGTGTAGCTCGGGACCCGATCAAGTTACTGCTGGGGGAGGTCACAGGGAAAGATAGTTGGAAATTACCTTGAGTCTCTTTTGTCACTCGTGACGCCACCGTACCGTCCTCTGCGGTGAAACTGGATGATGTAATAAAAGAGTCCACACACAGGGCAACTTTTCATGGACAAACCGGGAATGGTCGGTAATGCCTGTTTACTTCAACTTTAGAATAGTTACAACAAACATTAGGGTATTGACACAAATTACCCTTCCAGAAGGTGGTGTGACAGGGAGGACTTCTCGGGATGACTCCGGGCAATCCACAGGCTGGTTATCTGTGAGATCCCGCTCCCAGTGACTTTTCACTCTCACTTTTCAACTCTCTACCGGTCCACACTCACACTTCAGACGTTTTCCTGTTTCTCTCTCTCCCTCGGTGTTCTAGCAATGACTCCGGCACATCCTGGGTGAAGTAGTCCCAAGCCAAGCTGATGGATACCTCTCATTTTCTTTATTCCCTCCCCACAGACCAATCTGTGGCTGTGTGTCCCACTTGCTTGCAGACTAGATTCCAACTGCAACTTCTCTTTTGCAAGAAGACCCTAGGCTCTCACTTTCCACCTTGCACACACATATATGAAACACAGTCACATGACATGCAACATGATACATTTCTTAGACATAACCCAGACATTAACCCATTCATTGCTGCAGAGGTGCAATACACATTAAATGCATACAACATAAAATACAGTGACAATACCATTGCACAAGACAAACATTTAACATTAGGGAGGTGACCTGTTAACTACGGGCCACTACACTACAACTTTCTCAAGCCAATATCGCACTCGCCATGTAAATATGGCCTACGGGCTCACTCACATAGGTGTATCGTATTTGGTTGTATAATACGCTACACATTTACACCACCAAAATAGGCAGATTCCGTGCGTATTTTGTTTTGTTTACGGGTGTAAATACACAGTGATCCCTGTGTCTTTATGCACGAAAAAAAAAACGCAAGAAGGTGCAAGAGATTTTTCCTTCTTTGCGTGAATACACACGTTTCATGCATTGCAATTGCGTATTTTACTGCTCCCATAGACTTACATGGGCTATTTCAGTATGTAATACAAGCCAAAATAGAACATGCTGTGATTATTTTTATGCGTGCAAGATATGTAGGTGAAAAACGCTTTCTTGAATGCCTAAATGCAGGTCTATGGGGTTTCAGCACTGCGTAAAAAATATGCATGAAGTAAGCACACAATATATGCTTGTGAGCCCTTAGGTTGTTCTCACACGGGTGTATTGTCATTGGTGTCACATGCATAATTTTCCCGTGCGCTACACTCGATGCCAATAACCCTTCTGCGTGTTTTTCACGCATGTATTACTTCTATCTTGGCATGTATTACGTGTGCATGCATGCCAAGATAGTGCATGGGGATTCGCGGCACACATCATTGCGTACTTGCGTGAGAGATACGCACACGGCACGGCGGTGTCCGGCCTTATGCATTCAGCCTAGTAAATCTCTCTCATCTATCTTTCTGGCATTGTAGCAATAGGTGCATTTTCTTAGCTGACCTATAGGTGGCTCTCCTGTGTAAGGACTCGTCTTGCGGGGGTCATCTCCACATATTGGTTCAGTAGTAAATTAACTCCTGTGAACTTTCTTCAACACGAATCTGAGTCTGAGCAGGGCTCTGAAATAGAAGTCTGAAAGTTCAACTCTTAAATGTTTAATGTGCACTTACTGCCGGAGCTCCGAACATTTCTTGCCTGCAGAAGGGTAAATGCTGGTTTGGCGGCATGATCCGAGACGTGAGCAATATGTCAGCTCTTCACAGCGTTAATTGCTGTCTTAGGGCGCTTTCACATGGCCGTTAAACTCGTGCGAGTTCTGTCTTGTCCTACACGGACAGAACTAGCATGGAATATGAATGCTTTCATTCACATGAGCGATTTTTCACTTGGAGCGATGGTCTGCGTTTGAAATAAAATGTGCCACCATATCGTACACCTAAACTGTGCTGCCATCATTTTTACCTAAACCATCCCTATATACTGTGCACCTAAACCACCCAACCATACCATTTAGGTGCACGGTATGGTTGGATGGGTTAGGTTTACAACATGGCAGCATTGCTTAGATCCTAAACCATGCTGTTGCCATACTATTTACGTAAACAATGTTTTTGTTCTGTACACCTAAATAATGCTGCTATACTGTGCTGCTCAACCATGCTGCTATACTACATACCTAGACAACACTCATCACCTTAGAGCCCCATAAACTACACAGTGGGGCTCAAAGATGATGGTTTCGGGGACTCCGGGGCGCGGTATTTCATGGTCACAGGATGCCCCATTCCTGCTCATAGAGATTAAAGGGGTTTTCCATGGAAAATATTATTGATAATCTATCCTCAGGGTAGGTCATCAATAGTTGATCGGCTGGGGTCAGTCACTCGGGTCTCCAACTGATCAGCTGAGCGGGCGCATGCAGTCAGTAGCGCAATAACACAGAGGTCGGAGCGGAAGCAGCTGCCTGACTCCATGTAGTGGCCAACGCTTGTTACTGCAGGCATGGCTCTCATGAGGTCAGGGGCATAACTAAAGGCTCAGGGGCCCGAATGCAAAAGGTGAGCTGGGGCCCCCCTCTATCTGTATCTGTACCCGTACCCATACCTAAACCATGCTGCACAGAGGCATAACTTGAAGCTTCTGGGCCCCAATGCAAAACCTGTAAGAGGGCCACTAACTATAATGCTTTATTCATAGTACTGGGCTCCCAATATGGAGAAGAGAGGCCTTATGGGCCCGCTAAGGCTCCTGGGCCTGGGTGCAACCGCATCGCCTGCACCCTCTATAGTTGCGCCCCTGCATGAGGTAAAAATTATGCTTTAGGTAAAAATTATAGCAGTACAGTTTAGGTGTACGGTATCGTGGCACTTTTTTTGCAGACCATCACTCTAAGTGAAAAATCGCTCATGTGAATGAACTCATTCAAATGAATGGCTACATATTCCGTGCTAGTTCTGCCATAAGAACCGTGCCTGCAGTTAAAAGTGCCGGCCACTACATAGAGATCGTCGCGGAGGCTTCCGCGCTGACCCCTGCGGTACTGCGGTGCTTGCGGCCATGCATGCTCAGCCAGCATTCCAGTCACTGCTGGTGGGAGAAGCAAGTGATGAGAGAGGAGCGACACGGGACCCCCGTTCTCTGGATCAGTAGGTGTTTCAGTAGTAAGACCCCCACTGATGATAAAGTGAACCCGGAACCTGTGGATAACTTTTGATTTTGTGATAACTCCATCAAAGAGGCTGCCCAGTGTCTTACAGCATTCCCTCACTTTGTAAAAGAAGAAAAACAAAATACGAAACTATACTCGCCTCTCCCCCTGTCCCCCCGTTGCTCCAGCTGCTGTCCCTCTGGTCTTCATGATCTCTGCTTAGAAGACACATGAATGGCTGCGTGGATGCACACGCAGACCCACAGGGTCCAGGGAGATAGCGACCAAAAAGGCAAAGGAGCGAAAAAGGGGAGTATAGTCTTGTTTTTTTGGTTTACAGCATTCCCTCACTTTTGCCACTTTGCAGGGGGCCGTTTGATAAATAAATTGTGCAAAAATGAATGACTCATTCAGTGTAAACATGGCCAACGATTGAACAATGAACGATAATTCATTCACTTATCCTTTGTTGTTCATTATGGCTGATTTCCGGCAGACTGTCCGCAGCGATCATACTACGGAAAGCCTGCCTCCAAACCCGCAGCATTTGAAGTGGGTTGTATCACGTATTCCTCAGCAGAATTCACCCCGCAGGTGAATTCCGCAGCGGAGACGGTTATAAAATGGACATGCTGCGGAATTGAATTCCACACCACAAGGTAATTTCTGCACAGACTTTGTGCGGATTATTTCCGCAGCCTGTAGATGAGATTTTCTAAATCTCATCCACCTTGCTGCTGCTGTAAATGCTGCGGAATTTCTGTGTGGGGGGTCTGCACAGATATTCCGCAGCAATTCCGTCCTGTGTGTCCGTCGCTGCGTGTAAAAAGCGATTCAGTCTTTTGCAAACCATTCCCAGGCAAGGACTGAACGATTATCTGTGTGTGGGAATGGGGGTCATTTAAAAACAAATGACGTGTTCGATCGTTTACTCACTGCAGCGATTAATTGCTTTGTGGTGTAAAAGGACCCTAAAAAATTAAAGCCCCTGGTAACCCCTTTAAGAATTTTCATATGGGACAGAATAGCCAACAGGATGCACCGCAAGGCGCGGTATCCGCACCGAAATCCGTGGGCTACCTGCAGATTTTGGTGTGGAATTCCACAGGGGCAGATTTGGTTGTGTCCAGTAGCGTAATTCTGTCTTGTGTGAAAGATCCCTTAACGATCAAGCCATTTTTTTAAAGCTTCTTCATTGTCTCATTCCAAGAGCCATAACTTTTACCTTTTAGAGGCCGAGTGTCCAAACTGCAACCCAAAACCTACTTATTTATCGCAAAGTTCCAACACATCAGGGGGCGGGGCTTATCACGGCGTGTGATTTTACCTCCGTCGTCATAAAAAGGAAAGAGCTATTTCAAAATAGACAGGGAGGAACGCCGTGTGTTTTTTTCCTAGCTGGAGCCCTGGAGTACCATTGGCGCGGATTTTGACTGGAAATTAGCTGTGTATCTGCAGCTGATGTCATACTATGCGGCGCTCCCCGGCTTCCGATTCCAGCGGCCTGTAGTGGCCTCACATTTGCTGCAAACATTCCACAGCATTTCCACCACATGTAAACATGCCACATGTACACTGTACATTGATGTACACTGCCACATGCAGAGTGGCCTCAGTAGTAATTGTGTCCCCTAGATTGGCCCCAGTAGTAATAGTGACCACCACAGTGGTCTCAGTAGTTATAGTGACCCCCACAGTGGCCCCAGTAGTAATAGTGACCCCCACAGTGGCCTCAGTAGTAATAGTGACCCCCACAGTGGCCTCAGTAGTAATAGTGACCCCCACAGTGGCCTCAGTAGTAATAGTGTCCTCCACAGTGGCCTCAGTAGTAATAGTGACCCCCATAGTGGCCTCAGTAGTAATAGTGTCCCCCTATATTGGCCTCAGTAGTAATAGTGATCCCCACAGTGGCCTCAGTAGTAATAGTGACCCCAACAGTGCCCTCAGTAGTAATAGTGACCCCCATAGTGGCCTCAGTAGTAATAGTGTCCCCTAAATTGGCCCCAGTAGTAATAGTGACCCCCACAGTGGCCTCAGTAATAATAGTGTTCCCTATATCAGCCCCAGTAGTAATAATGACCCCCACAGTGGCCCCAGTTTGAAACGCTGTGCTAAATGTTGTAAAAAATGGCCTGTGTGAGAATAACCTATTAGTGACCAGATGTCAGCGCGCATGTGCACAGAGAAAGCTCTGAGTGGCCCCTCTCGCACACGTGCCATAGGTTTGCCACCACGTGGATAGGGGGTGACTTGCAAATTGGTGGGGTCTGACTGCTGGGACACCCACTATTCCAGAGAAATCACACCTGGCGTGTCCCGCAATTCTGACAATTGTGGCTGTGCACGAACTCGGCACAGCTAAATTCCCGGACGTAGCTCCGCCCCTCCCATTGCAAGTAGTGGCGAGGGGCGGAGAGCTCAGTGCACTGCTCCTGGCTCTTCCAGCTTCCTTTCCTTGCCGAGAGGGACGACGTATATCGGCTGGGCGTGAAAACCTGGCCGATATACGATCGTCTGAATGCGCCCTAAGGGTGGCTTCTGATGACTGTATGCGCAAGTATGCTCGACTCAGTGCAATATATCTGCATAGTGAATGAGGTGCATTTGCATGCATACAGGCACATAGGACTGTACTTTTTTTGCACACGCAGGGCCTGTTGATATGCGCGCCCAACACCCCCACATGTTTTAAACGGCTATTCAGCCTAATGAGGTCCAGATGTTTTCTCCTCTCGGCGGTTTTGCATATTGTTTGTGTACACCTCCCATCAACTTCTATAGGGGCCTTTGGAACGCAAATATGCAGGAAGACAGAGCAGGGGTTATTTTTCGTATGCACTCTGAAATGTGCGCAAAAAAAATCATTCATGTGAATGAACCGATTGACATCAATTGTCCGCCTGAAGAAGCTCTGAGACCCGCAGCATTTTAATCTTCCACTGATGGAGCTGCACAAGGGCTTTTTTTGCTGGATAAGTTGCAGCTTTTATCCTTCCATTTTGGGGTACATGTGGCTTTTTTATTGCTTTTTACTGCGTTTTTGGCCACTTTTTCTTGTTGCTGACAGGAGTATAAATCTGGGATCTGTATTAAAGATGATCTGCTTTGGTCCCTGTATTAGGACTTAGGCCTGTTTTACATGAACGTACTTGCGCAGCGTTTTGCGCATGCGGTAAATTGATTTCAATGGGTTCGTTCACATAAGAGTATTTTGCACACGCATTGCTTTCATGCAAAAAAAAAGTGTTGCTATGGAAAGCGCCGGCATCCACGAGCGGGGAATCATAGGGATTCTCTGCTGGTGGGATTTAAATCGTGGCATGCTGCGATTCTTTACGGTGAGACTTTCTGTTAGGATGGGTGTGGCTGCAGCGAAAAACCGCGAGATTTCCACCTGGAAAGCATTGCTTCAAAACCTGCGGCACTTAGCCGCGGGTTTTGGAGCTGCTTAGCCGCATGTTTTTCCGTTGCAGGCGGCACTTCCGTAGGCTGCCTGTCCCCGGGCGTTGCGGTATCCTGCAGCGGATCTCTGCCGCGGGAGCCGCTGCCCGGGAGCAGGAGCCGTCAGACGGAACTCCACCGTCAGCCTTATCTGATAGATTGGCAGACCGCGGAAAATCACAGCATGCTGCGATTTGCTGTCCGCGAGCGGAGAATCGCAATGATTCTCTGCTCGTGGACAGTGGGGAAGCGCTCTCTATAGCAATTCAAACTCACTTGTGGACAGGCAGCCGTAGAGAGCAGCGCGGCCGCAACGGAAAAAAAAATAGACATGCTGCGGCCGATGGATTGGCCGTCCCGTGTGGACGAGATTTTTGACAAATCTCGTCCACATAGTTGCCTAAGGCCCCCTGTCCAACTCCAGCTGAAGCTTTCCATAGCGTTGCTATGGAAAGCGCCGGCCCCGTGTCCACGAGCGGAGAGGCATTGCGATTCTCCACTCGCGGCTGGCAATTTGCAGCATGCTACGAATTGCCCCAATTCTCCGCGGTCAGCCCATCTATCAGATTAGGCTGACCAGCAGAGATTCGTCTGTGGCTCCTGCTCCCAGGCGGCGGCTCCGCCGCGGGATACTGCAACGCCCGTGGACAGGGGGCCTAACTGTGGGATTAGCGGCCGCAGGCGGCTCTGTCGCAGCGGAATTCCAGACGGAATTTCTGCGGCAAATCCGCCCTGTGTGGACCCCAGCCTGGCTCCTGCCCACGGTGATAGCTCAGTGCGTTATCCGCGGCGATAATCCGGCCGCGGGTACCGCAGTGAACGCTGGCGTTGCTATGGAAAGCGCAGCCCTGACGACCACGAGCGGAGAATCATAGCGAGTCTCCGCTCGCGGGATTCAAATCGCGGCATGCTGCGATTCTCCCGGTGAGCCTCTAGGCTCGGCGCGGAGACCTGACAGCGGCCCCCTCCTCCTCCGCGGCGGAATACTGCTTGCTGGCG